>NW_026061883.1:2191170-2504194 GCF_023897955.1 Schistocerca gregaria | reverse complement strand
ACAAGCTAGCTCCAAAGACATAAGGTCCTTTATGAGAAACTTAATTGACAAAAAGCAACCATTCGTGACAGTTGATTCAGCATTGAAAAATGAATGAAGCTGAATTTATGTATTTTCGAACATTTGTGTGTACCTTCCGTTTCAAACACTAAAGCAAAAAACATGTAAGAAAACTGGAAATACGTTAGTAAAAAGAAAATAAAAATTTTATTTCGATTTTTCCTGATTTCATCTAGAGTAAAGTCGAGTTAAATAGAATTAATTATTCGAACTTCGAATTGTGCAGACTCGATTGTAACGGTCCTTTGATCTTCGAATTTTCTAGTCAGGAGTAATGTCTAAAAAGTAAAAACAAATCTTTTCGTACTACTATCCACGTTGCAGTAGATGCTGGTTTGGTTGTCCTTTTTAGTATATCAGTATGATCATAGAGTCATAATCAACGTACACAACGCTGTTACGGTATAAAAGTACTTTTATTTTTACCAAAGTCGCGTAAGAATGCGCTTTTGCCATGCATCCCAACTCCCTAAATCCGCCATGAGGGAAAAGAAAATGAATACTCTTTCCTTTGCTTTCACCCTTCATCAATGACAATTGATAATGACTTGGCAGCAGAGACCTGTTTAGCTTGAGTGAGCTTAAACGGAAGGCATTGACGAATAAAAATACAAAACAGATATATACGTAACGTCACGTAACCATGAAGAAAAGCAGACTTGGTTCATTTTACCATATAAGTTCATTCTTTTAAAACATCGTAAGTAGAATTAACAATTTCGGTCGCTTTCAACATCTAGGAATGTTCTTTATAATAAATAAGTTTCTGATATTTACTTACAGCAATCTTGTGTCTTTTCCCCTTGCATTTGGAGTTGTCTTCTCTGACTGCAGATCTTCGAGCAGCAGTGATGTCATTATCCTACATTTATGTTGGTCTGCTGCGCTGAGGTTGATCCCTCACCTGTGGTCGAGTGAGAGATCATTCCAAAGTATGGCAGGCAGCGAAAGACTTTGCGAGGGGCCGATCGTAGGGCCTCCAGAGGAAGCTTCTTGGAACGCAAATTCTGTGTGTTCACAGAAGGTGAGTTTGCTGGTAGTTCGGAACTCCAATAATAGGCGCGTAATTGGCCGCCTTAGTAACATGGCTGCCAAGGAGGGGAACGACGGCAGTGTGCACAAGGTGGGGGAGTCAGTCCTGATTTGTAAAGAGTGCTTCCGGATGCCATGAAGAGTACAGGGTGCACCCAACTGCAGGTGGTGGCCCAACTCGGTGCCAATGGCGTGTGTCGCTTTGGATTGTTGGAGATTCTCTCTCCTTTTGTTTAGCGGATATGGTTAAGCGAGTTTAAGGCGGAGCTCATAATCTGCACCATCATCGACAGAACCGACTGTGGTCCATCGGTGCAGAGCCGAGTGGAAGGTATGAATAATAGGCTCAGGCGGTTACGTGACTGTGTAGGCCTCAGATTCCTTGACTTGAGCCATAGTGTGGTGGGTTTCCGGATTCCGCTTAATAGGTCAGGAGTCCACTACACGGGTAGTGGGGTCGGCTGGGGTGCATTTTTAGGTTAGAGGGTCTCAGGAAAACATAGAAATGGCGTCTGTCTAAAAGGGGGCAGGTAACACACAGTAAGGTGGTTGTAGAAACGATCGGTGTTGTAAATTATCGTAGCTGTGTTGGGAAAGAACCAGAGCTCCAGGCCCTAATAGAAAGCACTGAAGCTCAAACAGTTATAGGTACGGAAAGCTGGCTAAAGCCGGAAATAAGTTAAGCCGAAATTTTTTCAAACGACCTAACAACGTTCAGAAGGGATAGATTAAACATAGTTGGTGCTGGAGTATTTATTGCTGTCAGAAGTAGTTTACCTTGTAGTGAAACTAAAGTAGATAGTTCCTGCGAAACAGTATGGGTAGAGGCTATACTTGTCAATCGGACTAAACTGGATCGTTTTACCGACCCCGACTGAGAGGATATAGTTGCTGAACAGTTCAAAGAAAACGTGAGTCTCATTTCAAATCGGTACCCCACTCCCACAATTATAGTCGGTGTTGATTTCGATCTATCCTCAATATGCTGGAAAATTTATACCTTTAAAGGCGGCGGTACGCATAAAACGTCAGCCGAAATTGTACTGAATGCTTTCTAAAAACATTATTTTGAACAATTAGTTCGTGAGCCCACTCGAAGCATAAATGATTGCGAAGGCGTACTTGACCTCTTAGCAGCAAATATTCCTGGATGAATAGGTAGTATCATGACGAATACAGGGATTAGCGACCACAAGTCAGTTGCCTGTACACTGAATACTGTAACACCTACAACCATCAAAAAGAAACTTAAAGTACATCTGTTTAAAAAAAGGTGACAATGCTCTTAACGATTTTTAAGGAAACAGCCTCCACTCCTTCCGATCTGATCATGTAAGCGTAGAAAAGATGTGGAATGATTTCAGAGAAATAGTATCGATTGCAATTGAGAGATATATATACCACATCAATTAATAAGTGATGGTACTGATCCCCCATGGACAAAACGGGTGAAATCGCTGTTGCAGAAGTAACGAAAAAGCATGCCAAATCTAAAAGAATCCAAAATCCGCAAGACTGGCAATGTTTTGCAGAAGTTCTAAATATAGCGGTTACTACAGTGCGAGATGCTCTTGATAATTTCCGCAACAAAACTCTGTTTCGAAATCTGGCGAAAAACCCAAAGAGATTCTGGTCATGCATAGAGTACACCAGTGTCAAGACGCAATCAGTACCTTCACTGGGCGAAAGTAACAGTGGAGTCACTGATGACAGTGCCACTAAAGTAGAGTTAAGAAACGTGGTTTTCCGAAACTCCTTCAGCAAAGAATACGAAGTAAGCATTCCCGAAGCCCAGTCAACAGAAAGTGCATATCCTCGGTGTAGCAAAGCACCTTAAATCACTTATTAAAGGCAAGGTTTCCGTTCCAGATTGTATACCAGTCAAGTTCCTCTGAGTGTGCTGATACAATAGCTCCATGTTTAGTAATTATATACAACCGCTCACAGAAAGATCCGTACCTAAAGACTGGAAAATTGCTCAGGTCACACCAATTTCTTACAGTACTGCCTTTTGTGATGTTTAACAAAACTGTTGGCAAGCGTACTTGTTATACAAATGGGCACGGCAAAGGCTTAAGGTCGTAAAAAAAATTTCAGCGTTAAACTGGAAATAGTTGTAGGAGAGTATCAGAAGTAATAACCTAATGACATCTTTAATTTCTTGTACATTAGGTTTTTGTGTTGGAGAAGATTCTCATCAGTAATTTTAATAGTCTCATAAATGTGAATGTTAGCAAGTAAATTAATTACGTTAAAGGATACGGAATTACCATCATCAGAAATGGAAAAGTTTTTAATTTTAGCTGTTAGTTAAAGGGAATTTTTGACAGTGTAGTTTTCTTCAAAAACATAATATTCTTTAAATGGTGTATCTAATTTTTTGCCGATTTCGTAGAAGCGCCGTCTGTATAGTTAACACTGTGGACAGGAAGCGAAGGCGGCGTGCAGTCGGAGGCGATGCTGGGCACCAATTGTCGGCTACGACAGGACTGCCCGGGAGGCACACTTACACTCCAGTGGCCGCACGAGTCACAGTGGATGCAGCGAAAGGTCCGCAGCAGCACTGATACTGTCGCGGTTGTGTGCACCACCTGTTCTAGTGTCTCGTATGCACGAAGGACCTCTGCAGACCGAGTTGCAACTTTCTTAGCTCGCTGGACTGTGCATTTGCTGATTTACAGGGGCTGTGCTCGATGCAGCCCGCCTGGCAGTGGTGTGTTGCAGCGTGGCGTCAGCGCCTGACAGCTTCCGCAACTGGACAAATGAACTGGCGGTAAAAAAAAGTCACAACAACTTTCGTTTTCTGACAAAGGCTGCAGCCAGAAATTTAGTTATAGAGTTTGATGGTCTTTTCTATGTGCCTGAGCGATCATCCTTACGGTGAGTTGCTGACTACGCTCAGAGTATTTGCTCGAGTTACCCGTTGCGTGTGTTATCGCCGCGGTATCATTTCATCGACGTGGTGACTGTGACATGTGAATGGCTGGTCACATGAATGGACTTTCGTGGCGGGCAAAAATTGCAGGCCATTTCTGTGGGTCTCTCTAACGGATCGGGCCTGCCGATCCAAAGCCCATAGTTTGCCACTAATGTGCGGGTACTACCATGGACCTAGGACTGTGGTGCCCCTCCTCGGCCCCAGGCGATGTATTTCGGGAATCGTGACTGTCTCACAGCAAGTATATTGTACAGTGCGGCGTTTGATACAAAATTTATTTATTATAGTATATTTTGGCACTTCGAAAGTAGTTTATATATTTGAAAGAATGGACGATAAGAAAAAAAAATTGTGGCAATCGCAGGCAGTTTGTACACTATGAAGTCATGTATTTATTGAAAGAAAAAAAAATCACACAATACCTGTAGATAATAGACATAACTCAGTGAGTAATAACCGACAATTACGAACATAGAAGCATAATTTTATTAGCAGTCACCTACAGTGTTGGTTGACACACCTCTTGCCCACCTTGTACATTTATTTCGAGAGGCCTACTTTTTTCTGAGATTATTTTAAATACCATCACTGCTTTCAGGAATGTGTCTCGCAACTCCAAGAAAATGCATATTTCCGTCACCAAATGGGTTTCGCTTTATGAAAATAAAATCAGTGATCTTAATTAAACATATCTACCATTGGGCTTCCTTTCTCCATCTACAAGCAGTTCATTACACAACATTTTGATGTTAGTACTTAAGATTTTTGTTCACACGTTCAGAAACACAGAGGTCATTACATTTTATTTTTTTTTTCAATTTAGGTCTTTCACTTGGGGGAAAGTTGTGGCAACCCTGTAATAGGTTTCAATTTTCAGTCTCATTGCAGCATTGTTATTTAAGACAAGGCATAAGAATGTAATGGGTTTGAATCATTGCATGTCAGTCATCCATGAACTGCAAAATCTTACACGTCATTAAGACACATTTTCAAAAGAGAAAAAAGGTACATTGCATAATATACAAAAAATGGACTCGCTCGCTGAGGATGTTATACAAACTTAATTATGTACGTAGACAGTTCATACGTTCCGGGAATAGAGAATCTCGACTATTTTCACCCGTTATCGACATTGATCCTGGCAAGATACCGATCCCACGGATTAAAAGATTTTCGAGAATGTTTTCATTTTAATACTATAAATGTGACAAAGTCATGCAGGAAGCAGGCGACCAGTATTATTATTTTAATAATGAACAGCCTCTGTTGCATCGCTTACCTAGAATTTACCCAGGTTTCAGTAGGGATAACTCAACCTTCTTCAGAATAACAATGTTTACTGTGTGTTCATAGTGGAGATCCAGTACAGCACTCGTGGCTGCCGTATCGCGGTCGCGAAGTGGGGCCGATGCAGTGCCAGATAAGTTTTACAGTCTGGCGATAGTTTATGAATTAGTAGTATTAACTTGGCGATGTCCACTATGGACAGACAGTAGATACTGTTATTGTGAAGAAGGTTGGGTTATCCCGACTGAAACACAGGTAAATTCTAGATAAACGGTGCAACTGAGACTGTTCATTATTAAAATTAATGTTTATACAGTTGGTGACAGGACCGCGAAATGTTGCAGATATTTAAGTATTACTGTTATTAGAGTAAGTAGAAGTTCTGCATTGAGGCTAACTGTGTCTGTTCTGCTTCACATGCAACTTTGAACGACATATGCAGATGCAGTAATCGCATATGGATATCTGATGACGGCTACATTCCGAAACACAATACTGCCATTCCTTGCGCGATATTTGACGTTTAGTATTGGGAACCAGTCAACATGAACGCAGAACTACTGATGTTGTAATTTGAAGTTCGATGTTGGATAACAATTTCCGTGTGATATAATAACAAATTCCCAGTTTTCGGATTGTTCCTTTACGTGTACTGTAAAACCTTGCTCCTTGCTAATTTTCATTAGTGTAGGTCAACAGAAAGTGCCCTCTAGGTCTGTATATTTTACACCGTGAAGGGAACACGACCTCAGTATGTGAAAAAAATTTCAACTTGATACATCTCCCCGTTCCTGAAGCAAAGGATCTGCAACAGACAGACGAAAACAAGGGTAAAAGATTAAGTGGTATATTTAGCCAAAAACATGGCACACTGCACTTAAAAATACAAAAAAAGAAAGGCACCGAGATTCGAACTCACGACTTCTACTGTTCCTGCACGCTCATTATCGCTAGACTACCAAGCCCGACATTTGCCTTTTTATACTTATGTGGGGGGGGGGGGATTTATTTTAATTGGTTGTGATGCCCAGATAACATACACGTAAACGCGATCCTGTTGCCAGTTACAGAGCAGTAAAACGCCCAACTCACATCAGTATATTGCTTTATTTGTATCACATATTCGAGCACAATTTCCATCTGTACTTGTGTAAACTTTTAAGAAGCTAATCGCCATAACTACGCTTACGTCTTTGGTCACGAGATATTTTTTGTACTCCTACTGTCAAACTCTGTGTTACCTTTTGCGTCGGTAATCACGTGCTGATTATCCAAGTAGCAGCCGACTGTTAATAAATGTTTTACTTTTTATCAGCGCACCTTGTATTCACGCATACGACTGTGTACAGTTCTCAGAGATTATCAGCATTAACTTCCAAGCCATCCACAAGGAATCAAGAGTGGCATTAGAGCCACCCTGAAGTCTAGGCTGGTCTTCACGGTGGCACGAAATCTTGGTCAAGCAGAAAATTTATAATTCTGAACTCAGGCGTAACGAGTTACCTCAGACTGAATGAGCTCCCCCCTGCTAAGCAGCATGGATTCCGAAAACATCGACTACGTGCAACCCGACTCGAACGACAGTCTGAATACCAGAGATCAAGGCAGACAGGGGAAAACGGTGTTTACTGATTTCCGAAACGCATTTCACTCACCAGGACAACTGTGCTTTTTAAGTGAATTGAGTTTCGCATGATCTATATTCTCAAAATTCATGCTGGCTCGCGTTGAGGTCGTTCTGTTTGACCTCAGAATATGTTCTAAGGTACTACAGCAAATCGATAGCGAAAAATAAAACTGTGCAGTTAAACAGGCGAAAAAATACCGTACCCTATTACCGTGATGCCAAAGAGTCGCAGTTGTAACAGCTGAAATCATACAAATACATTGTTGCAACACTTAATAGGTATAAGAAATGTCACGACCACAATAGTCTGAGTTGTAGGTAAAGCAGCAAAACAGTGCAGCTGACTATCCCCGCGAATTTCCGCTAGCCCCTTGTAACTCAGGGCAGGCTGCCGCTTCTTGTGGTCGAACAGCCAACCCCTTACTGCATTCCACGGTTACGCCGATGGCGATGGCTGTGGTACTGAGATGAGAAGAATTTAGTGCACGAAGGCTGAGGGCTTACACATCCACACTATGTTCGTTTAGGACTTAAGCTCACGTTCTCTAAACACTTCCATAGTGGAAAATGATGAAAGGTTTCTGTTCCAGTAGTGTGCTGCAGCGTTGGCTCTTGCTATACCGTGCCCAGTTGGCTGTGTTTTGCCTTGCAATGCATAACACACTCATCCACTCGCAACTTTTATTTATCATCATCCCATTGAACCATGGACCTTGCCGTTGGTGGGGAGGCTTGCTTGCCTCAGTGATACAGATATACGTACCATAGGGCAACCAAAACGGAGGAGTATCTGTTGAGAGGCCAGACAAACGTGTGGTTCCTAAAGAGGGGCAGCATCCTTTTTAGTAGTTGCAGGGCAACATTATGGATGATTGACTGATCTGGCCTTGTAACACGAACCGAAACGGCCCTGCTGTGCTGGTACTGCGAATGGCTGAAAGCGAGGGGAAACTATGGTAGAAATTTTTCCCGAGGGCATGCACATTTACTGTATGGTTAAATGAGATGGCGTCCACTTCGGTAAAACATTTCGGGGGTAAAATAATCCCCCATTCGGATCTCTGGGCGAGCTCTACTCAGTAGGATGTCGTTATCAGGAGAAAGAAAACTGACGTTCTACGGAACGGAGCGTGGAATTTCATATCCCTTAATCGGGCAGGTAGGTTAGAAAATTTAAAAAGGGAAATGGATAAGTTAAAGTAAGATATAGTGGGAATTGGTGAAGTTCGGTGGCAGGAGGAACAAGACTTTTGGTCAGGTGACTACAGGGTTATAAACACAAAATCAATTAGGGGTAACCAGGAGTAGGTTAAATAATGAATAAAAAAATAGGAGTGTGGGTAAGCTACTACAAACAGCATAGTAAACGCATTATTGTGGCCAAGATAGACACGAAGCCCACGCCTACCACAGTAGTAGAACTTTATATGCCAACTAGCTCTGCAGATGACGAAGAAATGTTTGATGAAGTAAAAGAAATTATTGAGATAGTGAAAGGAGACGAAAATTTAATAGTCATTGGTGACTGCAATTCGGTAGTAGGAAAATGGAAATTAGGAAACGTGGTAGGTGAATATGGATTGGGGGGGAAGAAATGAAAGAGGAAGCCATCTGGTAGAATTTTGCACAGATCATAACTTAGCTATGATTAACACTGGGTTCAAGAATCATGAAAGAAGGTTGTATATGTGGAAGAGACCTGGAGATACTGCAATATTTCAAATTATATAATGGTAAGACAGAGATTTAGAAAACAGGTTTTAAATTGTAAGACATTTCCAGGGGCAAATGTGGACTCTGGACACAATCTATTGGTTATGACCTGTAGATTAAAACTGAAGAAACTGCAAAAAGGTGGGAATTTAAGGAGATGGGACCTGGATAAACTGAAAGAACCAGTGGTTGTACAGAGCTTCAAGGAGACCATAAGGGAACAAATGACAGGAATGGGTGGAAGTAATACAGTAGAAGAAGAATGGGTAGCTTTGAGGAACGAAGTAGTGAAGGCAGCAGAGGATAAAGTAGGAAAAAAGATGAGGGCTGCTAGAAATCCTTGGGTAACAGAAGAGATATTGAACCTAACTGATGAAAGGAGAAAATATAAAAATGCAGTAAATGAAGCAGGCAAAAGGGTATACAAATGTCTCAAAAATGAGAACGACAGGACGTGCAAAATGGCTAAGCAGGGATGGGTAAAGGACAAATGTAAGGATGTAGAGGCTTGTCTCACCAGAGGTAATATAGATACTGCCTACAGGAAAATTAAAGAGAACCACTTGTATGAATATCAAGAGCTCAGATGGAAACTCAGTTCTAAGCAAAGAAGGGAAAGCTGAAAGTTGGAAGGAGTATATAGAGGGTCTATGCAAGGGTGATGTACTTGAGGACAATATTGTGGAAATGGAAGAGGATGTAGATGAAGATGAAATGGGAGATATGATACTGCATGAAGAGTTTGATAGAGCAGTGAAAGACCTGAGTCGAAAACCTTCCATTAGAACTACTGACAGCCTTGGGAGAGCCAGTCCTGACAAACCTCTACCATCTGGTGAGCAAGTTGTATGAGACAGGCGAAATACCCTCAGACCTCAAGAAGAGTATAATAATTCCAATCCCAAAGAGAGCAAGCGTTGACAGATGAGAAAATTACCAAACTATAAGTTTAATAAGTCACAGCTGCAAAGTACTAACGCAAATTCTTTACAGATGAATGGAAAAAATGGTAGAAGCCAACCTCGGGGAAGATCAGTTTGGATTCTGTAGAAATATTGGAACACATGAGGCAATACTGACCCTACGACTTACCTTATAAAGTAGATTAAGGAAAGGCAAACCTACGTTTCTAACATTTGTAGACTTAGAGAAATCTTTTGACAATGTTGACTGGAATACTCTCTTTCAAATTCTAAAGGTGGCAGGGGTAAAATACAGTGAGCGAAAGGCTATTTACAGTTTGTACAGAAACAAGACGGCAGTTATAAGAGTCAAGGGACATGAAAGGGAAGCAGTGGTTGGGAAGGGAATGAGACAGGGTTGTAGCCTCTCCCCGATGTTATTCAATCTGTATATTGTGCAAGCAGTAATAGAAACAAAAGAAAAGTTCGGAGTAGGTATTAAAATCCACGGAGAAGAAATAAAAACTTTGAGGTTCACCAGTGACGTGGTAATTCTGTCAGAGACAGCAAAGGACCTGGAAGAGCAGTTGAACGGAATGAATAGTGTCTTGAAAGGAGGATATAAGGTGAACATCAACAAAAGCAAAACAAGGATAATGGAATGTAGTCGAATTAAGTCAGGTGATACTGAGGGAATTATATTAGGAAATGAGACACTTAAAGTAGTAAATGAGTTTTGCTATTTGGGGAGCAAAATAACTGATGAGAAGTAGAGAGGATATAAAATGTAGACTGGCAATGGCAAGGAAAGCGTTTCTGAAGAAGAGAAATTTGTTCACATCGAGTATAGATTTATGTGTCAGGAAGTCGTTTCTGAAAGTATTTGTATGGAGTGTAGCCTGGTATGGAAGTGAAACATGGACAATAAGAGAATAGAAGGTTTCGAAATGTGGTGCTACAGAAGAATGCTGAAGATTAGTTGGGTAGATCATATAACTAATGAAGAGGTATTGGATACGATTCGGGAGTAGGCGAGTTTGTGGCACAACTTGAGTAGAAGAAGGGATCGGTTGGTAGGACATGTTCTCAGACATCACCAATTTAGTTTTGGAGGGCTGCAGGGAAGGTAAAAACGTAGAGGAAGACCAAGAGATGAATACAGTAAACAGATTCAGCAGGATGTAGGTTGCAGTAGGTACTAGGAGATGAAGCAGCTTGCACAGGATAGAGTAGCATGGAGAGCTGCATCAAACCAGTATCAGGACTTAAGACCACAAAATCCCAATGATCAAATTTGTGCTGTATTCATATTAATTTATCTCATTTTTAATACAATATACAACAAATAACTGTTTTTATGACACAAGAAATTATGTGCTTTACACACCTATTCCTTGATGTTGTGATTTCATTTGTCACATCATATATTTTTGTACAGTTGAGCAGAGCTATTCACTTATACTGTAGTGACATTTGTTAAGCATGTGGTTATTGATCTTCTTATGGGCTTGCCAGACATATTCATTGATGAAATTTCGTTCATCACATGAAATTAAATCCTTATACATTTGCGCACAGCTATTCACTTATGCTGTAATAGCATTTGTCAAGCATGTGGTTCTTTATAACAGTTTTAAATTTATCCTAATTTTCCAGCTCTTTGATATGTTTTGGTAGTGCATTAAAAAGTTTGATGCCTTGTTTACATACATGTTTCTCACTTTGGGTCCCTTATTACAGCCTGTAAGTGGAGATCTTTACATTGCCGTGTATGGTAATCTGTATTGGTTTTTCATTTTGTCGTGATTTTGTTTGAACACCGACAGACATTTCAGAATGTATAATGATGGAATTGCAAAAATTTCCAATGCTTTAAAAAGGGGCCTACGACGTGTTTGATGTGGGCTCTGGGTCATTATCTGAATAGGGTGTTTTTGTAATTTGAAAATCACATTTAAACAACAATTTGTTTTTCCTCAAGGATACTATCCCATAGGCCTCAATTGACTGTAAATAGCCAAAATATACTAATCTGGTACAGTCATTACTACAAACTCTTGAAATTATTCCAAGTACAAAACATGCCGAATTGGGTTTTAGTGCTAAGCTCACCACATGGTCCTTCCAGTTTACCTTCTCATCAATGTGCATACCCAGGAATTTTGCTCACTGAACTCTTTCAAGTTGTTTCCCTCCATAGTGAGATGTAGGTCGTCATGTTCACTTATTCTTCCATATTGCACATAATTAGTTTTTTTTTTTTTTTTTTGCATTCAGTGTTAGCTTGTTTGCACTGAGCCATTTTTGTGTATCTTGTAGGACATGGTCCACAATAGTGTGCAATGACTGCTTCATAAAACAAACAATTAAACTAGTATCTTCAGCAAAACAACTTGATTCTAGCTTTTCTCTCTGGCACATGAATATAATTAATGTAAATGGGGAACAGCAAGGGGCCTAATACACTTCTTTTGGTGCTGTAATTCCAACCACCGTCATCCTCTTTTCCAGATACTACTCAAGCCACTTTTTGTTCCGGTCCTCTGATACCTATAGCTTCAAGCTTTTCCAAAAGTATGCTGTGGTCAACAGTGTCAAAGGCTTTTGACAGCTCTAGATTTATCCTGACAACACTTTTTCCCTCTCCCAATTTACTAATTATTTCTTTTGGGTTTCTTCCAGTACAGCTGTTTCGGTACTACTCCCAGCTAGAAATCCATGCTGATTACTGTTTATCAGATTCCATAATTAAGATAATGTGTCACTCTATATTTGATTAGTATCGCCAAAACCTTAGAGAAAGTTGGGAGAAGTGAGACAGGTCTGCAGTTTTCTGTTTCAAGATTATCACTCTTTTTCAACAGGGGAACGAATTTAGAAATTTTCCATTTCTGTGAAAAAAACTTGCATATTTTTTGACAAAATACAGTTGATATGCTACACTGGTTTTTTTTCTTTATTGTGTAGATACAGGGTCTGGTCCATAATATTAATGTGACCACTGCCAGCAATCAAAATCGACATGCAGTAACCACTAGCAGTGAAGGGTATACAAAGCATGTTGGGAGCCACAGAAAACAGTGCAGTTGTCACTATAAGGAGGAGACAAAATGTGCACTGTCATTGGCTTTTGGGGAAAGGGTGGAAGCATTTGGGAATGACTAAGTCTGTAAACTGTTTGCATGTCAGTGTGGTTAAAGTATACTAAGCTCAGCAAAATGGCGCTATTCAGAATTGGTGCCGAGGATACTGTGGTGTAGTCGCGGGCCACAGATGACAGGGGTGAATGTCAGCTGCAGAGACATGCATCTGTTAAACAACTGACCACCCAGATGAACTGAGAGGCATTTCAAATGACAGATGGCTATTGGAATGCACATTGTTAAATGTCTGAAAGCAAAACACACTGCAACAACTGTCAGAATGGGGCACGACAGGGGAGGGAGTCTGTGGCATTCCCTGGGTGGTGATGATATTCTGGGAGGCACAAAGGATTAACAGATGTATCCGTCTGTCCTCGAGGGCCGTGTCCACCCGCACACACAGTTTGTTTTTATTCAGCATAGTGACATTTACCAGCAGTACAATGCAACACAGCTCGCAGGGTACATGTGTGGTTCAAACAGCAACAGGACGAGTTTATCACATGCCTCTAACCACCAAAGTCCTCGGATTTAAACCAACTGAGAATCTGTGGGAACCCCCCTGCCAGGGTGTATTGTCCGTGGATCCTCACATGAGAAACGTAGAACACCTGGACTTGGCAATGAAATCGTAATGGCTCCACACCCCTGTTAATACAGAACCTCACAGCCACGTGGGGGAGCCCAGTTTGATAAGGGATTTTTGTGTCCTTGGAAAGTGGGCATTGTGTTGTTCTTGTCATGAACAAGCATGTCTCAAAAGCAGCATAAAATGAAAAGAATTGCAGTAGGCAACTGATCGAGCCTGGATGGGGTCTGCCAGTCATTAATGCCATATGATCATTTCCATGAATCTCTTCCTGCATGTCTCGCAACGGTGTGCACTGCAAAAAGAGGTTATTCGAGGTCTTGACGGGTAGTCACATTAACGTGTATTTTCAGAAGAAATGAAGGTAACAAACTAAATAAATCATAATTACATTATTACTTTGCAGTGAGCCACAGGAGACCAAGGTCCATTGTACCAAAATACTCATAAAACACCTTTGAACCACCACCTGAATTTTATCAGTGGAGTTCATCTCACCCTTTATGTAGGAGAAAGTAAAAAACCTCCATAGACAATTTCAGAGGAGCCTCATATCTGATAGTACACTGATAAGATATCTTTTCGGTTGCTACTTTGCACTTCTGATCACTGTATGTTTCTAAGGAAAAGCCATAATGTTCAGACTTTGGTGACCAAGGTAGACAAAAGCTTTTAAATTTTGAAATAGTATCCTTGTTTGTTTATAGCCCAACACATTTAGCATATTTGGTCACTGTTCCTCTTTAGTACGTTTCCCTTTCTAATGCTCTAGGTGGAATGAAGTGGTCATATGGACATTGATACCTGGGAGTCACTTGCTGGGTAAATTTGGCTGACAAGTTGCAGGTCTTTTCTGTTGACACCACGGTGGGTGACTTTCATGCTGGCGATGATGAATCAATAATAAGGACAACATATCACCCACTCCCTGAGCAGAGAGAAGGTGCGACATGACTGGAAATGAACTGCATGGCAGTCAGATATGCTGACCACTCAGTGAAGTGGGTCGATAGATGCTACTCCACGTTATTTGCCTCCCCTCATCACATATTTTATAATGTGCCTTTTACATGCTCTTTCCTCAATCCTCCTCATATGGGATTATTCTCTCCCAAATGCTTGTCTACAAGGAATGTTGTACCACACAATGTGGCCACATTAAGATCCTAACTCGTAGTTAGTCATCGAGATGAACATTGTAAGTTGCCATTGACAGTCAGTCTCAAACACAACAGGAATCACTGCAGACCCATGTCTACTAGTTTTCAACCAAATATTGTGATGGCAAGTTGCATGCAGTGGGACCCTTGAAGAAGACTATTGAGGCATAAAAATGTATATGTTGTCAGTGGAGCAAACACCACATAATCTGGACAGCAGGTGACTTGAAATGTGTGGTGGTTTAGCCTCTTTCTGAGAACATATCAAGGGCTCTGACAGCACAATAAGGTTTTTAACCTGCAATGGGCAGAGGATAAACAGAGTGTCTCAAAAGTTACAGAACACTTATGTTGTGTAACAGCATGCAAACAAATTAGACCTAAGGTATTGTCACAAAGTTTTATGCAGTTTAATCAATTTCAACATGTGTGCACCAGTGGTAGTGGGCACAATTTCCAGTCTGTTATCAGGATTGATCCACATTCAGCACATTATATCTGCATCACCTGTGGCAAGGACAGTAATGATTTTGTTCATTTAATTTTTGATGTGGTTGACAGCTGCTTGTTAGACTCTGTCCTTGGTATATGCTCATAGAAACAAGCCCAAGTTTCCAATGCCTGTTGGCCTAGAACACCAGGCAATAGGACCACCCCTGCCATTTCAGCATACCTCGTAACACCTGTTCCGCAACATCTGCCACAGTGCACCATATTGCTGGAAAAAGACTGTGTCTCGGGAGTCAGCCAGTCATAGTAACAGCCTGAGCATATCAAGGTAAGAGGTTTTTTTTCTGAGGATAAAATGGTCCCAGAATACCATGGACCTCTTCCATCACAGTATGTGGATTTTTTAACATATCATTATCTTCTCACAGGATATGTATATACTCTGAATTGCCAACAAAACTGGCTTTGGCATACGTATTCAAATACAGGGATTTGTAAACATACAGATTATGGCACTGCAGTCGGCAATGCCTATATAAGATAACATTTTTCTGGCACAGATGCTAGATTGCTTAGTGCTGCTACAATGGCAGCTTATCAAGATTTACGTGAATTTGAATGTGGTGTTATAGTTGGCATATGAGCAATGGGACAAAGCATCTCCAACGTAAGAATGAAGTGGTTATTTTCATGAGCATTCAGTGAATATCCGGAATCTAGTAAAACATAAGATCTCCGACATCGTTGCAGCCGAAGAAAGATCCTGCAAAAACAGGACCAACAACTGAAGAGAATCATTCAAAGTGAAGAAGTGCAACCCTTCTGCAAATTGCTGCATATTTCAATGTTGGGCCATGGACAAGTGTCAGAGTGTGAACCATCAACGATATGAACTTTCATAGCTGAAGGTCCACTTGTGTACCCTTGATGACTGAACGACACCAATTTTTATGCCTCACCTGGGTCCATCAACACCAATATTTGACTGTTGATGAGTGGAAATGTATTGCCTTGTCGGACAAGTCTCATTTCAAACTGTGTCGTGCAGTTGGACACGTACAGGCATGGAGACAACCTCCTGAATCTATGGACACTGCATGTCAGTAGGGGACAGTTGTAGCTGGTGGAGGCTCTGTAATGATGTAGGAGGCATGCAGTTGGAGTATATGGGTAGGTATGACCCTGAAAGGTGACACATACATAAGCATCCTGTCCATTGGGAATTCCGATGGACTCGGTCAATTCCAGCAGGACAATGATACAGTTGGCAGGTCCAGAATTGCTACAAAGTGGCTCCTGGAACACTCTTCTAAATTTAAACACTTCCACTGGCCACTAAACTCCCCAGATTTGAACATTGAGCTTATCTGGTATGATTTGCAATGTGCTGCTCAGAAAAGATACTCACATAGCCCTCTATGCAGCATTCACAGTGTCAATTCCTTCCATCACTACTTCAGACAATAGTCATGCCCATGAGGCACAATCGATTACTAAACTTAGCCAGCACTGTACAACTGATGCGTGTTATGAAGATATAACATACTTTGCTCAGAGACAATAAAAGTGTGTGGGTAAATACTTTAATCAAAACTGAACATGAATGCCCAATAATAGAGTTAAGTTCCAATATTTGCAGCTCTTGCTATGTAGATGAAGTTTACTTTTAAAAACAAGAGTAGAAGGCTTAGATATATCATGCAAGATTATTTATAGTGATATCAATGTAGGTAAGATGTAAAGAGAGATAGGGGGGCAGGTCTTTTTTTTATTTAATTATTTTTGAAATAGAAAGTCTTCATAGTTGTGAAGGCAAGATTTGTCATTGAGCAAGTAGACTGGTGCTGTATCTGTGTTGAAAGATATTTCAGTTCCTTCAAGAAAGTCAGATTTCTTGCCTGGTTCTTTTCTACACTGTTTGCCACAATTCTTGCCCAGTAACTCATTCTGCAAAGTTGGATTTGTTCTGGATGTTAAGACGGAGTGCATCCCTGTGCTTCTACCAGTTTGTTTATTGCCAAAGTTTGGACATACCTGACTTGTGATATTCTTGCTTAGTGCTTTCAGTATTGTGTTGCTTGTGAAGAAGCTTATTTTCATGTCATACAACTTGAAGAGGTTGGCATGAAATCTTCCTTGAGGAAGGTCAGATTATTACAAAGATGGTCTTCCTGTTTGTGGGTGGTTGTCCAGAAACTGGTTGGTTTAATTTATGTATTACAGCAGGAATGTATTCATAACTGGAGGCAGCTGATTTTACAATTTGTGTTTCTTTTTATCTTTAACTTGTATCCATTGGACCTTTACGCATGTGATTAAACATTCTTCTGAAGAACACATTTTTATATTGATATGGATGGTAACCCTGGTAATTGTTGGCTTCCTGGAAATTTCAGAATTTTGTATAAAAAGCTTTGTTAATGTTTCATTCCTACAGTGACATGAAGTGAATTGAATTTTGTGGTGTAATTTATTAATTTCTTCAGCTAGATTTTCTATTTCCTTTGGTTGTTCTGTTGAAAATAATGAAATGAGAGTGTCGCAATTTCTCGTATTCTCAATGAATTAACTTATTCTAGGTCCCTACAGCTGTTGTGTGATAATCTAGTGTAAATTCCTGCAGATAAGAAAGGGATTTTGAACTCATGTCCATATAGTTTCCATAAGCTGCACTCATATGCGATACTTATAGAAATGATTCTGGTTGTTATTGAGTACAGTGGTTCTACCTGACAGCAGTTTCTAGTGATTTAAGTGTGTGTGTGTGTGTGTTTTTTTCAGGACCTCAAAACCCAGTGATGTAAGCACGGGCATTAGAATGCTTTTGAGTCTTGCAGCCAGACCACAAACAAGGTTTTGCCCCCTGCTGAACACCAAACCCACAGACAGTCTGGTTTTCTTTTTGTGAAAGTGAAAATTGAACCATTGTGGGTGCTATGATTGTCAGTTTCCATTAACATGACACAAGCAGAGTGGCAGGTATTATAAAAAAACGGTGCCATATCTTGGCGAACTTCTTTGATATGTTAAGCACTGCCCTAAAAACAGCAGAATGCCAAAGTTATGAGGGGATGTGAGATATTATGCTTGATATCATTACAGCCCACTATAAACTAGAGATTGCTTCTGCCAAGTGATCAAAATGTGGTCCATAAAGAAACTTTGTTATTCCAGCTGGCAGTGGGTCATTGATGTTTAGTATGCTTGAGAGCTGTTCTTTGTTCACACAGTGTTACTCATGAAAAATGACATCTTAGGCATGTATTGACCTAACCAATGACAACTGGCTTTGGCAAAACTTATTACTAGTCAATACCTGTTATGTGTTCAGTTGATGAATTTACACATTTGTCTATCTGGCATAGCAGTTCACAATATTTTTCCCTTTCTTCTGTGGTGAAGAGGTGGTTTGTTCTCTCGCACCCCTAGTGAAGAGGACCAACTGTCATGGTCTTAAATAGTCCTTGATTGGCATACATAATCCTTCCTAGTGTCAGTAGATCTTTCAAAGGAACATAAACAGCTCACTTCATTTCTCTCTCTCTTCTCAGCCTTGAGAACCCAGTTCCGTGCACCACCAAGATTATATAGCCACTGGCCTAATTAGAGTGATTCTCACACATTCTAATTTCCCATTCCATTTCCTTTTAGTTTTTTCTTATAAAACTTGTCTATTAAGTAAAACGTATGCTCCCAACATAAAGGAACTTGCAGACCACACAGAAGACCTGAAAATTTAGTTTGATTTTGGAGCAGAACAAGTGTTGTTGGCAGTAAAAAATTTTATAATTTCGGTGTGGAGCAACCTTACTTACCTTCTATTGTTGTGACAGAAATACTAATAAACATTTAACATGTATTTGGTCCAAAGAAGTTTATTTCTACAGTGTCTGCTAGGATGCCATTGTTTATCAGCGAACAATGTAAACCACAAAAAAGTAAATGAGAACAATAGGGTTTAGGAGCATACTTGTCACAACCATTGTAGTGGAAGTGCTTCTGCTGTGACTAACATTGTGTGAATGTTTCTAACTGGATGACAGTAAGACCATGGTCAGTACTGGAACCTGAAAGTACCTTACCTTGCTCCTGCCCTTCTGCAGTAATATAAAAATGAAACAGAGTGTCTTCCAGTGTAGAATTTTAACATTTTAAAGTAGTTCCTAGAATATGTTTCAGTATTCAGGTTGCAAAAGAAATTTTTGGAGCATCTGTCAACGTTTTCAATTGTATACCTGTGTGAAAATGTACGTACGTCTTGTTCAGCAGTATTCAGTTTGTAAATATTTCAAGAGAGATGCTCTTCTTAATTTATTAAATGCCACATCAGTAAAGTGGCAATCTATGGGATCAAATTGAGGCAGTTTTAATATTGGAACTGGTATGGCTTACAGATGCACCATTGGTTATTTATACTAAACACAAGCCTTAGAACAAAATGAATAGCACTGAATGTAAACAAAATTTGAAAGAGGTAAGTGCTGGCACAGATTGCATTGACTTGTTTATCGAGTTTTGTATTGTCATCAGAGCTAATAAAGTTATTGCCAATAACAGTGAACATGAAGGAGTTATAAGTCTGTCTTGTATCAATTGGCAAAAATTGAAAACTAATAGGTTAATGTGAGAACAAGGGGACATAAGTGACAACATAATCTGGATCTTGGTGAAACAAACTCAAATGAATACAGATATTATTTAGTTACATTTACTAGCTATTCTAGGTCCCCACAACAATGTACACCTGCCTTTGGTTAGGAGATTTAGCTTTATTGCAGCAAGGTATTTCAGTGTGTACTGCAAGTATTTTGATGAATTTTCATTTTCAACAAGTAGTAAATTCTGGCTGTAGGCATACAATTTTAAATGTATTGGGCCTAATTATTGTTTCTATTGTAAACATGACTATCATTAGTGGTCATGTAAAAACAGTAGCACATATTATGTAGCTCTATTTGCTGAAGAGCTACTCAGGTCAGAATATTACAACCTATTTGTAGCCCACCTTATTGGTGAAATTACTGTAGCTGTGAAGTTGTCATTTGGAACAGAAGCGCACAATAAAGTATTTTGAGACCAGCAGAACTGCTTTTCACCAATGTATGTGGGTAGTTATAACAATTTTTCGTCCAGTGAGTCTTCCACCTAGCTTATGGTTCAACACTATGTAGCAGTGACAGACTGCAGGGAGATAACAGGTGACCATCGGCATGATTAAATGTTTCTTAACCTAACTGTTTCTGTAAGTTGATAAAATTAACCCTTAAGTAATAAAAATGGTCATGTATATAGTTGCACACTGAAGTCCCAAATTATATTTATAATGCAGTGTTTGTTAATGTTGTAATGTGCCTACGAAACATTTATGGCTGAAATTTACTGTAAAAGATAGATGAATTTAAAAAAAAAATGCTAATGGTCTTCTTAATTTTGTTGGTTCCATTGTTCCCATCACCTATTACGTATGTGAGAAATATTAGCAGTGAGGCTGTTTCGTATGGCATCGAGTAATTACTTCGTAGCAAATCCCAGAGGTTAAAAATGTTGTACTGCATGAAAGTCATGGTAATTCTACAGAGCTGTGTACATTTTTTAAAATACAAGCAGGTATCGGTTTTATGCTGTAAATGTCTTGGTAAGCTTTCCAGTGGAACAACCAGAAATCTGTGTGCAAATTAACACCATGCAAGCAGTGTAGGTAATGGTGACAGCTCTTTTAATACACCCTGTATATGAAAACAAACTACATACACACAATTTTCGAGTGTTTAGGAGAGGAAAAGAAGCTTTTTTTTATGTGACTGCCTCTAAATTTCTTTTTTTATAGGGGGAGACGAAGTTGGTATATGAAGCACTGGTTACCAGTTCAGCTGAATGCATTGTCACTATTTGAGCAAGCATATTCCAGTTGTGCCATAATGTAGACAGGCGATATTTTCTGAATTGCCCCTATACCAATAGTCACACCATATCTTGAGCATTACTAACATCTCTGACCCCACAAATTCTTTGTGAATGTAGATTTTTGTACACAATGTATGCAATTTTTTTAGGAGCACCTGCTGACCAGAGAGTAACAACCTCAGGATAAAAGCAAGTAGCTGTACAGGACAGAAGGGTTGGAGCTTGACTAAGGTAACTCAGAAAGTACCTTTGTCCTTGATTCACATTACCTGTCATGACTAGAGAGAGATAAACAAAACAAAGATAGTTCAACTGTTAATTACCCCCCTTGCCACACACACACACACTGCTTAAACATAGTTTCCATCATAAGCAAAAATTTACATTAAAAGGTGACAGGCACTTCCATTGAAGTCCTAAGTATGAGGTGCATCCTGAAAGTAATTGCCAAATCATTCTACTGCCACTGCAGCACTTGTGTTGTAGGTTCACACATTTCTCTGGTTCATTGTCTTGTCACTGCAGCTCAATTTTGTGGTATTTATATTTGTTAGTGATCAGTCAAAATCTTTAGGACAACCCCTGAGCCCAGTGACTGTGACGTGTGCTCTGTTATGTTTAGTTCCAACACACAGAACATTAAGCCAGCTGAAATTCATCAACTTGTAGACATTTACGGTGAGAAAGTGGATGAGACAGTTGAAGAAACACTCATGACGAAGCATGTGTTGGACAGCCTTCTGTTGTCACTGATGATATGGGTGAGAAAACACATGGTTCACAATAAGAATGTATTTCAAAAACTGTTTTGCATGACTCAGTCATAAATTGCTTAAATTTTTGTGAATTTCGTTTGAAAAATGCTTACAAAATTATGTACCTTGGCAGAGTTTTGACATTTCAGCACTGAATACAGTGATAAGGAAGATGAGTTCTTAAATAGAATCGTGACTGGTGATGAAACTTGGGGTCTTCATGACACTCCAAAATAAAATCAACAATCTATGGAGTGAAGGAACTGACAGTCCGACAATCCTCCACCACCCCCAAAAAAGAAATCATAATGAAGTTGCAAGTGCAAAAAGTCAGGTCAAATGGATTCTACGACCAACAAGGCATTCTGCTTGTTGAGTTCCTTCTGAGAGCTGAAACCATGAAAGCGGTATGATACAGGAAAACACCGAGAGAACTCCATCACACTATTCAAAACAAAAGATGCAAAACTCTCAATCGAATCATTATGATGCTTCATTTCTGCTGGTGGCACTGAAAACCTTACTAAACAATTCAGTTGGGAACAGTGAGACCACCTGCCAATCAGTGCTGATCTCACATCTCCGGACTACCACTTTTACTTCATCATCAGTCAGGATGAAGGTGCTTGAACACCTATGATGATGTAAGCAAGTGTGATCAGTATTGGAGGTCTTAACTGGTATTATCTTTCTATGAAAAGGGCATAGAAAAGTTGGATTACTGCTATGACAAATGTCTGAACAGTGGTGGCTGTTACGGTCTGAAGAAATGTTTTCATGAGTCCTTTCCCACAATGGTACTTACATTCTTGGCATACCAATGTGGGTGTAAAAGTTGACAGAGAACACCCCACATCCTCTTCTTTACAGCAGTCACGTAATGGGGATACGCAAAGCCAATATGAACCACCTATTTTCTGTCAGCAGCCATGTGGTGGAATCTTCTGGATCATACACAGGGTTATTCAGCTGCCCCTGCCATAAAGTTTTATGGAACCTGCAACATCTTCAAGAACCACACCCATGATTTTAATCTTCTCTCCTCTCCTCCCTACATGCACACTGTTAGTCCTGCAAAAACAATGAAGAGAACCTTTTTGTATCAAAATTAACTACATTACATTTTGTACTTTGTTGGACACCACACTTTCTGTGACATTCAAGAAAAAAGGCATTTGAATGCCTGTCTTGTACTTTTTGAATTATTTAACAAAAACTATGGCTTCTAGCAAAAATGTATCCCCTCCCCTCCCAAAAAGAAATGACTACATTAAATTTCCCACAAAAAGATCCTGTTCATTTTTTTAATGTAGGACTAGTAATTTGCATGTAGTGGGTGAGAGAAATGAAAATCTTGCCCATGACATTTGTAGGCATTGCAAGTTGCATAAAACCCATGGGTAGGTGTAGTTTAATCATCGTGTACAGGTTTTTCATGCCAAAAGAACTAATATAAGATTTCTCTGGCTTCATAAACAGCTCAAGAAACATTTTACACCACATTGATGTATAGTGTTTGCACTTTTCTTAATCAGAAAATCATTTCTCATTGCTTTCCTGACCACAGAAAATTCCTACACACAGCCAACTGTTTTTGTTGTTGTGGTCTTCAGTCCAAAGACTGGTTTGATGCAGCTCTCTATGCAAGCCTACATCTATTTGAACCTGCTTACTGTATTTCCCCTTCAACCGCTTTTCCTCCTCTCACTCAAATCCCACCAATACCAAATTGATGATTCCTCGATGCATCAGGGTATGTCTTATCAACCAGTTCCTTCTTTTACTCATGTTGTGCTGAAAATTTCTTTCAATACTATGTCCCTGGTAATTTGATTTGCAACTGCATAATTATTCCATTAGCCACCTCTAGGTGCAGTGCAGAGTGTGTCGAGTGCCAGTAGTAGTCATCTATCCACTTATTGACTACCTCTGTAACTTAGTATTCACTGCTGCTGCCTATCATGGCGAGGACGCAGGTTTAGATTCCCTGTACTGCCAGGGATTTTTCTGGGTGAGAGGATTGGGAAAGTGTACATTCACCCTTGTGATGCCAACTGAGGAACTCGAGGACAAGAAAACTGACACAGGCAGGATAGTGGTGTGCTGGACGTCATTGGTAAACGATGACACGGTGGTCGGCCAGTACCGATGGACAGAGTTTACCTTATGTTTTATCCACGTAATCATCAAAATTTCTTCCTAGAAACACATTTCAAAAGATACCATCCTTTTCTAGCTTCAACTGCTTGTTGTTCACATCTCGTTTCGGAGCAAGGCTACACTTCACACAGATACCTCCAGAAAAGACTCCGTAACATTTACATCCACTCCTAACATATTCCTCTTTCTCAGATATACAGTCCAGCCTGCATTTTATATCCTCTCTGTGTCAGCCAAAATCAATTATTTTGTTACCCAAATAACAAAACACTTCTATTATCTTCAGTGTCTCATTTCCTAATCTGCGAGGTTTGTCCGAAAAATACATATAAAAGTTGCATAATAACTTTATTTTACAATTATTCAGGTATTACAATATGGTCTCCTTCAAAGTGCTCACCCTGAGACGTGATACACTTCTGCCAACGCCATTTCCACTGTTGATAACATTGCTGAAAGTCTTCAGTTGTGATGTTGTTTAGTTGCCATGTCGTTTCCACATCTCCCAATGCCACACCATTACGCATTTTTGGGAACATGAAGAACTGACACGGGACTAAATCCGGTGGTGATTGAGCTTCGGGCCAAAAACACAACGAGCGACATGTGTGCGGGCGCATTCTTGTGATGAAGGATCCAACTCTGGTCGAACTCTTGCCACAAGAGCTCCGAGATGTGTCAGAACTTCAACGTAAAAATTTCCGTTCTATCTCTGGCTGGGAGGGACAAATTCCTTGTGAACAATGCTCCAAGAATCAACACTGTCATCACATTGGACCTTGATTTTCGCGACTCTTTTGTTCTCGGTTCTCCTGCTGGTTTCCATACCTTGCTTCGAGCTCCACATCGAATTTCTAAAACCAGGACACGTCTCCAGTGATGACTCGGTTGAGAAAGTACCCTCGTTCCTCTGCTTCCAACCAATCCTTACAGCACTCAACCCTCTTTGCTTTCTGTTCTGGTGTCAAGAGCTTCGGTACAATTTCTCCATTTCAAGTTTTTGTGAACAATTGTTTTGAGGGTTGACAGCTCGTCAGCAATCATTCTGTCAATCCACGGTCTTTAAGAACACAAGCTGCTGCTGCACACTCCCACCTTCACGCAGAGTGCTCTGACTCGAACTGAGCATTGATTTGATTGATTACAGCAGTAGTCTCACCTGATGGTGACTGCAACCTGTAACATAAAGACATTATTCAACCTTTATACGTATTTTCCGGACAAACCTCGTATAATGGACAATGAAAAACTTCCCATTCTAGTTAGTTAGTTATATTAGTTGTTCCATGGATCATGAACACGATTCTTTTGTAATGATGTGGAACGTGTCAAAGTGTCACCTGCCATATTCTCCAGATCTGACTGTGTCAGACTTTTTCCTTTTCCCAAACCGAAAAAAAATACCTCAAAGGATGATGATGATGATGCAGTGACTGATGCTTTGTTGCAATTGAAATCAAAGATCTTTTATTTGAATGGTTTGCAGAAGTTATCTGAGCAGCCTCCAAGTGTATTAGTGTACACAGGTATTATATATACAAATAAATTGATACTATGAAATTTCTTTCACTCTTTATTTGTTAGGGTAGAAGCTTTTTGACCCCTCCTCATACAGCTTTCAAATGCAAACTCGCTGATCATCCCTCGTTATTCATTCCGCATCTCCTGATTGAACTTGACTACATTCCATTATTCTTGTCTTACGTTCATCTTAGACTGGCTCTTTACCACACTATCCATTCCACTGTCTGCCTCCTTAGCTGTGCCATTCGACTAACTGCCAGCTATTTTTCCTTGGGTGGGAGGGAGGGGGGGGTGGGGGGTGACTGGTACAAAATGCAGTCAGTCTTGTGAGGAGCTGCTTGACCAAGTAGTTGTGGTTCCACAGTAAAAAAATACCCAGGAGAGAGGTGTGCTGACCAGCTGCCCCTCCATGTTGCATCACATCAGATCACACCACACCACTGGCAGGGGGCAATATGTCGGTTGGTGGAATTTTAGCATTTTTAAAACAACCAACGGGAATTCCAGGTAGGAATGTCAAAAATTTCTGATTTTTATTCCTTCCATTCCATTCAACTTATCTTCCAAGACCCTTCCTGCCTCTGATATCAAGAGCTTTATTTCTTCTCTCTTCCTGTGTCTTATAAGAGTCCCGTTACTCACTCCAAACAACAAGAAAATATTGAAACGATGTAACATTTGTTTGTCAGAACTGTCTGAAGTGTAATGTTGGGATATGACACTGTAGGATAGAGTTCCAATGACATTTGTTGCATAACCTAGAAAACAGTATCAACAATCATCGACAAGATTTGAAGTATTTTGTGCTCAGCTCACCATCCAAATATATTTAGAAGTACAATTCATGTGGGCTCTAGGTCATATAGTTTCAGTTAATATCTTGACTTGCTGATGAAACAACATTGTAGGTTTTGCTAAGCCCAATTCTCCAAATGTAATCAACAACTAACACCACATTTCTAAAGCTTTGGCAACTGGCTAAAAAGAGTCACTTATTTCAAAGTTGCAGAAGTATAAAAGCAAATTACAGTTCATGAAATACACTGGGTTCACATTACTCAGTCCAACAGATAAAACTGCACTTGGTTCCATGTGACATCAAGTCCAAGGCTGGCCCAACACAACTACTCTCATTCAGTAACCTCACTAAAACTATTGAGAAAGTTAACAACGATAGCACAACTCAACTCACGGGTGCAAAGCATCAAAGGTACATTTTTACAATATTAACTTCAGGAACTGTTCTAGTGGTTATGAAAAATTATAACAGTTTCAATTTGATACAGAAGTGCTATGAGGCATTTTCATAACCAAATAATTTGAAAATGTGAAACACATGATATTTATAATCTCAAACATCAAAGAAACAGAATGAAATTTCAAACAAAATATCAATCCAAAAGGCTTCAATTTTTGAACAGCAGATTTGCAATTATTGAAAAAACATAGCTGAAAATTTAATGGAATCAGATACTTTGTTGGCCAGAATATTTATCATAATCTACTATTGAACAGAAATCTCTGTGAGACAGATTCATTAAAATCTTCAACTGTGTTGTCTGTAAACATGCTCTGAAGGATCATTTCAGGCTTATCTGCATTGTGAGTGTATAGCAGCATGGTAAGTTGCCTGTCAATTTGTCATACACCACAGTGACATCATTCAAACAAAGAACCGCTACTGTGAGACAAACCATCTTCCAGAGGTAGCCTGGAGTCAACAACCTGTTTAGAGCATAAGAGTTGTGGCTCATAGGCACCCACAAGAAAATGCAAAAGAGCTGTGCACTGCCCATTTAGAAGGCAGCTGTATTAGTACAGCCCAGTCACCAAGTTTTTTCTGAACTAAATCGGGATATTTTTTAAAAACCAAGACTAAACACACACAGGCAACAATTCAATGTTTTTTTTTTACCTTATTGAGATTTTTGCTCACTTTTCAATCTCCTTCATAGAATCTTCTCTTCTTCCTCAATAAAACTGGAGACATCTAAATCACTAAACCATCTTCATTATTATTATTATTATTATTATTATTTCAGCTTCTAATGTTGCTGCTGGGAAAAGGTTCCTCTCAGCTCACCAAGTGTTCACCATCATCTGAAACAAAACGGAAAAGTTGTCATAGTTTTCATAACAATGAAAAAAAATTCCTTCCACTAATCAGATTTCAGCTTGAAAAGTTCTTCTCTTCATCCTTGAGAAAGTTCTTTAACTGCACATATTCTTCAAACATCAAATCCCCATCTACAAGAAATAACTTCTAGATATTCTGAAAATGAGGTCTGTTTCACTGTCAGTGAAAATGGTTTGAAAGTCCTGTAGACACTTTCTTCAAAGTCAAATCATTTTTCAACATAGTTTAGACTGTGCTGCAAGTAAACTGCCATTTTGTTGTGGTTTGCCTACTTTGTTCCTTTGTTGTCCTCGGTGTCTACATACTGGCTGAAAACATAGGGGTTGGATGTGCAGTACTGTCTACTGTAAATGATGTAGCCGACAGATGCACAGTCTTCTACTTTCACTTTTCACATCCTCCCAATAATACACAGTTATGTATGGCCAGTGCACAACTTCCCATTTATAAGTCAACATCAGAATTAAAGTTACATAAAAATGACTGATTTTGCCCTATAATAAAAGATACTAACTAGGAATACTCAATATAAATTAGAAAATCAATTACACAGACAAAATTCAACCTGAGGGGGCTGCCTTTCTCTTTTATGAAAATGCAGATTACAATTCACATATGTTAATGGTAATTAGTTGAAAGTGAAGAAACAAATTTGAAGGAGGCATATGGCAAAACAAGGGGGAAGTAAAAATTATCCCAGCTTCCTTCGTCACAATTTCTCTTTCGAATGTTTTGATAAGATCATCATGACGACTAAGGCTGCCACAGGGGAAGGAAACTGCCCAACCCTATTCAATTTTTTCAGCAGAGAATTAAAAAGCACTGTCACGATTGACCGCTGATGCACTACTCGAAAACAATGGCTATTGAGTCAAGTATGGCCACTTAGCGCTGTTAATAAAAGGAGGAGTTTAAGTCAGTAACTCATACAAGACTGCCCCTCATTAGAAATTGGTAATGAGCAATTTGAAGTGAAGACCACATCATTTTATATAATGTTGTCCATTTTTATGTAACCAGGAATTTTATCTATCCCAACAAAGTACAGTTGGGAGTTGGGTTTCCAACCAGATATCTGGGATATCAGGCAACTATGGTCAAGACAGAATCCAAGTCTCCACATTATCAATGTGGCCTCAGATAGCACTAGCATCCCTCCCCCAAAGCATTCGTCTGTGGAGTTGGGTACGGGAAAACACAGAATGGATACTCAGTCAGCAGAGTAGGATTCCATTCACTGATGCATCCAGGAGTAACCTGACATCTGATGATTGTCAAAGAAAGGTGTGAAAGCAGCAGGAAAGTATGAGACTTCAGAAAGAAAGTTACCCGTTACTATGGCAGACTGAGTAACTTTTACTGTATGCTGCAATACAATTCAAAGTGATGCAGATACTACAGTCACTAAAACCTGTAAACAACAATTGTAACATCGCACAAACTATTCAGTTTCTTGAAAATATAAATGTGCGCCTCAGTCATGGAACCATTTGAGGACTGCTGTGTGAATTTCCTCTTTGATGGAAAATCTCTTTCCTGTCAGATATCCACCGAGCTTGCTGGAAAGACTGAATGGTCTTCATCAAATTGTTGGCACTGTTTCACTACGACTGGATGCTACATTGCATTGCACCATACACTGCAAGAATTTCATGGCGAATTTGTGTGCAATTTATATGTTTGGCTAACAAGAAACTTACTGTTCCTTGTACCTCAACTTTGGAGTGCCATTTCACTCCCACAATGTGATGAACCTGTTGTCCGTACTGCAGCAGAATTGTCTCTCAGGAAATCGGTAACATGCCCACTCTTCTGAAAGGGTGCCGTGCCTGTTGTGTAACTTAATTTCAGAAGTCCCTGTACCTCAAGCATGTCTCTTGAATGAATCAATAACCATCCAAGACCATTTCTTCAGCAATTCCTTTGGATCAGTGCTCATTGTGTAGAAGCAGAAGAAGATACACACATGAATGTGAGTCACGAGGCAACGGTTCAAATCTGTGTTCTGTAACTAGTGCAACATTCTTTAATAATTCTCCTGATACTGTGTTACTATCACATTTTTACTGTTAAATGTTTGTTTGCTGATGGGGTGGTAGGGTCAACCAATAACTCTCTGGAAATTTATACAGTGAGATAATCACAAGCCTATTTGGGGCCCACCCAAACAGAACCCTGCTTGCCCCAGTACAGCATATTCCATAGCAGTTACTCAGTAATGATTGTTTCACTCCCCTCAACCCTTATTGACAAACGGTGCATTTTCAAAATTATTTTTCTCCTACAATGTTCACAGTTCAGCCAATAAGATCAAAATCCCATGCACTATGACGTACAGTGTTCCATTACTGTGTCATTGGATGGTAGGCAAAAGCATGTCCAGAGCTTAGAGTAGTAATCGACTGTTAGTGTTAACAAGTCCCCAGCTCATGAAATCCATGTTTGACAAATGTGCACCCAGTCAATGAGACTGATCTCATCAAGATGGTCAACATTTGTCATGACCCAAAAATCAAAAGTAGCATAAAGAATTATGAGGGCATAGCAAGCATTTACCATGCACCCTGCCCCCCCACCAAGTGTTTTCTGGAAGTTGAGGAAGGCAATTGTAACCTGAGAGCTTTTATCGTCTGCTTTTCTGGGGTTCCCATTGCACAGCATTAGTTCATGCTGACTATGTACTGAACTTTGTTGCTGTCTTAATCCTCAACAAAATTTTATATGAGGAGCTTACATGCAAAAGCAAGCATGTCAGGAATTTAAAATAAATGAGACACAGAATGGAACAAAACAAACAGGATAGGCAGAACCTAGATAATCATACAATTTAAGTGAAATCAAACATTTGCCGAGATACAAGCCTAGGAAAATACATGTGTGTCCACATACACATTTTGTGTGAAGGATAACTAATCCATTACATCCAGTCGAGTGATTTCCATTCCAGTCACACTGTTTCTCTAATGCAGAGCAACTGTTTGTGCTTCTGTGTTCCCTCATAATATGTTGCATAGCACTAATAATTACTATTATTAAAAGGACACAGTTACTTATGCACTGACTCCACTTTTGATAGAATAGGAAAACTTCTAAGAAAAAGGCCAACAATTGTAACAAAAGAGGAATACAATGAGATCTACAATCAGTGACTCAGCTAAGAAACCTTGCTCGCCAATGTACATCTTGTAGGTCCTTAGATAGGGATTTCACATTAAATGTGTGAAATAAAATGCACTTCCATACACAAGTACAAAGCTATGGGAAACACTCATACTCATGTTGAGACAAATTCCCAACTAGATGTAAAAGAGCAGATGAACCACTACAAAACCCTTTCCTTGGACAAAAGCAAAAGTACTTTTCAGCCATCTAGTCTAAGATAATAGGAAAAAAAGATGTTGATGGTTTACAGTAAACTATTTTTTAAGAAGCCTGCCGAAATCACTAGTACCTAAGTTGGAACACAACCATCACCGATGATATTTCCATGTTGCCTGTGACTGTTAAGAAAATTATTCTGGTTTGCATGTAACACTTACGTCAAAGAATACTTCTAAAGATAGTTAATGCCACAGTTACGTCATTTTATTCTGGCATGGTGATCTGAAACATTTCAAATCATTGTGAAGTACAGTTTTTTCTATGGTATCACATACTACACTATAAAAATATGTGAAATGATATGGTATAACAAGCATTATACAGTAAGAGGTAAGTTATTTTGAAAGAAAGAAGAAGATTTTTGGTTTTGAAAATCGCTCATGGTTCATGTAATGAATATTTTCATTCTTGATTTGATTTACAGACATGAACTGCCTTTTGGCCTAAAAGTAAAAGGCATTCACACTGCAGTATGCTATTTTCCTTCTTATGTATGCCCAAAATAAGTTTCATGTTGACTGTGATAAATTGCATTTAGTAGATATGTTCATTTTTGGATGTCACCTTCTCATCATTTGCTTGGGCCTTTGCCCCGCTTCAACACGGGGTTGACCCTGTTACTATAGAGTTGGCAATGTTAGTGTCACAGAGAGTTGTTGCCAGATGCCCTTTGTGTCACCATCATGTACCCTAGCTCTCTGCGTCTAGTGTAAGCCATGAAATAGTGCGAATGTTTTTCAGATGTCTGTAAGTTGTGTAACTGAGGTGGTACATGGGGACCAGCCCCGTATTTACCATGTGGGATATGGAAAACTGCCTAAAAACCACATTCAGGCATGCCGTCCCTCGTTGTTAACCTGCTGGGCTGATTCAGTCCGGGGCCGGCGCACCTACCCAAGTCCAGGAAGCAGCACATCAGTGCTCGTGGGTAACCTGTTGTTTCCTTCTCAGAAATTCATCTATGGAATAGCACTTGTCAACTTTCATTATCAGCCAGCACCTTGTTAATTAAAGGGAGGTGGTCAAATATTTTTATGGCTGCATGATATGCTTCTTTCTGTGCTACAACAAGATTAAGTCCCACTGTTTTCCTCCTAGTATTGTATTTATGAATGCTAGTATTATTTTCAAATTGTGCTGATCCTTCAAAACAAACTTTGTAAGAGTGTATGTGTTGCGAGGCTACCTAATTTCTTTATCTATGTGAAGTTTGAGGATAGGCACTGTGTATTTGTGAGTGTGTGTAGTGGGAGGGAGCAGAGGCCCCCTTTCTAAATATGACATCAATGAAAGAAGGAAGTCAAATTTTCTAGTGCTGTCATTGACACTTATGGCAATCACATTTATAGCAAATGTTGCTGCACTCAGTTTTATAATTCTTGTTCTCATCACTATGTACCCCCAAGTAATTTTAACAATCAGCCTTCACATATTTCTTTTCTGTAATGCTTCATTATTAGTGATGATTTGTCTTTCCTTATTCAGTTTTGTACAAGATGCCTTTTCTTTGTAAATGGGGTGTTAGACCATTTATTGAGAACCAATGAATGACAGTTTCGAATATTTCATTTATTGCTCCGTGCTTTTGAGGTGAATTAAGAGATCTATTTTGCCTTTACTGATAAAGTTGCAGACAATTACCCTTCAGCAAATTCATGTTGAGACCTAGAGAAGACAATTCTGGTCTACAAAGAGTGTCACAATTAAGAAATGTTAACTGTGTTCTTTAATGCTTCAACAGATTGTTACCCATAATATAGGCGTGCATTTGCCTTGCAACCATTCCAGAAAATGGGAATGGTGTGTCCTTTTTAGTCACAATGCCTTGTTGCTCCAGTGACATACAATAAACTGCCACAAGAGGAGGGGCTCTCAGACTAGATACATTAATTATTTATTCCACAGACCCACAAAAGAGGGTATCCTCCTGGGTGTGGAACATGTCCATCAGTATTGGAATAGTACCTCAGAATCAAACTAAACAGGAGGTCCTGCCTGAGACCCAGGTATAGCTGCTTTCATTAAATGAAACTATATTGTTCCATTTCATTCAAAACTGAGGTGCTATTCCATGACAGTTTGACAACCTCTGTGGTGCTCTTTGTGTTTTGGGGGAATAAGTGGACTGAGGAGGGAGGCATGCTGGGGCAAACAGTGCAGAGCCACTGTGCCAGGGTGGTGTAGTGGTTCGTGCATCTGCCCAGTGAGCAGAGGATCTGGGTTCAAATTTTCATTCATCTCTTCAGTCTACATGTATACTGCATAGTTGGTTGAGACTTGTAAAGGTCCATGGAACCATAAAGTATCTTTTCGTTTTGATGATCATTCATATCAATGTTATTTTCAGTTTCAAGTGACAACTGAAAGAACAAACTAATAGTCTTATCTCCCTTAATAATACCCTTTTCGGCGACGGAGAGAATACAGGCAAATGATTTAATAGTGATGCATCAGTCATCTAATCCGAGTTAGTTAGTAGGATACATGTTCTATGGATCATAATGATGAGGAATGTGTCATTTTACATTCATTTGCAAATTAATTTATGCATATGGTTACATTATGAACATTTCTAATGTTGAGAATATCATGATTTTGCCATGTATCAAAAAATATGAGGCGTACATAAAGTCCAGGAACACTTTCAATTATTTATTGCACAAGAATCAAACAGTGTGCAGCTATCATACATGTGTCATTTCAAAGAGACACTGAAAGTTTTTTTTTTAATGTATACCACCACAGTGTAGTTTCGTAACTTGCGGATAGTCACAAACGTGGTGTGTTGAGGTGTGGAGTGAGCTTTCTGTGTGTTGGCGTCCAACAAAAAACTAGTGTGGTAAGGAGCCACCAACAAGGAAGGCCATTTACCACTGGCACAACAAATTTGTTACGATGGGTTGCTTGTGCCCGGGAAAGAGAAGCAGACGTCCCATCTACATCTACATGACTACTCTGCAATTCACATTTAAGTGCTTGGCAGAGGGTTCATCGAACCACAATCATACTATCTCTCTACTATTCCACTCCCGAACAGCGAGCGGGAAAAACGAACACCTAAACCTTTCTGTTCGAGCTCTGATTTCTCTTATTTTGTTTTGATGATCATTCCTACCTATGTAGGTTGGGCTCAACAAAATATTTTCGCATTCGGAACAGAAAGTTGGTGACTGAAATTTGGTAAAAAGGTCTCGCCGCGCCGAAAAACGTCTATGCTGTAATGACTTCCATCCCAACTCGTGTATCATATCTGCCACACTCTCTCCCCTACAACGCGATAATGCAAAACGAGCTGCCCTTTTTTGCACCCTCTCGATGTCCTCCGTCAATCCCACCTGGCAAGGATCCCACACCGCGCAGCAATATTCTAAAAGAGGACGAACGAGTGTAGTGTAAGCTGCCTCTTTAGTGGACTTGTTGCATCTTCTAAGTGTCCTGCCAATGAAACGCAACCTTTGGCTCGCCTTCCTGACAATATTATCTATGTGGTCCTTCCAACTGAAGTTGTTCGTAATTTTAACACCCAGGTACTTAGTTGAATTGTAGTATTTATCGAGTAATCGAATTCCAACGGATTTATTTTGGAACTCATGTGGATCGTCTCACACTTTTCGTTATTTAGCGTCAACTGCCACCTGACACACCATACAGCAATCTTTTCTAAATCGCTTTGCAGCTGATACTGGTCTTCGGATGACCTTACTAGATGGTAAATTACAGCATCATCTGCGAACAGTCTAAGAGAACTGCTCAGATTGTCACCCAGGTCATTTATATAGATCAGGAACAGCAGAGGTCCCAGGACGCTTCCCTGGGGAACACCTAATATCACTTCAGTTTTACTCGATGATTTGCCGTCTATTACTATGAACTGCGACCTTCCTGACAGGAAATCACGAATCCAGTCACACAACTGAGACGACACCCCATAGCTCCGCAGCTTGATTAGAAGTCGCTTATGAGGAACGGTGTCAAAAGCTTTCCGGAATCAACTTGAGATCCCCTGTCTGTAGCGGCCATTACTTCGTGCGAATACAGAGCTAGCTGTGTTGCACAAGAGCAATGTTTTCTGAAGCCATGCTGATTACGTGTCAATAGATCGTTCCCTTGGAGGTGATTCATAATGTTTGAACACAGTATATGCTCCAAAACCCTACTGCAACCGACGTCAATGATATAGGTCTGTAGTTAAATGGATTACTCCTACTACCCTTCTTGAACACTGGTGCGACCTGCGCAATTTTCCAATCTGTAGGTACAGATCTATCGGTGAGCGAGCGGTTTTATATGAGTGCTAAGTAGGGAGCTATAGTATCAGTGTAATCTGAAAGGAACCTAATCAGTATACAATCTGGACCTGAAGACTTGCCCGTATCAAGCGATTTGAGTTGCTTCGCAACCCCTAAGGTATCTACTTCTAAGAAACTCATTCTAGCAGATGTTCGTGTTTCAAATTTGGAATATTCCATTTGTCTTCCCTGGCGAAGGAATTTCGGAAAACTGCGTTCAATAACTCCGCTTTAGCGGCACAGTCGTCGATAACAGTACCATTGGCACTGCGCAGCGAAGGTATGACTGCGTCTTGCCGCTTGTGTACTTTACATACGACCAGAATTTCTTTGGATTTTCTACCAAAGTGTGAGTGAAGTGAATGAGGAGTGCATACGAGAGACATCTATAAGGAGTCCGAGAAAATCTGTGCGTCATGCATCCCATGATCTCAAAATAGCTCCAATGACATAGTGGAAAGTCCTGCTACAGAAGGTGTCAATGAAATCATTCAAACTGGAGCTAGTGCAGGAACTCAATGATGATGACAAAGACAAGCATTTTGAGTTTTGTTCAGAGTTGCAATAACTGAATGAGGATGGTAATGGCTTTGATTACATAATATTTACCAGGGAAGCCATTTTTCACACTAATGGGAAAGTGAACAGGCATAATTGTCATATCTGGGGGTACAAAGCATCCACACGAATGCATTGAATTTGAGCATGAGTCCCCAGAAGTGAATGTTTTTTTTTGTGCCTTGTCATACCAAAAACAGCACAGGCAATTCTTCTTCACTGAGAGCACTGTTACTGGATATTCCTACTTTGATATCTTGCAGCAATGGCTGATACCTCAAATGCAACTGGACCCTTCATTCATCTTTCAGCAGGATGGAGCTCCAACCCATTTTCATCGTGAAGTTTGTGGGTGTGTGAACACAGAGCTGCTGCATCGATGGATCGGCCTTGCTACAGAAGAGGACAGGTGTTTCACTAAATGGTTCCCCAATCACCACATCTCACTCCGTGTGACTTTTTTTCTGTGGGGACACATTACAGATCTGGTGTGTGTACTGCCTCTACCACATGATGTAGCAGTGCCCTGTTTGTTTGGAAGATTTTTACAGGTTTGCTTCAAATTGCAATATGTATGATATCTGTGCAATAATTACTTGAAAGTGTTCCTGGACTTTATGTACACCCTATATAAAGGTATGATAGGAGTGGCAGGCTTGTTAACATGGTGCTGAAATGTGCAATGGTAGCTAACGAAAAGCTCTGTTTGATGTGTTGCAGACACTACTGGCTATAACAACTCCCACATTTAGGTATTTAAATATTATTCTAATGTTCTCGTAAGATAAGGCATAGTATTCACTATACTATTGTTAAAAACAGCATTGTTTATTAAACATGTTATCTTCTATATGAACCTTAAAAATTATTTAGATTTGTTTCAGCTATTGCCACATGATTTACAGTCACTTCAACTTAAAAAAATATACGAAAAAGGAGACAAACATTTTTTTCAAGGCACTTTCTTGATCCTAAATTACCACAGCATTACATTTAAATGTTTAGCAGCCAATACCATTTTTCACAGCACCTGACATTTCTTGTAACTGTACCCAAGATGTAGTCTGGAATGTCTGAAACACCATTATCATTAGTTACCTTTATAATTCAGTCAATATATGTATTATATTTTCTTTAGCAACAGTCCTTCTCACACAGGCAAGCAAAGCCACAAACATTTCATCCTGGTTACTGTAAATGCACTCCAAGAACTAGCACCTCTACTTTGTGCAGTACTCTGTTTCACCCATAGCAGTTCAATATACCAGACTGTACACAAAATGTTCACCACATCTTGTACTTTTTCTGTAAAATGTTTGTGTTTCTGACCCTGCACAATTTGTCAGATACTCCCGGCAGTACACACTGTTGAGTATTAATCAAATCCCAGGGTAGCTTGCTTGGAATCATTTCAGTTAAGACACTAATCCCATGTTCCCTGTGATCTTAACTGTCTTGGGGTGATTTCCATGCTTCAATGTAGCAAGCTGTACAATGATAACTGTAACTGAATGCAGAAAATTAAGAATTGGAAATATAACAATAATAGACACAGTGTAATCCAATGAGCAATTCTACGTTCACTTACTCATTTATATTTCAGCTTTCTATTCAATTGGAGGCTTTTTCCCCCATCATTTGTAATGAATAACCATGTCTCTGAGCTGGCAATTATAATACCAACACTTCTAGGGATACGAGTTGTGACATTTCACACCTTCCAAAAGCACATGAAAATATTCTGAATTCAAATTTTGAAGATGGAACATTTTGGTGCTACATAGGCACTGTAATACACAGATGGAACACGATTCAACAGCAGAAACATATTACAAAATTAGATACTGTTATAAAGAGAAGATCCCTGATTTTGTTGTAGCAACTCAATATCATTCCTGTGTTTAGTCACTTCTCTGCCAATTCAGTTACAGTTACCTTGACAGAGAGAACACTTAAAATAGCAGAATGTCTGTGCTAGTAGTAAGTGGCATGCATTCTAATGTCTTACAAAGGTTGAATTGCAATCACACAATTCAATTTCTGAGGTTTAGAAGCAGTTTATGTTGGGATCACTATAAAACCACTTACATGCTACTTTGGCCCTCGAGATGTGCCAATGACTCGGATGGCTTGCTGTCAGATGCATTTTGATCTTTTTGGGTGTACAAGGGCTGTGGTCCAGATGATCAAACACATTGTCTGCGAATTTTAGATGCTAAAGTGAAGAAAAGTTTTCAGTCGCAGCTATTGATTTGCGTTAAAACAGGGATTTAACTTTGAGTATTGCACCATAAACCTGTTTTGATAGTAAAACATGCAAAAACTAAGCTCATTCTTCACCCAGAGAGGTGCTGGTGAGTCTCCACAACACTGGTGGCCTTTACCTAAGAGGGTTCCATTTAAATAGGTCTCATTTCTTTTGCTGCCTTTGTACACTGTGTGTACCTAGAAGTGAGTTTCTATACTTGTTCAAGTTCATGCTGTATTGCATCCTAATAAGATGGAAGGAGGAGGTCGGAATTGAAAAAAGTGCTGTAATTGTAGCTCTGCATCACAAAGGCTATAGGAACAAAATTTGGCCTAACCAAGCTTACAGTAGTGTATACATTGCTCTGGTGCCAGCTCAAGTGTTTGACAATCTGGAAGACCCTGAGTAACACCGTAAAGCAAAGATTAGTTCCTATGTGTACAGAGTAAATGTGAGGACTCCTCCTGCACCTAAAATTAATAATAAAGTAAACAATATGTGAGAAGCTCCAACCTTTGTCTCAACAGAGCAATGCCATTTGTGTGACCATGACTTAAATGGATGGATAGAGAGAAGTTGAACTGATTGCAATGGGCACAGCAATGTAAAAACTGGAGAGCGCAGCAATGGTCCAAGGATTAATCGAGTTTTAAATTTGTAAGCCTTCACTGAATGTTTACTCATTGACATTGTGGAGAACATATGAAGTCAGTACTGATCAACAATTCAGTTCAATCTGCCAAGAGGCATACTAGTTGTGGGTTGATCTGCAGCAAGACAATGATCTCAGACAGACTTCTAAATTGTGCCAATAGTAAGTCAATAGAGGAAAGAAATTTGGGAAACTGAAGAGTATGGTCTGGTGAAGTCAGCCACCTCACTTAAATCCCATCGAATACTTACGGGATGAACTTGAGGGAGGGAGATTAAACACTAATGTCCCACTGAAAACAAGGTTATTAGAGACGGAGCACAAGCTTGGATTAGGGAAGTCGACTCTGCCCTTTCACAAGAACCATCACGGCATTTGCCTGAAGCGATTTAGTGATATAACAGAAAACCTAAATCAAGATGGCTGGACATGGGTTTGAACCGTTGTCCTCCTGAATGTGAGTCCAGTGTGCTAACCACTGCTCCACCTCACCCACTGGGATGAACACGGCAGGGCGATCAGAGAACTGAGGTCATCTAATGTTGAAAATCTGTGGATTACAGATGCATGGGACTGTAATCTCTGCAAAAATATTATCTCCATAATGCCAACAGTCTGCGCAGCTGTTCTTAGCACGAAGGGTACTTAATGACAGAGAGAGAGAAAATATTTGTATTGTTAGCCTATTTAGTTTGAAGAGTGTAGTTGTCTATTAAAATAAAGTGCACAGCTTTTTTCATAGGTGATCGAATAATTTTGACCTGCAGTATATACTTAGTAACAACAATAAACAGAAAATAAGCAAATATTGAGATCCTTGTCAAGGAAGGTGATTTATTTACTAAACTAGAAAGGTTACAATGAAATGCATACCATTTACTCTGCTGAAAGAAGAAACTGCAACACCCTCAAGGAAATGGTCATTTTTGTCACACGATGTGACATCGCTGTAATTTAGGTCAAATGAAACACGTGTCACAGTGAAGGGTGTCCTGTCACATCACTACAATGCATACCACTCTCTGATGGCAATGCAGGTGTATATTCTGACACATAAAGGTGCCAAATGCCATCCTGTGATACATTGCCCCATAGCATCTTGGGCTGTTTGTTGGCACAATCTTTCATGAACTCACGATATATAGTGAAGTTTTGCTAAAGTCAAAAAGTGATTTTTACTGCTGAGTGTATATTTTTTGTTTTTTTCAAAGTACGACAACAATTACTGCAAAATGGCCGATACACAGCTCAGTGGAGACAACATGGCGTGTAGAGACATTGTCAATAATAGATCAACTCTATGCATTGTTTGAATAACATTACATACAAGCTAAACATTGTAGAGACGAGTTTAAAAAAAATCTTATTACTTTTTGCTATTGATACGGTCATGTCTCATAGAATGGATAACATAAACAGTTTGCCTACTGCAAGTTCCGTATCCTATGAAGCAGCATAGAATTAAATTACACTTGCTCAAACAAGTGAAACAGTAAATGAAATACAGAACCTAAATAATCTAGCCGTAGGAACCGACAGTAACATAGAGTTGCAAGATATGGAAAGTGAGTCACAAGCAGTAAATTCTCACGATTTACCGGGGGCAGATAATGTTCAAACAGTAAATTTCTCACAATTTATCAGTGCAGTCATGCAACAATTTCAGCAGATGAATACAAGTTTACAGAACAATGAGAAACTGTTTACGGAAAAATTTCAGGAAATAAAGAAAAAACTTGACAGTAATGATGCTAAATTAACCAAAATTGGTACTGACTTGAACAAAAGGATCACTCAAATGGCCACCTAGTTTTGAAAACTAACAGTTTTAGCAAAACATAATGAAATCAATGTCAAACCTTTAAGTAGCACATGATGACAAAAGTAGGAAAGTGACATCACGAGGCGTGTCACACAAGTAGAGGCAGATTTAGAAACCATGGCCAAGACAATCGAATTAGAGACAGACAGATGTTTTGCTAAAATGAATGAAAATAAACAAACTAATTAATTTCACATCACTTTGGCAAATTGTGCTTGGATGGGGATGAATAGGTGATTATCTGGACAACACAACACCCAGTCCCTGAGTGGAGAAAATCTCTTATCCAGCTGGGGATCAAATGCGGGCCCTTAAGATCGACAGTATGTCACACTCACCACTCAGCTAACGTGGGTGGACAATGATTTAATAGAAACAAGCAGACTGCAAACAGACTTATTCAACAACCGTGGACACTGGAGCCAATAATCAGTCTGTATTTATATGTCCAAAAGTAATAAATAAAGTATTGTATGTAAAAAAGTTAAATTGCATCATAGTGTTCTCAGTAACTATTCCTTCTCTTTGCAGCCCGTCTGTCCCCCCCACACACACACACATCTCCACCATCTTCCCCCTCCCCATATATGCCTATCATGTACAATGCAGTTAGCTTTCAGCTCATATTGACTCCAAATGACTTTTTTTTCCAGTAAATTGTGTCTTGCTGATTACCGCATCTTCCATTGTTAAGCTCTCAGGTTTTCAAATCTCATCCAGCGCAGGCACCAAGGATCAGTCTTTCCTTCTCATCCTGTCTGGTAAGTCTCCTCTGACCTATGGTTTTGGGCAACTTTTCCGTAACTCTCTCCCTTTCTTAAGTCTTGCCAGTCTTCTTTCTTTCCCTTCAAATCTTCTGCTAGAAGGAAGAGCCATTGGCTCTGAAAGCTTCCACATTTCTATATCCTTTACATATAGTTTCTGCTGCCACCAGTGTGGTGAGTAGATCATCTTATTTATCCAATTATACTGCAGCCATCTTCATGATAGTGCTGGCAACAAGGCTGTGGATGAGGTCGTGTTTGGTATGAGAGTCAGCTACCATCTGACATCGGTTTACGAGTACTCAACAAAAAGCTTGTGAGAATTCAATTCCATACAGCTGGAACCAAAAGAAAATTGGTAGTTCATACCAGCACAAGACCATAAATGAAAAAGTTGTTATTAATAATCTGTGTCCCTGATACTCTGTCTACAAGTATGTTAAGTAAGTTTCAATATACCATTTCACACTTAGTCTGCTATTAACACTATTTTACTCAACTCCAGTTGCTTGTGACAAATGGACTGATGCATCAAACAGGCTACAGTATATTTTATTACATGATACATTATTATCTTTTTCGCAGTTTTGGGAAAATGGTGCACACTGACACTTAAGTAAAATGCTAATCCGTCTGCATGCATAGAACTTTATTGCAGGTTTCCTAATACAAACTACTCTATCAATAATGTATTGGACTGAGTGTAATGGAGCAGCTTGTCTTTTATTGTTAGCCAAAATTAGCAGCAATGGCTTTGTGTACATGGTAGCTCCAAATTGTGACAAGCTTTGAGAGCACTTGCCTGCTAAAGGCAAAGGATCTGAGTTTGAGTCTCAGTTTTAATCTGCCAGGAAGTTTCACATCAGCACACACTCCACTGCAGAGTGAAAATTTCATTCTGTAAACATCCCCCACGCTGTGACAAGCCATGTCTTTGCTATATCCTTTCTTCCAGGAGTGCTAGTTCTGCAGCATTGCAGGACAGCTTCTGTGAAGTTTGGATGGTAGGAGATGAGGTACTGGAGGAAGTAAAGCTGTGAGGATGGGTCATGAGTCATGCTTAGGTGGCTCAGTTGGTAGAGCACTTTCCCACAGAAGGCAAAGGTACTGAGATAGAGTCTCAGTACAGCACACAGTTTTAAATCTGTGTACACTTTGCTGCAGAGAGAAAATTTCATTCTGGAAGCTTTGAGAGGTTGTGTGTTTGGGTGGGAAGGAGTGTTTTACGACTGTGGAACATGTATTGTGATTAGTTGGTTTATGAGCACAGAATAGAACTACTGAAACTAATAAGTTATTGGAGGTAATTTGTCACACTTTTTGTGGATTTTAGAAGCAGAGTGTTCACGACTTTGCAATACAAATATTCCGAATGAATCTCTGAGATTGTATTTACAAGATGACTTGAAGTTCCCTCGATCCCATTCAGTAGCAGCAGACCTCTTCTGTGGCTGTGTGTTGGTTGGCCAAATATTTGACAAGTCTCCTTACACATCAGTGTAGCAACTGTGAGGAGAGAAACCTCAAATTGCCAAATTTTTCTATATGTGCTTAATTTTACTAGCTGTGCTGTGGATCTTCCAAGCTCTGACTGGGAAAAATGCTCCTCAGAGAGCACAACTCCCCTTCCCTGGGCTATGTTTTACTCTGGCAACCATTGCTTCCATTTCTGCTATACCCCTTGGAAAAAGTCATGCCTCACTATTCGTATCTCTCTCCCGTGTCAGTGAGGCAGCTTCCTTTTAGCTCTCTGTCACTCTGAAAAACATCAAGATGAACCACTGTCCAAAGGTCTTAAATCCCTAAACAAAATTTTTGTAAGAGTTATGTGTTTGGTGGCATTTAAAAGGCCTAGCTGGGAGTTCACCTGTAAGACAGCAATCTCTGGCACACACCCCAAAGCCAGATTTTCTGCATTTGGCAGTCAATTGCATCTTTCACAAACATTACTCCTCACTCCAACACGTAAAATATTTGTGTGAGTGAACAATGCAGAATGTCTTGACTCTTGTCCATCCGCACGGTGGTGCCATTAGGGATCACAAAGACACTTACTGGGCCAGGCTGCCACAGTGAAAGTTTCCCCTCACCGCCGCTTTCCAGACGAGCTCAGCCAGATCCCCTTATTCCCAGCTAATGTACAAATCTGTTTTAAATTACTCTCTAAACTGACTATCACTCAGACATTTAATATCAATACCGTGCTTCATTCGTAATTAATTGCACGGCTCAAGGTGGACCTCTACTATGAACTCACAAGAACTTGTGTATGTTGTATGACAGTGTTGAAAACTTGTCCTGTAACGATTATAATAGCTTCATAGTTAGGTCTACATCATTTTATGGCCACAGAAAGAAAGTTCCTGTTTCAATTGACATTTTAGCTTGGAATGTGAAATATTTTAAAATGTTGTGTAAATGCCCCATTCCATCACACGAGTCAGTTTAGGTGGTTGTTGGTCACAGTTTGGAAGAGTCCATTCAGGATAGCAGACAGCTGGTCACACGTCGTACCATGCACGAATAGAGTGTAAGGAGATTTGCTAGCTGATTTTCAAGGGAATGAAATATATGGTGGGAACCTGGTATCAGGATGACATACAAATGTACTAGCAAATGGTTTAAGTTAAGTGATTAATAGCATACTGTTATTGGAAGCAAACACAAAATTTTGACCACGATATTCTTACTCCTCACATCAAGCTATGATGAAGTGGGCAAAGTTCTGTTGAAAGATGTAGCCAATTTTCACAAAGCCTGTAAATGTTGGTAAGTGAAGTATTCATTTGTTAGCGAGCAATTTAGTCAAATACGTTAGGACTGTAATAAAAAACTATGGTTGTGGGATTAGACATGTCTGTTATCCAGCTTGGCAGCAAAATTCTGAGCCCTGTAAGAAACCACGTGTGATTTTAACCGATGCACATCTCGATGAAACATTGTGAGTGAAGCTCTCTGTACTGTGCTGTGCTGTGTGGGCAAGGTTCAATAAGGGTGCACGCAGCCCTTGTAAGGCCAACTGAGGAGCTACTCAACTGAGAAGTAGCATTACCATTGCCAAAAACTGACAACGGCCGGGACAGAGGTGTGGTGACCCCATTCCCCTCCAGTGAATTTGGTTAGCTGAGGATGACACAGTTGTCAGTCAGTACCATCACTGTTGAGACGTCCGATGCCTCTTCGCATAGATTTTTTTTTTTTAGGTTCAAGTCATGGCTGAAATGTACTGATTGTTATTTACATTTTTTTTTTTTATGGAAGAGTACAATACATGATTATTAAGCTGTTGTTATAAAAGTGTGCTTGTAGCCCATCATATGTACAAAGACTCTCTAAAAGACTGACAGTATGCACAGGTTCCTAATATATCTAAACTTCAGCCAATGCTCAGTATTAGTGTATTATTCAGCTTTTCCGTAAATTCACAATGGGGCACTGACTGGCTTGTAAATAAAGTTCAAAATTTCATAACGACAAAAATAAATATAAATCAACCCAGAGCACAATCTTTTTTAAATCTCGTCTTCACAAGAAACAAATAAAGCTGAGTTACACACTGGTTCCAGATGTGGCTTAAATTCCATGAGTTTACACCTCTTAAATACAAGAAGTCTCACATTTTTGTAACTTTAAAGTGGAAATTCAGGCAGTGTGTAGCACAGTCAGTCGTCATTTCTCTTGAACGACTAACTACACTGCTAGGTTAGGCATGTGGAGGCTGGCTGTCCAGCCACGCCCACTCGTCTGTGTGTCACTCCTCCGACGGCATCTGAGCGAGCTCACCGGAGGAGGGGTTCACAAGTGTTGGACACATTAGGGAAATATTGTTCACAGCAAGAAAGATAGCCAATATGCACTCAGTAGGTCTGTCAGGGAGCCTCATCCGAGATGGGGCATCTTTGCCTGTGGCTATTGAGCTTGCAGGGTGCAGTCATCTCCGAGGAGTGGCATCAGTTCTGACAGTGCCTTTTGCGAGGGTTCCGAAGTCATCCTCAGTTCATTCAGATGACCGGTGGAGGCTGCTGGCCTCTCATATGGAGTGCAAGAACAGCTCACGATTTGCAGCACAGTTTCCAGAGTTGACTGGGGTCCTAAGGTCTGGAGCCGAGTGGACAATCTCGGCCAGAGGCTTTGTTGAGTCTGACAGTCTTGGCTGGACCACCATTATTGGGTGGATAATTGTAGGACTCTCCTAGACAGGTCAGGGTACACTACACAAAGGAAGCAGCTACTCAGTTAGGTAAGTACTTGCGGGGTGCACATGGTGGTTTTTAGGCTACATGGTAGTCTGAGATACTCTGATGAACACAAAGCAGTTGACATACAGATAACAAAATCAGACAGCATTCAGAGTGAAGACACTTTGACAAATTTTATCAGTTAACTGTTGTAGTTTTTGCAACAAAATTCCCAAACTTATTTATTTATGGCTTATTTACCCTGACTAGATTAGATGCTTCAGGCGATAACTTACATATGACCAGGAACAATATTACACAGAAACTAAATAATAATAACACTAACATTAATAATGATGCTAAAATAATGTATTATAATAATACGTTAAGACACAACAATCTCAATGCAAATAATTTGGATTATTAATGAAAAGTACACCCCCCCCCCCCCCCCAAGAAACATGGACCTTGCCATTGGTGGGGAGGCTTGCGTGCCTCAGCGATACACATAGCCGTACTGTAGGAGCAACCACAACGGAGGGGTATCTGTTGAGAGGCCCGACAAACGTGTGGTTCCTGAAGAGGGGCAGCAGCCTTTTCAGTAGTTGCAGGAGCAACAGTCTGGATGAGTGACTGATCTGGCCTTGAAACACTAATCAAAATGGCCCTGCTGTGCTAGTACTGCGAACGGTTGAAAGCAAGGGGAAACTACAGCCATAATTTTTCCTGAGGGCATGCAGCTTTACTGTATGGTTAAATGATGGTGTCTTCTTGGGTAAAATAGTCCCCCATTATAATCTCCAGGAGGGGCCTACTCGAGGATGTCGTTATCAGGAGAAAGAAAACTGGCATTCTATGGATCGCAGCGTGTAATGTCGGATCCCTTAATCGGGCAGGTATGTAAGAAAATTTAAAAAGAGAAATGGATAGGTTAAAGTTAGATATAGTGAGAAGTAGTAAAGTTCGGTGGCAAGAGGAACAAGACTTTTGGTGAGTTGAATACAGGGTTATCAACACAAAATCAAATAGGGGTAATGCAGGAGTAGGTTTAATAATGAATAGGAAAATAGGAATGCGGGTAAGCTACTACAAACAGCATAGTGAACGCTACTACAGTAGTACAAGTTTATATGCCAACTAGCTCTGCACATGATGAAGAAATTGATAAAATGTATGATGAGGTAAAAGAAATTATTCAGGTGGTGAAGGGAGACGAAAATTTAATAGTCATGGGTGAATGGAATTCGGTAGGGAGGAAAGGAAACATTGTAAGACATTTCCAGGGGCAGATGTGGACTCTGTCCACAATCTATTGGTTAGGACCTGTAGATTATAACTGCAAAAAGGTGGGAATTTAAGGAGATGGGATCTGGATAAACTGAAAGAACCAGAGGTTGTACAGAGTTTCAGGGAGAGCATAAGGGAACAATTGACACCAATGGCGGAAGGAAGTACAGTAGAAGGAGAATGGGTAGCATTGAGGGATGAAATAGTAAAGGCAGCAGAAGATCAAATATGTAAAAAGAAGAGGGCTAGTAGAAACTGTTGGGTAACAGAAGAAATACTGAATTTAATTGATGAAAGGAAAAAATATAAAAATGCAGGCAAAAAGTAATATAAACGTCCCAAAATGTGATTGACAGGAAATGCAAGATGGCTAGAGGACAAATGTAAGGCTGTAAGGGCTGATCTCACTAGGGGTAAGATAGATACTGCCTACAGGAAAATTTGAGAGACCTTTGAAGAAAAGAGAACCACTTGTATGAACATCAAGAGCTCAGATGGAAACCCAGTTCTAAGCAAAGAAGGGAAAGCAGAAAGGTGGAAGGAGTATATAGAGGGTCTATACAAGGCCGATGTACTTGAGAACAATATTATGGAAATGGAAGAGAATGTAGATGAAAATGAAATGGGAGATATGATACTGTGTGAAGAGTTTGACAGAGCACTGAAAGACCTGAGTCGAACCAAGGCCCCAGGAGTAGACAACATACCATTAGAACTACTGACGGCCTTGGGAGAGCCAGTCCTGCCAAAACTCTACCATCTGGTGAGCAAAATGTATGAGACAGGCGAAATACCCTCAGACCTCAAGAAGAGTATAATAATTCCAATCCCAAAGAGAGCAAGCGTTGACAGATGAGAAAATTACCAAACTATCAGTTTAATAAGTCACTGCTGCAAAATACTAATGTGAATTCTTTACAGACAAATGGAAAAACTAGTTGAAGCCGACCTTGGGGAATGTCAGTTTGGATTCCGTAGAAATATTGGAACACGTGAGGCAATACTGACAGTCTGTGGAGATTTCAATTTGAATTTTCAGTTGTCCACTATCTGTAACTCATATGCAAATAATTTATGAAATTTGTTTGGTCTTTATATTACAACCACTGAAATAACAAGGCTTCATTATAAAGGTACTGGTACATGTATTGACAATATATTTGTATCAAATGAGTTAGTGCATCTGAAGTCAGACGTAATTAAGACCTGGGTATCTGGCCACTGACTCAGTGCACATGGCAGGAAAGAGTGTATGTGTGGTCAATTATGATAATCTAAATATGTTTAAGTCTAATATTGATAAAAGTTATTGGTTGCAAGTTTATCGAGAACATGCAATAGGTAGAAAGGTGGAAGAACTCATATCTACTCTTTCTGTATATGCTAAGATGTCGTTTCCCATTAAGGTACCAAATAATAAGAAGGCACTAAGAGTAAATAAGGTCAAGGGTGAAAAGGTGTTGGAGATCAAGAGGGAGTGTGATCAATATTATGCCTGTACAGAAGTACAGGTTCTCAAGTATTTAAAGACATGCTCACAGTGAAAAAGGAAAGATTAAGACAGGCCTTAAAGGAAGCTAGGTGTATGAAAAAATGAAGATATAATACTAACATCAGAAAATAATATCATTAACAGTCAATGCAACAGGAAAATGACTTCACAGGCTGAAGGCAGCAATCTGAATGCTGCACAGTTAAATACATCCTTCACTAAGAAAGTGATTGGCACTTACAATATAGTCACTGACCATAAATACTGCCTGAGAAATACCACAAAACCTGAAAGTACATTTAGCTTTAAATTGGTCAAGGCACAGGATGTTACCTATATACTGAGGAAAATGAAGAACAGTTTTAGTAATGACGTTTGTGGTTTAAGTTCAGCCATGTTAAATGTGATTCAGTTCAGCTGCCAGAATTGATAACACATGTAGTAAATACATGTATTTTGGAGGCTCAGTTCCCCAGGGCAGTAAAGTCACTCGAAAACACAAAAAAGGCAGCCTCCAAACATGTGATAATTTTAGGCCTGTTTCAATTGTGCCAGTCTTGTCTAAAGTGATAGAAGCTATATTAAATAGTAAAATACTTTGAAGGAAACTATATCTTCAGTGATAGACAATTTGGCTTCAGATCAGGGTTAGGATCTGTTAAATCTGCCTTATCACTTTTAACACAGTGTGTGAAGCAACTAGAAAGCAAGCTCATGGTTCAGAATAAACTCTGTGATTTATGAAAAGCTTTTGACACTGTGTCTCATGAAATCTTATTGAACAAAGTGCAATTCTATGGCTTTACACGAAGTGCTCGGGAATTGATAAGATTTTATCTAAGTAATAGAGTGCAGAAGGTGGTTTTTAATGGTACAGAATCAGATTACTTACTTGTGGGCATGTTCTGTACTTGGCCCAATTCTATTTATTATTTATATATATGACTTATCATGTAACATAGTTGGGCCATCAGCTAGGAGTTACTTATTTGCAGATGATCTTGCAGTCTGTGTAACTGCAGAAACAGCACAGAAGGTCAAATATTAAGCAGACCAGTGCACTGTCAAAGTTGAAAACTGGTGTAAAGCTAATTCCCTTTGTGTCAAAAAAATAAAATCAAGACCTGTATGTATTGTGGAATAATAACACTGAACTTGAGCAGAGCTCAAATGATGTTGATTTCCTAGGAATCTCAATTGATTCAAAAAGGTGGGAAGCAGCATTAGCAAAGGAATATTTTCTCCAAGGAAGCTGTGTCTTTGTCTAAATGTGCCAGTACTTAAAGCAAAAGAAACCACAGTCACATTTACTGTGGGGACATCAAAGCAAGGCAGCTAATGTCTTCAAACTACAAAATAAGACAATAAGACTGATATGTAGCTTGGCACCCAGAGCTCACTGTAGACCAAGCTTTAAAAAATTACAGATTATGACCCTGCTGTCAATATTTATACCAAGGAAAACTATCCGAAGTATCAACAGTATGACATGCGGCATAATTATAACACAAGAAACAAGCAAGACCTAGTTTCTTTCTGATGTAACTATAAGAAAACACAAAAGTGCTCTTTATACAAGCCCATAAAATTTTTTTATGCCATGCCCCAACATATCAGAGATCTTCCAATAAAAAAAAAAAAGTAAAAGAATTTCTTCTTGAACTCAACATTTATGGAACGGATGAATTTTCAAGGGAAGCAAAGAATATGGTATGACTACACTTTGTGATCAGTTTTTACATGCTTCTATATATGAGTAAGTCTGTAATTGGCTAAATTTACTATGCAATATCAATTTGTACCAGAAGTTTCTCTGTTTTGTAATGCCTCTGAGGTCTCTACAACAATAAAAATCAATCAATTGTAGACTTCCTTGAGAGTTTCATTTGCTTTCTCTTAGAGGAGTTCTCTTGTTTTCTCACTGACTATAATATTGCTGTCATCAGTGAAAAGAATTTTTTCACCATGAGTAACACTACTGGGAAAGTCATTGATGTACATCAGGAATACTATTGGTCCTAACATGATAACTTGCAGAAACCCCATATTAATGTATTTTTCGCCGGCCGTGGTGGCCGAGCAGTTCAGTCCAGAACCGCACGACTGCTACGGTCGCAGGTTGAAATCCTGCCTCGGGCATGGATGTGTGTAATATGCTTACATTTGTTCGGGTAAGTGTTTTACTAAATGTTAAGCTCTATTTGAAGTATGTGTTATCACTATTCTTTGTACCTTGTCTGCTAGGTATGATCAAAACCAGTCCTTAGGAACCACTCTTATTCCTAATGCTTCTAATTTATTTAATTGAATCTGTGGTTGACTGCATCAAAGGGCTTAGAAAGATCATAAAGGAACCCTCTGACAGACTCTTCTTTATTAAGAGCATCAAGTACAACTTTTGTGCGTTCTACGACAGCTGACTCCGTATTTTTGCCACATCAGAAACAAAACTGTGATTCACTTAAAAGATTGTATTTATTCAGGTAATTCATTAATCTGTTTTTCATAATTGCTTCTATTATTTTTGAGAATGGTGACAGCTGGTAATTTTCTGCATTACCTTTCTTAAACAAAGGCACAACTCTTGCCTGTTTTAACTGCTGTGGAAATGTCCCTGGTGTACAGGATTCATTTATTATGTGTGTTAAGGGACCTTGTATAACCTCTGTGCATTGTTTTAGTACACACATTGGTACTTCATATAGGCCTGCTGACTTTTTAGTTTTTCAACAGTTTTACTGGCTTCATTATCTGTGATTTGAAGTAACATCATTGTATTTAGTGCAACATTTCTTACAGGGGTTATATTTGTTTTGGGGAATTCTTGTCGTAACTTCCCTGCCATACTTGAAAAAATGCTCATTTACATAGTTTGATAAGTGTTGTGGCTTATTTATAACCTTACCAGTATGTTGTTCTGTCTGTCTTTCTTTGCCTCTCCCTGTTCCCGTTTTTATAACATCCCAGACTGCTTTGCTTTTATTCCCTGCATTATATAATACTGTGTCATTAAACGACTTTTTAGCAGCTATCAGCACCTTCCTATGGATCATTGTGACTCTTTTTCCATGGAAGTGAGGTATTTAATTGTTTGGGAGGACTTCTTAGTACCTGCTGTTATCCATCTACTTTTGTGTGACGTTGATACAGACATGCATACTTTTGGAAATGCCTTTTCAAAGTTCAATTTAAATAATGTGGATTCTTATTCACATTGGTTTCCCTATACACTTCATCCCAGCGTTTTTTTTTTTTTTTTGCTAGTTCCTTTGAAAAATCCTTTATTTTCATTTCCAATGGATGTCATTTGTAGGCTTGTAGTTTATGGGATGATTTCATGTCTCATATTACTGTTGTTGTTTGACAGAGATGGTCTGATAATCCGAGATCTTTTACAGCTACATCACATTTTTCCCTGTCCATATTTGTGGCAACATGGTCAATTACTGATGAAGTCATTGTAGCAACCCTTGTTGCACTATTGACCAATAGGGAGAGGCCAAAACTTTGAAGGTGCTGCTGGATTCATTTATGATATTCATATTGATTTTAATGTCCCTATACAGAATTGTGCTGAGCTTTGTGCTTGAGACTTTATATAGAAATTTTGTTAATTTATTGAAAAACAGTATCCATACAAACACAAAATTATTAATATCTTGGTGATATCAAGCCCTGTTAATTCAAACTGCTGGAGACACTCTTTAGGCAGGGGAACCTGTTGTCTGGATTTATCCTAAAAAAGACCTACTTCTCATACTGATGACAACAGGTATTTAACCATGTGTGGCCCGAGATCCACCCCCTATACTTTCACAAATCAGCTGTACCAATCTTCCTTTGCCAGTCCTGTTTAGGTATAGGCCACACCCAGTGAAACCCCATCTGTCGATAGTCCCGACGGGCACGTGAGCAAAGTTGGCTTCCCTCAGAGCAATCGCTAACCCCAAATTGATTCGCCTCACATCTCCATCAAGGTGTGGCCAATCGTGACACCGGAACAGCTCAACAAAGTGTACGTTGGTGCCACAAGTCAGGGAAGCTATCTTGCCCAGGTCACCACCTATGTCATGTGCCCTATCCCTGTGCAAACTGTTTCCTGCCCCACCCACTATCACTACATGGTCTTCTTTTGTAAAGACCTTAAGTCCTCTATCACATGACTTAGCCCTGCATTTGGCTGGAACATACTGGTGGCCTGGTATGTTGCCCCTAAACATTCCTGTAACTCGGGGCCTACAACTCACCCATGCCTAATACCTAGCAGCAGCACTTTCTTCTTCCTAACATTTTGTATATTTCTAAGCTTCTTGGCCTCAGTTGAAGTGTGCTGCACATTTCTTGCTCCGTGTTCTACCAGAGGCTCTGGCAGTGGTAGACACACAGTTTTATCTTCAACCCCAAAAACATCAGATCATGTTCTCTTTCTTCCTACCCTCCTACAAGCTGCCAGTTCACAACCTCCCTATCTCTCTTGATCCTTATCAGTTCCTTCCTTGCTTCCTCAACTGTGCCCCAAGGGCACAGATTTTCCTTTCCTGTACCCCAACCAAAATGTTCCTACTGCATACTCTGCAGTTCCAGGAGAGAGCCTCTTCTGTTCTCCCAAGATTCTCCCCCCACCTCTCCCTCTCCCAGTGAAAATATTTCCTACAAGGTTAGCAACAAATCCCTCTACTCACAATGCTATAACAGGTTCCACATTTCCCACTCATGATCAGTTTCAAAAGAATTATTAAGTTTTAAATTTGTCCAGAACACGAGATTGGCTATATGTATGCAAAAATGACATGGAAGTCTTACATGCCATTGTTGTTGTTTTTGTACTGATTTAGAGATACAATGACAGGAGAGTGAATTAGTAATTACTTTGCTTTTAGAGAATTTACTGTAGTGTTTGGTCAGGTTTTAAATTTATGCCTAGATGACCTCTAACTAGTGAACAATATGAAATGTGTTAGTTAAATACAATTTGGAAAACTTTTAATTATACTTTTATTGTAACAATAGGCACTGATGAAACTAGTACCTGCCTTTCTTAAACGAATTTTCCGCTATCAAGAAAATTTGAATAGACTTTTTTGTGTTTTGGAACGCAAAATTTCGCATTATGTCACAATTATCGTGAATTCAGATTACACAAAGTTTTTTTTCAAGAATAATCTCTATGGGGACGCAAATATTCAGTTTTGTGACAAGAATGGACACTACAGCAAATATACAAAACAAAGGAAATTTAAATTTGACACTATTTCCTCTCAAATAAGTTCTTTTAGTGGACGAAGAAAACACCTGTGATCTCACTCGCTGGACATCTTGTCTTCCTGTCTGTTTACTTAAAAGGCCTGTCACTGGGCGTGAAGGGTAAGCTTTTGGTTTAAAAAAGGTAGCTGGAGATTCCACACAGCACACCAGGTATGAGATTAATTATGTAATATGCACTATACTGAAATGCCTTGTGAGACGTCTATAAATTCAAATATGCTCAATGTTACTTTCCTGTTTCAATACACAATGCCTGCATTGTGATTTAGTGTTTACTTATTTGCTTACAGGACCTGTCATTGGGTGTGAGGGATAAGCTTTTGGCATACCATGGCAGCAAGAGCATCCAAACAGCACACCATATATGCAACTGATTGTGTGTAAGCACAATACTGAAATGCCTTGTGAGTCATCCCTATATTCATATGCCCAATGTTGCTTTCCTCTTCCGATACACAATGCCTTACAGGACTGTCAGTAAATGAGTGTGTTGGAGGCCAGCTCTGTCCATCACTGTGGCTGTCGGATAGAGAGACCAACAGCTATGCAGGGGCTCCAGGTGCAATTCCTGGCCAATTTGAGAATTTATCCTCTCAGAGGTTGGGTGTTGTGTTGTGCTTATCACCATTTTACCATTTCTTTAGATGCAAAAATAAGCAGTATCAACTGATGTAGACTTGCAGTATGCAGCCGATTTCTCCTGCATAAGAAATCCCGGCCAGAAATGCCATACTGTCATTTCATTTCACGCTAGGTATGAAACTGATTCTCTGATATGCACATTATTGAATTGTGAGTCATCTCTTAATTTGTATATGCTCAGTCGGTTTAATATTAATTTGCAGGGCTCTAGAGTAAGCAGTGTGTAGTTGTGTGCACTATGGTGAGTTGTCGTGTCACCTAGCATGGCAATACAACATGCGACTGCAACAGTGCCAACAGCACTGGGTAGTGTTGTCTACTTCACTGCATGAGAAATAGAGCTGTCACGATGGCCAGTCTGGCCTCAGTACTACATGTTTGCATGTTGGCCAGTGGATACTTGGAGCAAGTCCAGTAATACTCACATATGAAGATTCGTTTATCTTTAACATCACAGAATCATGTTTCTATATCTGCTCCATCCCCATTCCCCAGTGGAAGGGGGTCACAATTATTTTGTGCACATGAGGCTGCTAGTAATTGGATCCTTTCTACTTTTCAAAATTGCATTAACTTTCCCGTGCTCATCCATCCCTGTCCTCAATCCTTTCCCTTGCTTACATTGGCCTGGCTATCTTTTTTTGTTGATACCCCTTACAGTATTATTCCTCTTGCTTTACAATTCCCTTTTTGGAAATTTTGGTCCCTCTTTGGGGATTGAACTACTCTAAATTTTGTCTCCATGGTGTGAGCAAGCTGTGGAACAACACCATACATGAAGTCTTTGGCATGTGGGCTTACCACCTCTTCCATTTTTTACCGGAAGCCATTGTCCTTTTTGTGCTGTACAGTTACACAGTAGTCATTTCGTGTGCTTGGGGTGTTATGTACTCTTTTGATGGAGTCCTCTGAAAACAGGGATGACAGTCCTGATACACGAGCTGCTACCTCCCTGTGTATGCCTAGGAGTAGTGGCTTGTCATTCTGAAGCATTGGAACTCCCAGCAACAGCCCCTATGACATTGGCCCTTGGTGTGGCTGAGTAGTGCACAAGGGGAGAGCCCCTGATTGGTTTTGGTGCTATTAGGGTCTACACTTTGTATCAAACGTATCAGACTTAAAAAACTGGCCGTCTTTGGCTGACCTTTAGTCAGGATCGACTTTTCATGATACCCCTTTTCAACTTACAACTATCCCCTCATGGGAGGAGGGTCAGACTCGCTTGCTTGGGGTCAAATCCTTTCCCCATTACCTGGTCTGCATCAAGACTGACAAGGACACCTTCCCACCATGAACCCATTATTTTGGTAGAAACTATCAAAGACAAGTTTGGCAAACCATTACTCCTCACTAGCCTTTGAATATGCTTCAGGGTGTCTTTTTCATAGAGACCTCATCTTCCAAACTGGTGAAGCGTGGGCCAGTCTGGAGTGGCAAGGCATTCATTTTGTTCATCATATTCAGAAAGGCACTAAGGACAACCACACTGATAATGACCACTTTATTCTGGTCTTTGAAGGGGATACCCCCAAGACAAGGTCAAGGTTATGGCTCATCACTGTGCACTGTGATGTATGTCCTGCCACTGCTAAAATGTTTTTGGTGTTTATGATTTGTACACATGTATTAATCCTGTATGCAATGAATGAGGATGCCCAGGTGTGCCTTTGTTCTACTGACCACGTGTATTAATTGTCACAACTGTCGCTGGATTGTAAGAAGGAAAGAATATATTGGGGTATACGATCAGCTTTGCCTTGTGTCTACAAAAATCTACTATTGACTCTGTTACATCCTTTCCCCCACCTTATCCCAGTGATGCCTCACTCTTCTCTCCCTCTCCCTCTCCCTCTCCCCTGAACTTACATCTTCCTCCCCTCCAACTGTTGCTCCTTTCATCCACCAGAGAAGTGCCTCTTCTCTGGTGTCTGCTGCCATTAGGGCCTCCTCTCAGTCCAAGAGTCTGCTGGTACACATTGGCCATGGAACCGTCAGCTCTAGCATCCCCAAGGTTGCCTGGTCTCTCTTTATAGAACTAGCAGAAGCCTCTCTCCCCCCTTACCTCTCTGGCATCTAGCGTGTGTCCTCCTCTACTTATGAAAGAGAAGAAGGAAGTCCTGGGATGAGGACACTCCATTGCTGAGGAGGATGGCATTCCATAGGGTTCAGTGTTAAGTATCCTTTTCCTCATCACTATTAAAGGACTTGTGACCTCCGTGAAACTGTTGGTCACCCCTGCTCTGCATGTGGATGACTTCTGTGTCTGAGTTATTTAACACTTGGTGGCTTTTGTGAAGTGACAGTTCCAGGGTGCCATGTGGTATGCTTCTGCATGGACCTTCTCACACAGTTTTCAGTTTTCCCCTCTTAAATTGTGGGTGGTGCATTTCTGTCACCATATTGTGTACGATACCTACTGGAGCTCTATCTCGAGACCCAATTTCTGATTGTGGTCCACCACTTCCATTTCTTGGGTCGTCTTATGACATTTACTTGTGTGTGTGTGTGGGGGGGGGGGGGGAGGGGGGGGGAGGGGGGGCATGGTAGCCAAATTTAGGGCTCAGTACCTTTTGCACTAGCTGTATTGTTTCCTGGTTGAAGCTGGGGTTGTCCCCCACTCACTGCCCTTTTGGTTCAACAGTCTAAGCTTCTTGTTTCCTATGCCATCACCATCTTCTCTTTCCCCACACATTCCTTATATTTTATACTTTAGCAGCAGGAAATTGCTCACTCTTCAGGTGAGTTTAACAGTTGGGCTCCAGCTTGCAGTCCTTTGCCATGATTTTTATCTTCCCTCTTTGTCCTGTTCCCCATTCTCTCCAAAAACCTCCTCCCCCTTGGTTAGTTCCTTGATCCCAGATTCAGAGGGGTCTGTGTTTCATTGTTTGTTCTGCCAGCTTTTATGGGAGTTTCAGGCTGCTGTTGTGTTTTAATGGAATGGCTCTAGGCTCTAAATCTGCTAATTACAAGGAATGTGCCTTCTGCTGGCAAGTAACACCATCTCTTACCTGCCCCATGTAGCATGTGTACTGCATAGCTAATGGCCATTTACCAGGTTCTTTAGTATGTTTAACAGTCCTCTCCCACCCACGTTATGTGCAGACTTGATAACTGCCCTTGAGGCTATCAGACAGTGGTTTTCCCTCCCTCTTCTTGGTCTATGACATCTAAGACCACCTTACCAATCTTGACCATGCTGGTTGTTCAGTTGACTTTCTTTGGGTTCCCACTCATGTGGGTATCCCAGGTAATGAACTGCTGATCCTGTGGCTGGAGGGTGTGCCCCTTTTGTGTGACCTCTCTGGTGCTGGGTTTGCAGCCTCATGTCCAATTCCTTTTAGCTCAGCCTTGAGCTGACTCTTGGAGGCCAACCCCCTGCCTAATAAACTTATTGCGATAAGGGGACTCTTGCCACATGGCCCACTGGGGATCTACCATCCTCTGCGAACTTCGTATTGGTCATACAAGGTTGAATCTAAGCCTCTTACTCCATAATGATCTGTAACCCCCACATTTTATGAGACTCCCCTACCATTTGGCCTTTTGCACTAAACACACTCTTCCATTCTCCATTATCACAGATGGTAGCATACAACCTTACATAGTTACATCTGTCCTTGGTTTTCATCATAAAAGTGGTTTGTTCCATGGATTTAAGTACCTGAATTGTCTTCCACAATTGGAGGCCGTCAGTTTGGAAGGCCTGCATCATTGCTTTCATGCTGGTCAGGTTTTCCTCTCCATTTTGTGCTGTTTCATCACCCCCCTCCGCCGCCACGGTGTTTTCCCCATTGTGTCGCAGTCATGGTATGAAGTGCGAACTGGGGTGGGTTAGCAGTGATTCCAGCACCATGTCACACATAGCACCATTGGGGTGTCTTATGATCTCCCCCTTCCTCCCTCCAGTTCATTACTCTTCCTGCCACCCCAGTGTTCCATCTTCATTTGCCTGTTTTGCTTCGCCATCAAATAGATTGTGCTGTTGGTTTGCTGCTCCCACAGTCTCTGCCACTTTGGATCTTGGGACAAATGATGTCACTGTTTCGTTCCTCTCCTCATTCAGACAATCAATCAACATCTGCAGCCAGCAGGCAAGCAGTGAGACTTGGTATCTGCTCTCTTAGCATCTGTGTCAGGGTGTTACTAGCATTAATGACAAGTTTGAAATTATTACTTGTTTCCAAATAAAAACAGCCACTTTTGTGCCCTGGTAAATTAGAACTACAAAATTATATGCTTAAATTTAGGAAATAATGGCCCGCTAAAAACAGAAAATTCTGGAATATGAGTTATTTGGTTACAGATAACTTTTCAAAAAGGGGGATTTTTTTTTAAAAGTAAAATTATACTGCAAATTGGAACCTGAAAGGCTTTCAGTTGGGTTATATTGCTAATTCATAATTACTCATTCCTAATTCCAACTGCATGTGTTTGTACTGATACTGAAATTATTATTTATTCACCAAATTTATTTTTTGGTAAATGAGTTACATTATCAGGAAAATTGATTGTGAACAATCAGATGTTAGTGTATTCTTTGCTAGAATATGAAAATATTTAATCTGTTTAACAGTTGCACTAGTGTTACCCATCTAGCTAGATCAAAAATAAATATATATTACAAGTTGACGATTGCAACTCACTCTGTTGTCACGTTGGGACAGTTGTCAAATGTGTGGCCATCACCAGCAGTGTGCTGAGCCTCAGTCACAGTCATCACTGCCCAGCACGGCTTGGGAGGGGGCTGACCCAGTGATGCCAGCATTCTAGGCTGCTGGCACAAGCCGCAGCAGTTTCTGGTGGTCCCACGTGTCAGCAGAACTGCCGCACCAGAGGCCAGTGAAGAAGGAAGGAATATCGACATCTGACATTCTGTCAACAGTGAGGCCGTCAGAGACAGAGCATAAACTCTGACTGTTTCAAGGATGGGGGAGAAAATTGGCCTTGGCCTTGGCCTTTCAAAGGAACCATCCCAGGATTTGCCTTGATTGATCTAGGGAAATAATGGAAAACCTAAAACTGGATGGCAGGACACGGAATAAAGCCATCATGTTCCTGAATGTGAGATCAACACACTAGCTAATGTGATGTAAACCTTCATCCAGAAGTGTTAACAGTTTCTTCTGTATCAGGAACTGCCATGAGTATGCAGCTTGAGGAATTTGTTTTCTTTGCTCAAAACAGTCTCCTCTGTACTGCAAGTTTTCTCTTGTGACTCCTTTGTGGGCTATTGAAAGAGACGCCACTACTGGCATGAACAGCACCTACACTAGCCTTCAGTGAAGTTACCATTTTGTTGGCCAGCTAAACTTCAGTAACTGAAATACCAGAAACAATTTCTGCCAGTACCTCTGTGTCACAGGAACAAACTGGCTTCAGAATTTTCCTCTCCAACATTCATAAGTAGTACATCTGGTAATTCAGAAATTTCAAACGGTTTTTCTTCTATACTCTCTACTTCATAAACATTATGTATATGCTTGCACGTATTTAACTTAATGCTGTAATCAATACATGCATAGTAATATCTATGAATTCTTACTTTACAGTCAGTGCACACTAATTTGGAGTTACAGTGGATAATATTTTCTTCCACAAGGTAAACTTCAAGTGATTTTGTGGCTGGTACTTTCCAACCTCTGCCTACCTTTCTAGTTGAGTCCTTATTCATCAAAATACTGGATTCGTGCTGATGGTGGATGTTCTCATTTTACTTGTTACTTTTTCTTTCACAATGACAATGAGCCCGTCAAACAGATTTGCTGTTACAAGCAACGTGAATGCAAGTACACCTTTACCCAAATGTTTCACCTGCTTTGCATTACCATGTAGAGTAAGTGGTGGTAATATGCACCCCCCCCCCCCTTAATATCTTAATAATATTTAGCTGAACTCTAGTGATGTATTAACATACCATTATTGGTTAATACTTAGATGCAACCTACTAAGTATTGGCAACAGTTTCAAATAGATTAAAAGTATGGTATTATTGCATTTTTAAGCTGTCTACACTAGTTTACAAGGTGTATGTGACTGTAATGTGGACCCCAGGGTCCATATTATAAGCAGACCGTAAAATGTTTTTATTTCTGTTTTCAGATGCCTAGGACTAATCTGGCACCTAAATGAACCCGTAAAAGGCAGGTGTGGGATAAAAACAAAATGCGAGAGGCAGTGTATGCTGTTGTAGTAAAAATCATGGGAGTTAAAAAAGCAAACATTGCGCTGTCCCAAAAACAACTCTGTGCCAGTATGTGTATGAGGCTAATACCTGACAGACGTTGAAACTAAAAAGTTTGGAAGAAAACCAGCTGCCCTAGAAAGAGAACTAGTGGTTTACATACACTATATGGAGGCCAAATTCTATGCTTTTACTAGTATGGATGTTAGAAAAATGGCCTACCAACTTGCAGTTGGGAATGGAATTGCAACAAACTTCAGAAATGAAATTGCTGGAAGGCCTTGTCTTGACCATTTTCTTTGATGTCATCAAGATAAGCTTTCAATTAGAAAGCCAACTGGAACATCATATGCTCGAGCAAAACGCTTTTCGCATGAGAGAGTTAACTCATTCTACGACTTGCTATAAGCTGAATTCTGGAAACATAAATATCCAGAAGATCGTGTATGGAACGTTGAGAAAACAGGCCTTAGTGTAGTTCAGACTGATACTGCAAGCAGAGGTAAACGCCAAATTTGTTCTGTGACAGCTGCTGAGTGTGGGTCTCTAGTAATGGTCATCTGTTTGCTGAGTGCAGGAGGTTCTTATTTTGCCCTGATGTTCGTATTCCCAAGAACGGATGAGGGGAAAGACCATTGTTTCAACTGATTTGCTGTACAAAAAAGAGTTAGAAGCCATTATTAAAGAAAAAAGAGGAAAAGAACTTTGCCAAAGACCCCCTAGTGAGATAAGCTTCTACATCCTTCATTTGTCCTCTAGCCATGCCTGCTTAGCCATTTTGCGCTTCCTGTCGATTTCATTTTTGAGACGTCTGTGTACCTTGTTGGCTGCTTCATTTATTGCATTTTTATATTTTCTCCTTTCATCAATTAAATTCAATATCTCTTCTGTTATCCAAGGATTTCTAATAGCCCTCATCTTTTTACCTATTTGATCCTCTGCTGCCTTCACTACTTCATCCTTCTACTGTATTTCCTTCCCTTGCCAAAGAAACACACTATATCATAGGATCCAACAAGTTTGCTTTCATGGAGCATCCACTGCCAAATATTCTCGCTGTAGTGAGTCTTAAGTGCATCCATAAATGTACGATCTAGCAGTTGCAGGACTAGAACAATTAGCCTCAGTAACTTCGTCATTCTTGGGAGGCAGTTCATAGTTACAATTCGCTGAAACCTGCCAGCTTGATCACCCAATCTGTTGGAGTCGTCTTTTTTACCTGGTGTGCTAGGTGAAGGCAACTCAAATCGTTCAGCTCCAGATACGATAACCTCTTTATCTGACGGCATCTCAAGTCCGATGTCAGTTTTGTCTTCCTGCATCGGTGAATACGGACTGGTCCGTGGGCCATACTCCAGTAGCTTTCAAACCTTTAATAGCAAATAGCATTGTTGCACTTTTGATGAAAAAAGCGTTGAAATTTGAAAGACCACCGCAGCCTGCACATCCCTCGGTCCATACGCGGAGTCGTTGGAGGGGAGAGGCGACAGGTATATATACCACACCGCCCGGCGGCATAGGACGTCTGTCAACAGGAGTAATCTGATGATGATGGCACGCTACGCCGTGACTGGAACACGATAGTGGGAAAAGGAAGAGAAGGAAACGTAGTAGGTGAATATGGATTGGGGTTAAGAAATGAAAGAGGAAGCTGCCTGGTAGAATTTTGCACACAGCACAACTTCATTGTAGCTAACACTTGGTTTCAGAATCATGAAAGGAGGTTGTATACATGGAAGAACCCTGGAGATACCTTTTAGTATCAGATAGATTATATAATGGTAAGGCAGAGATTAAGGAACCAGGTTTTAAATTGTAAGACATTTCCAGGGGCAAATGTGGACTCTGACCACAATCTATTGGTTATGACCTGTAGAAACTGCAAAAAGGTGGGAATTTAAGGAGATGGGACCTGGATAAACTGAAAGAACCAGTGGTTGTACAGAGCTTCAAGGAGACCATAAGGGAACAAATGACAGGAATGGGGGAAAGAAATACAGTAGAAGAAGAATGGGTAGCTTTCAGAGATGAAATAGTGAAGGCAGCAGAGGATCAAGTAGGTAAAAAGACGAGGGCTAGTAGAAATCCTTGGGTAACAGAAGAGATATTGAATCTAACTGAAGAAAGGAGAAAATATGAAAATACAGTAAGTGAAGCAGGCAAAAAGGAATACAAACGTCTCAAAAATGAAATCGACAGGAAGTGCAAAATGGCTAAGCAGGGATGGATAGAGGACAAATGTAAGGATGTAGAGTCTTGTCTCACCAGGGGTAAGATAGATACTGCCTACAGCTGCATGCCCGAGAGACCTTCAAGCACATTCATATTATATTAATATCCAGAAAAACTTGAATTTCAACACAGTCTAACATGTGTTGGACTGTGACGATACGGTAACAACTTTGATACAGCTTCCAGTTTGCGGAACTGGCGGCTGTTTAGGGGAGGCCCTTTGGGCCGGACTTGTTCTGGGTGAAATCCTGGCGCTAAGGGCACGTGTCGGTTATGCCATCGGCACCCGGACTGTTCATTCGAACGTAGAGCTTTGAGAATGCCGAGTTTATATCGTCATAGCATGGAAAACGCACGCTGGGGAGTCTTTCCAAACGTGCAGCGCAATATCAAGCAAGACAGATATTCTGAAAGTGTGTTCGAACATTGACCAAAGAGATGGAAGAACGCCTTGTACGCCATATGCACGCCATCTTTCTTCAGTACAGACTCGCCATACACCATACTGGCTTTCAGTTGGTGTTGGTTTCAATGTATAGTCTGTCTGTAAACTCAAGAGCGAGCAGCGCTTTTGGTGGGGGAAGCGGCCTTTTCCGGTAGAACCCTGCCACTGGCCTACAGGGGCACCCAAAATCAGTTGCCTATTACCTGTCTAGCGGCGTAGATCGGCGTGCAGTGGTGTACAATACGTCGTTTCTGTTCGTGAGATCCTTGTTGCCAGCATCAGTCACTGACATACTTCGGTATCTGGAAGTGCTGGATAACAGCGTTGCATTTCAAGAAAATTGCAGAAGACGAAGAGGAGCTATTTGCGGAGTACATTTCCCCACCATGTTCTAGTTCTGGGTGGAGATTTTAATTTGCCAGATACACCAGGTGACCAAGAAGTCAGTATAAATTTGAAAACTGAATAAATCACGGAATAATGTAGATAGGGAGGTACAAATTGACACACATGCTTGGAATGACATGGGATTTGATTAGAACAAAAAGAAAAAAAATACAAAAGCTCAAAAAATGTCTGACAGGTGGCGATTCATCAGATCAGAATAGCATGACAAAGCAAAAATTATGTTCTTTACAGGAAATGCTCAATATGTCCACCATCATTCCTCAACAGTAATTGTAATCGAGGAATAATGTTGTGAAAAGCACTGTAAAGCATGTCCGGAGTATGTGGTGAGGCATTGGCGTTGGATGTTGTCTTTCAGCATCCCTAGAGATGTCGCTCGATCACGATACACTTGCGACTTCAGGTAACCCCAAAGCCAATAATAGCACGGACTGAGGTCTGGGGACCTAGGAGGCCAAGCGTGACGAAAGTGGCGGCTGATCACACGATCATCACCAAACGGCGCTCATAAGAGATCTGTCAGACATTTTGTGAATTTGTTTTTTCTAATAAATCCCCATGTCATTCCAAGCATGTGTCTCAATTTTTACCTCTCTATCTACATTATTCCATGGTTTATCACATTTTCCAATTTATACTTACTTTTTGATCACCCGTTAGACTGGGAGACTCAAACGTTTATAACGGGTGGCAGGGACAAAGAATCCAGTGAAATTTTCTTAAAGTCCTTTATCTGAAAAACTACCTTGAGCAGTTAAACAGAGAACCGACTCGTGGCGATAACATATTGGACCTTCTGGCGACAAACAGACCCGAAACAGTTAACGCAGAACACGGAATCAGCGATCATAAAGCGGTTACTGCATCACTGATTTCAGCCGTAAGTAGAAATATTAAAGAAGGTAGGAAGATTTTTCTGTTTAGCAAAAGTGACAAAAAGCAGATTACAGAGTACCTGACGGCTCAACACAAAAGTTTTGTCTCAAGTACAGACAGTGTTGAGGATCAGTGGACAAAGTTCAAAACCATCGTACAATATGCGTTAGATGAGTATGTGCCAAGCAAGATCGTAAGAAATGGAAAAGAGCCACCGTGGTACAACAACCGAGTTTGAAAACTGCTGCGGAAGTAAAGGGAACTTCTCAGCAAACATGAACATAGCCAAAGCCTTGCAGACAAACAAAAATTACGCGAAGCGAAATGTAATGTGAGGAGGGCTATGCGAGAGGCTTTCAATGAATTCGAAAGTAAAGTTCTATGTACTGATTGGCAGAAAACCGTAAGAAATTTTGGTCTTATGTCAAAGCAGTAGGTGGAGCAAAACGAAATGTTCAGACACTCTGTGACCAAAATGGTACTGAAACAGACTGAAGGCCGAACTACTAAATGGCTAATTCACAGAGGAAGACTGCACCGTAGTTCCTTCTCTACACTGTCGCACATATGACAAAATAGTAGATGTCGCAAGAGACGGCAGAGGGATAGAGAAACAATTAAAATCGCTCAAAAGAGGAAAGGCCGCTGGACCTTATGGGATACCAGTTCGATTTTACACAGAGTACGCGAAGGAACTTGCCCCCCTTCTTGCAGCGGTGTAGCGTTCCGAACGATTGGAAAAGGGCACAGGTCATCCACGTTTTCAAGAAGGGACTTCAAACAAATGTGCAGAACTATAGACCTATATCTCTAACGTCAATCAGTTGTAGAATTTTGGAACACGTATTATGTTCGAGTATAATGACTTTTCTGGAGACTAGAAATCTACTCTGTAGGAATCAGCACGGGTTTCGGAAAAGACGGTCGTGTGATACCCAGCTCTCGCTATTCGTCCATGAGACTCAGAGGGGCATAGACACGGGTTCACAGGTAGATGCCGTGTTTCTTGACTTCCGCAAGGCTTTCGATACAGTTCCCCACAATCGTTTAATGAACAAAGTAAGAGCATACGGACTATCAGACCAATTGTGTGATTGGATTGAAGAGTTCCTACATGACAGAACGCAGAATGTGTTTCTCAATGGAGAGAAGTCTTCCGAAGTAAGAGTGATTTCAGGTGTGCCGCAGGGGAGTGTCATAGGACTGTTGCTATTCACAATATACATAAATGACCTTGTGGATATCATCGGAAGATCACTGAGGCTTTTTGCGGATGACGCTGTAGTCTATCCAGAGGTTGTAACAATGGAAAATTGTACCGAAATGCAGGAGGATCTGCAACGAATTAACGCATGGTGCAGGGAATGGCAATTGAATCTCAATGTGGACAAGTGTAATGTGCTGCGAATACATAGAAAGATAGATCCCTTATCATTTAGCTACAATATAGCAGGTCAGCAACTGGGAGAACGCATTAGGAGTGATTTAAAATGGAATGATCATATGAAGTTGATCGTCGGTAAAGCAGATGCCAGACTGAGATTCATTGGAAGAATCCTAAGGAAATGCAATCCGACAACAAAGGAAGTAGGTTGCAGTACCCTTGTTCGCCCACTGCTTCAATACTGCTCAGCAGTGTGGGATCCGCACCAGATAGGGTTGATAGAAGAGATAGAGAAGATCCAACGGAGAGCCGCGCGCTTCGTTACAGGACGATTTAGTAATCGCGAAAGCGTTACAGAGATGACAGATAAACTCGAAGACTCTGCAGGAGAGACGTTCCGTAGCTCTGTATGGGCTTCTGTTGAAGTTTCTAGAACATACCTTCACCGAGGAGTCAAGCAGTATATTGCTCCCTCCTACGTATGTCTCGCGAAGAGACATGAGGATAAAATCAGAGAGATTAGAGGCCACACAGAGGCATACCGACAATCCTTCTTTCCACGAACAATACGAGACTGGAATAGAAGGGACAACTGATAGAGATACTCAAGGTACCCTCCGCCACACACCGTCAGGTGGCTTGCGGAGTACGGATGTAGATGTAGATGTAACGAGCGTTCGATCGTCTGTTATGTTACAGCGTGTGTTAAGGAGGTGACACGAAAAGAACTGTTACCCGTTCCAAGAAAAGGGCTCCAATTTATGCAAACATCTGCCACGCCTAAGGAACGAACGCAAAAATGAACCGCGTGGTTTACAGGGATCGCCACGAAGGAAAACTAGTAATTTTGGGAGGAAACCCGTCGTCATAGACAATTTCATAAAATCGATCCTTCCACAAACGATGGAGGACTTTTACATCAATCTAAAAATAGTGCCGACATTACGGAAACTACAAATTGCCGTGAAACAAAAAAATCCAATTTTACTCGTAACAGGCTAGCCAAAAGGAATATTTAACTTTTTTTAAAATTCCATACTCTTTATTCTTAAAACAAAATGTAAGAAAGATTCTCTAATCTGTTTTTACACAAAACAAATAATCGTTGATGCTACCAAAACACATGTATCCTTTTTGACAGCTGACAATAGAGCAAATAGCCAATGCGTATAACATTGTCCACATACTTTTCACGTACGTTTACGAAGGCAGTGACAAAAAATGTAGTGCAAATCGGACTAGTACAACACAAGAAATTGTAAATTTCTTGTTACTTTTTAAACACTCATTGTGTTGCAAGACCTGTTAAGTTTCAACGCAATCCTTCAAAGAAAACTTCTATCCTTTACTAGAAACACAAAGTGACAATAATTCTTAAATTCTACAGATTCATTGCGCTTTATGGGGTAGAAGTAGAGGAACGTACATTCACATGAACAGGCATTCGGTTCCATGTTTGTAGTAAAATCCCGACTTACGTTCATATGTTAATATTATTTACTCTATAGCGTTATGTTTCGGAAGAAGCTATCGTCTTTTGTATTCTTTACGGTACTAAAACACTCGTCTAAAAATTAACGCTGCCGGGCCGTGTATGCAGACGGCGTCGCCGCCGACTTAAAGCGCGCGCCGCGGCAGGGCGGTACTGCGTCGTGAGACAGCCTATGGAGGCGCCCCGTGACGTGGCTGGGTAGCCAGAGTGGGGACAGACTGTAAACGGGTACAGTGAGGATCCATAAGAAACGCATTGTCGTTGATACAATCTGTAATATTTCAGTGTCAGTTAATAACGTATCTACCATTAAAACTTTCAGTAGGTCAGATTCAATGTATGGCCATTCGACAGTCACAGTCGGTAGAGCGAAATGATGAGGTAGCTGGTAATGTGATTCTTGTTTGCGCCTCAGTGGATCCGAATATTTTTATTACTAGTCTTCGCTTTTTCTGTTAGGATCTGATACTTTCTTTTCAGTGCAATAAAAGTATATTCTCTAATATTCGATGTTACATATGTACGTTCCATCTGAGGATGGAGTTTGTTCGAATGGTTTAATCTACAAGACAGATTGCACTACATGCAGTAAGATACAACAAGAAAGTGTAAAATAAGTTTTTTTTATTTCACATGTTGTGAAGATTCTGCTGCTGAATAGGAACAAATATAAAGTAAGACTTTGAATCGCGCTATTTGTTACGGAGCTTCCCTTTCTGCCTTATAACATGTCCGTGGACACTATACGCAGAACAACGTGACTCTCACGTGGACAAGAGAGGAAAGGCGCGTTTTAATAGCGCTAGCTTAAGAATTTTACGCCCATGCATTTTGTAAAGTGGGTGATAGAGAGAAACGTGTGACGAGGGCCTCCCGACCGCTCGCCTGGTGCAGGTCTTTCGACTTGACGCCACTTCGGTGACATGCGCGTAGTTGGAGATGAAATGATGACGATTAGGACAACACGACACCCAGTCCCTGAGCAGAGAAAATCTCCAACCCAGCCAGGAATCGAACCCGTCTGTCACGCTGACCACTCAGCTACCGGGGCGGACAACCGGGTGATGTGTGACCCAGATGCTGCCGCTGCGGTCGCGTGTACCACGTTGACAGGCACATGCTGTATGCACAAGTCAGAGCGTTCGGCAGCACTTTCAACTTGGCACGCTCAAGCCTGTCGTTCACAACACCGTCCGTGTAGTGACGGCATTACACTTTCCTAAAACAGTGCACGGAGATCGGCGCAAATACTGTTGAGTGGTACTTAAGATAGGGAAATAAATTAGTGAAATCAAGGTGAAGTAGAAATTTAAAATTAATGAGAAACTTCGTTTAGCTTAGAAGAGTTACACTCTGGCAAACAATGGGCAGAGCAGAAGAGGCAATGACCGCGAAGTCAGCACATTCAGGAGAAGCTATCGTCCTCCCCCACGTAAGCAGAAGCTGTCGATTCAGCCGTCAGGGCATCGCCCGTCCGGCTCACGTGTTTCTCAATTGTCACACGTGATCAAAGGCCCTCGCCTACATTCCGAGAGCCAATGACCGACGTTAAGAAGATTCTTCGCGAAGCTTTTCGACGTGACAGAAGAGGCAACGACAGTGATGTTGTTCACCTCCAGTGAAGTGAATAAGTACGCGAGACGCAGTGGGCCCGACAGGAGTAGCTTTCAGTTCAGTTCCGGTACAGTCGGTGCTCAAGACCGTCATGCAGGAAGAAACTACATCGTACACAGAAGCACCGAGTCCGCCGCTGTAATGGAATAGCAAGCAGCAGCCTCGGCGCCAGAAGACAGAAGGTATTTGAGGCCAGATTTTTATGTACCCGAGTGACTCGTGAGGACGGGAAGGAGACAGCGCACATCAGCAGTCACATCCGAGTCGTCACCGTCCGATTCACGACTTCTTCCTCAATAATTAAACGGACCACCTCGCGATGCCCGTCTCCAGTCAACTGGGCGAAACGGCGACACGAGATACACACCGCCGTGCGTAATCAGACGCCGCCGCTCACGCAAGCAGAAGGCTTCGCAAACGACACAGTTGCCAGTATCCCAGCCAGAAACCCTTGTACAAAACTTTCAATAAAAGTTATCTTATGTAAAACTGCTGTTTCATTCTACCTCATACCTGAGCCAAGGATGAACCCACCCTGCAAAAATGTTGTTAAGAGAGAAAAAGTAATTTATTTAGTGTTTTTCACCCTGACATAATGCTTTAGAATCAAATGCCCTTTGCAGTAGTGCTCATCCTGACAGATGACCATCGCAAACAGAGAAAACCCAGTTACAGTACGGAGTAGAGAGGAGCGGAGAGTATTCGTTGTGAAGGGGTGCCGTCGAGAAAAGATACGATGTGTCAGGGGACGAAAAGCACTTCGCTATAAAATTAACGAAGAATGCCAACAAGTTAGGAATTACTACAATAATAGTGATTGCGATATTTCTCTCGGCAGTTTAAACCGAGTAGGTGAGCGAGTAAGGTAACCAGGAAAATAACAATAGCTACAGTTGTATGCTATAGCATACAATGTAAAGAATTTCAGGCAAATAGTTTCAGATCAAGTAATGCTACAGTTAACGGTAACAGTCGAAGACACTAGCAGGAAGATAATTACGGAGTTACAGTTACAAGAACAATAGGTAAAGGCACAGAAACAGAGATAGTTGGAGAGTAGATGCAATTTCAAGATAGCATTCAGAGAAGGAGAGATGTTGCAAAAGATTAGTATTAAATTAAGGTGAGAGGTGCTAGGTTTTCGCTTTGGCTCGCATAGTTTCTCTTAATGCTGTTCAGTTCTGACACGTTTCTAAATGCATTCTTTTCAGGGGGGGGGGGGGGGGGCGGCGGTCTTAATTATGCTGCCGCCCAGAGTACATACATTCTGAAGGCCGAAATGGGGTGTGGCGCTGTTTTAAATCCTTAGATGGTCCTTTGTACACTCCTGGAAATGGAAAAAAAACACATTGACACCGGTGTGTCAGACCCACCATACTTGCTCCGGACACAGCGAGAGGGCTGCACAAGCAATGATGACACGCACGGCACAGTGGACACACCAGGAACCGCGGTGTTGGCCATCGAATGGCGCTAGCTGCGCAGCATTTGTGCACCGCCGCCTTCAGTGTCAGTCAGTTTGCCGTGGGATACGGAGCTCCATCGCAGTCTTTAACACTGGTAGCATGCCGCGATAGCGTGGACGTGAACCGTATGTGCAGTTGACGGACTTTGAGCGAGGGCGTGTAGTGGGCATGTGGGAGGCTGGGTGGACGTACCGCCAAATTGCTCAACACGTGGGGCGTGAGTTCTCCACAGTACATCGATGTTGTCGCCAGTGGTCGGCGGAAGGAGCACGTGCCCGTCGACCTGGGACCGGACCGCAGCGACGCACGGATGCACTCCAAGACCGTAGGATCCTACGTAGTGCCGTAGGGGACCGCACCGCCACTTCCCAGCAAATTAGGGACACTGTTGCTCCTGGGGTATCGGCGAGGACCATTCGCAACCGTCTCCATGAAGCTGGGCTACGGTCCCGCACACCGTTAGGCCGTCTTCCGCTCACGCCCCAACATCGTGCAGCCCGCCTCCAGTGGTGTCGCGACAGGCGTGAATGGAGGGACGAATGGAGACGTGTCGTCTTCAGCGATGAGAGTCGCTTCTGCCTTGGTGCCAATGATGGTCGTATGCGTGTTTGGCGCCGTGCAGGTGAGCGCCATAATCAGGTCTGCATACGACCGAGGCACACAGGGCCAACACCCAGCATCATGGTGTGGGGAGCGATCTCCTACACTCGCCGTACACCTCTGGTGATCGTCGAGGGGACACTGACTAGTGCATGGTACATCCAAACCGTCATCGAACCCATCGTTCTACCATTCCTAGACCGGCAAGGGAACTTGCTGTTCCAACAGGACAATGCACGTCCGCATGTATCCCGTGCCACCCAACGTGCTCTAGAAGGTGTAAATCAAGTACCCTGGCCAGCAAGATCTCTGGATCTGTCCCCCATTGAGCATGTTTGGGACTGGATGAAGCGTCGTCTCACGCAGTCTGCACGTCCAGCTGGTCCAACTGAGGCGCCAGGTGGAAATGGCATGGCAAGCCGTTCCACAGGACTACATCCAGCATCTCTACGATCGTCTCCATGGGAGAATAGCAGCCTGCATTGCTGCGAAAGGTGGATATACACTGTACTAGTGCCGACATTGTGCATGCTCTGGTGCCTGTGGTTCTGTCAGTGTGATCATGTGATGTATCTGAGCCCAGGAATGTGTCAATAAAGTTTCCCCTTCCTGGGACAATGAATTCACGGTGTTCTTATTTCAATTTATAGGAGTGTAAGATCTTGTCTTATAGTAAGCCCTGCCCTTGCTAACTATTTTTTCTCGTGGCTGAAGATCTGCGTCCTTTTTCGGTGTGAGACAAATTTGACAATTATTGGATGAGATTTCGAAGCACCTTATAATCCACGTACCACCCAGTGTCTACCTTACCTATGTCAATGCCTAATATTTCTCGTGCAACCTGTATAAGGAGGTCATCTGTGTCTTCCGGCTCATCTTCGCCGCCGGCTATTTTGCCTTTTCATGTAGACTGAAGCGAGGAGAAAGGAAACGGAAGGAACTATTAAGGTAAGCTGCACTGAGACCTTGCGCGGAATCAGCGGCAATGAGAAAAAATGTATGCAACCCTGGAACTCGAACCCGGGGTCCGCTGCTACCTGATTCATTGCTCGTAGAGGCGAATCAGTTATATGAAAGCGTGCTGTCCGTTTATTCAAACATGTCACAAAGAACAGACATCGCATATTCCTAATATTTCGCCTTTACTGCCCTCTCTGAAATTCGTCACACACAAATTATTCTCGGGACCGAGAGCTGTCTGAAACTCCAAGTATAAAGCTCTGAAATGTTTAGCGATTCGTGGAACGTGTAACGAAAAGACATGTTAAACGCCACTGATGGGGAAGCGTTTACCGAGGGTGACAAAAATGTTGTTTCTACTCAAGTCGGATTTCAGTGTGGCTGTGAAGTTATCTGGTAACGCACAACAGGTTTAGGTGAAAAGAAGGTAATTGTTGGATGTTATTAACGGCCTCCCGATTCCGTCGAGACAGAGTTATTCAAAGAAAGTCTACGCCCAGTAGTGCGGAAGTACCCAAATCGTGCAGTATTAGTTCCGAGCATAGACAAGGACACCGATGGATTCATTACAAGGTTTCCACATAAGTAGCCTTGCAGAGTACTGTTGAACATGTTTTTTCGAAAACTGTCTTGAGCACCTAGTTCGAGAGAGCACATACAATGGAAATACACACATAAAAAAAAAAATTGCGTGACCCCGGTTACCAGAACTCGGGAAGATAAACTTTGGCTGTGGATATCGTATCAGATACACAGTCCCTTTGACTTTTTAAAGATGTCACTAAGCCCGACCACAGATGTGAGCAACCGTGTATGAGCAGCGCCTATTAGACAGACGGGGTCCGACAGCCGATCCGTTCCAGTCATTCCACCACGAAGGAGGTACACGGCTCGTGTTGTCTGTAGTTCAACCGTGCCTACAGCGGTCCGCATTGTTCGTTTGTGCCAGGAAGGGCTCTCAACAAGTGAAGTGTCAAGGCGAGTCGGAGTAAACGAAAGCGATGTCGATGACATGTCTCGCTCAGGATGCCCGGGGGCGACTACGGCAATCGATGACCGCTGCCTGCGGATTATGGCTCGGAGGTACCCCGACAGCAAAGCCAACATGTTGAATAATGCCTTTCGTGCAGCCACAGGACGTCGTGTTAAGACTCAAACAGTGCACAGTAACCTGCACGATGCACGTCTTCACTCCCGACGTCCGTGGCGAGATCCATCTTCGCAACTACGACACAGTGCAGCGCGGTACCGATGGGCCCAACAACATGCCGGATGGACCTCTCAGCATTGGCATCACGTTCTCTGCACCGATGAGTCTCATATATACCTTCAACCAGACAATCGTCGGAGACGTGCTTGGAGGCAACCCGGTCAGGCTGAAAGCTTTAAATACACTGTCGAGCGAGTGCAGCAACATAGAGGTTCCCTGCTGTTTTGGGGTGCCATTATGTGGGACCGATGTACTCTCTCGTGGTCATGGAAGGCGCCGCAACGGCTGTACAATACGTGAATGCCATCCTCCGACCGCTTTTTTAATTTCGTTTTTAGTGCAACGAGATCGGCAGTATACAGTATATTGCCAAGGCATTCGTCTTCATGGACGACAATTCGCGGCTCCATCGTGCACATCTTGTGGCTGACTTCCTTCAGGATAACGACATCGCCCGACTAGTGTGGCCAGCATATTCTCCAGACATGTGCCGGCCGGAGTGGCAGAGCGGTTCTAGGCGCTACAGTCTGGAGCAGGGCGACAGCTACGGTCTCAGGTTCGAATGCTGCCATGGGCATGGATGTGTGTGATGTCCTTAGGCTAGTTAGGTTTAATTAGTTCTAAGTTCTAGGCGACTCATGACCTCGTAAGTCAATGTTCATAGTGCTCAGAGCCATTTGAACCATTTTTCTCCAGACATGTACCCTATCGAACATACCTGGGACAGAATGAAGAGGGCTGTTTATGGCCGACGTGACCCTCCAACCACACTGAGTGATCTACGCCGAATCAGCTTTAGGAATGGGACAATCTGCCTTGATGAACTTGTGGATAGTATTCCACGACGAATACAGGCGTGCATTAATTCAAGAGGACGTGGTAGTGGGTATTACAGGTTCCGGTGTGTACACCAATCTGGGCAACCGACTCTGAAGGTCTCGCTATACGGTGGTACAACATGCCATGTGCCATTTTTATGAGCAATAAAAAGGGCGGAAACGATGTTTATATCGATCTCTGTACAAAAAATTGGAATAGTTTCCAGAACCAATGGAAGTGATGCTAAACTTTTTTTGATGTAAGTATTTTAGAGCATGTAGCTACAAAGATGCCTGGACTCACCGAGGGTGTCACTACAGAGACAGGCGTTAGTGATAATGACGTCGCCGTAGCGACGATGGTTACTTAAGTTATTAAATCAATCAAGAAAGCTAGGAGAGTAGTTGAGCAGAAAAGCGGTTGTTAGAATCTCAAACAGTGAATGGACATTATTTAGTTCCAGTATGATGGGTGTAGAGTAATTATAATCGTGCTGTGGAAAACTATGTGCCTAGTAAGCGAATGAAGGATGGAGAAGATACATTGCGGAAAATGATGATGAAGCAGAGACTGTTGCACTCTCAGTTCAACAGAGAGCACGCTAACAACAATTCAAGGTTAGTAGAGATTCGTGCTTCTGTGGAAAGATCGATGCTCGAGCATAAAGCTGCCACCGTCATACCTCAACAAATTATCTTGAAGAGATCGCGAGACTATTCTGGTCCTGCGTAAAACCGCTGAGTGGGGAGCGAAGCTTCAGCCTGGTGTGCTAGTAGAAAACAACAAAAGGAATGCTCAAGTTTTAAATTTCATGTTTTAGGAATATTTTTACGCAGCAGAATCGTAGATACACGCAGTCGTTAAACTCTCGTGTCGACAGCACGGTAATGGACATTCCTAGCCTAGAGAAGCAGCTGGAACATTTGGTAGCAAATAAGTCGCCAGGTCCTTTCCGAATACCGATTCGGTTTCACAAACAGTACTCTACGGCATTGGCCCCTTACTTAGATTACATTTATCGTGAATCTCTCGCATAACGCAAAGTCCCAAATGACTGGATAAAAGTGACTCCTATGTACACTACTGGCCATTAAGATTGCTAAACTACGAAGATGACCTGCTACATGCGCGAAATATAACCGACAGGAAGAAGATGCTGTGATAAGCAAATAATTAGCTTTCCAGAGCATTCACACAACACTGGCGCCGCTGGCGACAACTACAACGTGCTGGCATGAGGAAAGTTTTCAACCGATTTCTCATACACAAACAGCAGTTGACCGGCGTTGTCTGGTGAAACGTTGTTGTCATGCCTCGTGTAAGGAGGAGAAATGCGTGCCATCACGTTTCCGACTTTGATAAATGTCGGATTCTAGCCTATCGCGATTGCGGTTTATCGGAGCGCGACATTGCTGCTCGCATTGGTCGAGATCCAATGACTGTTAGCAGAATATGGAATGCCGTGCAGGATGCCAACGACCTCGTATCACTAGCAGTCTAGGTGACAGGCATCTTATCCGCATGGCTGTAACGGACCGTGCAGCCACGTCTCGATCCCTGAGTCAACAGGTGGGGACGTTTCCAAAACAACAACCATCTGCACGAACAGTTTGACGACGTTTGCAGCAGCATGGACTATGAGCTCTGTTACTCTTGACGCTGCATCACAGACAAGAGCGCCTGCGATGGTGTACTCAACGACGAACCTGGGTGCACGAATGGCAAAACGCTATTTTTTCGGATGAATGCAGGTTCTGTTTACAACATCACGAAAGTGTGTATTCGTCATCGCCATACTGCTGTATCACCCCGCGTGACGGTATGGGGAGCCATTGGTTACACGTCTCGGTCACCTCTTGTCCGCATTGGCGGCACTTTGAACAGTGGACGTTACATTGCAGATGTGCTACGACCCGTGGCTCTACCCTTCATTTCAGCAGGATAATGCAAGACCACATGTTACTGGCCTTTCTGGATACAGAAAATTTTCGACTGATGCCCTGGCCAGCACATTCTCCAGATCTCTCACCAACTGAAAAGGCCTGGTCAATGGTAGCCGAGCAAGGGGCTCGTCACAATACTCCAGTCACTACTTTTGATGAGCTGTGGTATCGTGTTGAAGCTGCATGGGCAGCTGTACCTGTACACGCCATCCAAGCTCTGTTTGACTCAATGCCCAGGCGTATCAAGGCCGTTATTACGGTCAGGGGTGGTTGTTCTGGGTACTGATTTCTCTGGATCTATGGACCCAAATTGCGTGAAAATGTAACGACATGTCAGTTCTAGTATAATATATTTGTCCAATGAATACCCGTTTATCATCTGTAGCTATTTTAATGGCCAGTAGTGTATAAGAACAGTAATAGGACGGACCTGCAAAATTACAGTCCAATATCGTTAACATCCATTTGCTGCAGAATTCTTGAACATACAGCGACGGAAAAAATCGCAACACCACAAGCAGTTGTGAGAAATAAACGAAAGTTGGTAGGCGTGTTTCTACAATTGAAAAATAGTGTCGATTTAAATTTCGCGCCAGTCGCATAAGAATGGTGTTAGTAGGGGCACTGTGAGGGTGCAGATCAGGTCTGCTGTAAATACACGCCGTGGCGGTTGTGAGCGTTAGTTACCTTCTAGATTGGACGTGGTGGTTTGATCTTAGCCAAGAATGCCTTTGAGGAGACAGAGACGCCATTACGATCATCTTAATGAGTTTGAACGAGGTCGTGTAATAGGGCCACGAGAAGCTGGATGTTCCTCCAGCGATTTCGCAGGAGACTTGGCAGAAATGTAGCACTGTATACTGGCAGCGGTGACCGCGAGAATGTACGGTCGCAAAAAGCTCGAGCTCCAACCGGTCACGTGGCGCTACCAAGAGGGAAGGCAGTCGTGTCTGGCGTACGTCTCTGGCACATCACATTTCTTCTGCAGTAGCAATTCGAACAGCAGTCGACGACATAACGAAATAAAAATCGATTACTTCAGGGACAGCCCCGAGCCAAGGCGCCCAGTAGCATGCATTTCACTGACCCCCAAACCACCGGCATTTGCGACACAAAACTGACATCGCAAACCATTACAACACAATGCGTGCCCGTTTCAATGCTTGCATTCAACATTCTGATCGTTACATCTGTTATTAACTTACCAGCATGTCACTTTTGCAACGGCTTATTTCGCGCTTACGTTGCCCTGTGATGCTGCAATGTTAATTACTTAAATATCCTACATAGACAGACGTATTCCCGAAATTTCATTACTCTACATGACTTTTTGTTCGTTTGTTGCTATGATTTTTTTTTTATCGCCAGTTCATTTGTCCAGTCGCGGAAGCCGTCAGGCTCTGATGCCACCCTGCAACACACCTCTGCCAGGCAGGCTGCATAGAGCATAACCCCTGTAAATCAGTAACTGCACAGTCCAGCGAGCTAAGAAAGTTGCAGCTCGGTCCGCAGAGGTCCTTCGTGTACACGAGACACTAGAACAGGTGGTGCACGCATCCGCGACAGGGTCACTGCTGCTATGGACCTTCTGCTGCATCCACCGTGTCACGTGCGGCCACTCGAATGTGAGTGTGAGTGTGCCTCCCGGGCAGTCCCGTCGTAGCCGACAATTGGTGCCCACCGCTACGAACCCAGTATCGCCTCCGACTGCACGCCGCCTTCGCTTCCTGTCCACAGTGTTAACTATACAGACGGCGCTTCTATGAAATCGGCAAAAAATCTCATACACCATTTAAAGAGTATTATGTCTTTGAAGAAAACTACACTGTCAAAAATTCCCTTTAACTAACAGCTAAAATTAAAAACTTTTCCATTCCTGATGATGGTAATTTCATATCCCTTAACGTAGTTAATTTACTTGCTAACATTCACATTTTTGAGACTATTAAAATTACTGATGAGAATCTTCTCCAACACAAAAACCTAATGTACAAGAAATTAAATCCTACAACTATTTCCAGTTTAACGCTGAAATATATTTTACGACCGTAAGCCTATGCCGTGCCCATTTGTATAACAAGTACGCTTGCCAACAATATTGTTAAACATCACAAAAGGCAGTACTTTAAGAAATTGGTGTCACCTGAGCAATTTTTCAGTCTTTAGGTACGGATCTTTCTGTGAGTGGTTGTATATAATTACTAAACATGGAGCTATTGTATCAGCACACTCAGAGGAACTTGACTGGTATACAATCTGGAACGGAAACCTTGCCTTTAATAAGTGATTTAAGGTGCTTTGCTACACCGAGGATATATGCTTCTCATTTTGGCACTTTCTGTTGACTGGGCTTCGGGAATGCTTACTTCGTATTCTTTGCTGAAGGAGTTTCGGAAAACCACGTTTCTTAACTCTACTTTAGTGACACTGTCATCAGTGACTCCACCGTTACTTTCGCGCAGTGAAGGTACTGATTGCGTCTTGACACTGGTGTACTCTATGCATGAACAGAATCTCTGGGTTTTTCGCCAGATTTCGAAACAGAGTTTTGTTGCGGAAATTATCAAGAGCATCTCGCACTGTAGTAACCGCTATATTTAGAACTTCTGCAAAACATTGCCAGTCTTGCGGATTTTGGATTCTTTTAGATTTGGCATGCTTTTTCGTTACTTCTGCAACAGCGATTTCACCCGTTTTGTCCATGGGGGATCAGTACCATCACTTATTAATTGATGTGGTATATATATCTCTCAATTGCAGTCGATACTATTTCTCTGAAATCATTCCACATCTTTTCTACGCTTACATGATCAGATCGGAAGGAGTGGAGGCTGTTTCCTTAAAAATCGTTAAGAGCATTGTCAGCTTTTTTTAAACAGATGTACTTTAAGTTTCTTTTTGATGGTTGTAGGTGTTACAGTATTCAGTGTACAGGCAACTGACTTGTGGTCGCTAATCCCTGTATTCGTCATGATACTACCTATTCATCCAGGAATATTTGCTGCTATGAGGTCAAGTACGCTTTCGTAACCATTTATGCTTCGAGTGGGCTCACGAACTAATAGTTCAAAATACTTTTTTTAGAAAGCATTCAGTACTATTTCAGGTGACGTTTTAAGCCTGCCGCCGGCTTTAAACGTGTAAATTTTCCAGCATATCGAGGATACATTGAAATCACCACCGACTATAATTGTGTGAGTGGGGTACCATTTGAAATGAGACTCACGTTTTCTTTGAACTGTTCAGCAACTATATCCTCTCACTCGGGGGTCGGTAAAACGATCCAGTTTAGTCCGATTGACAAGTACAGCCTCTACCCAACTATTTCGCAGGAACTATCTACTTCAGTTTCACTACAAGGTAAACTACTTCTGACAGCAATAAATACTCCAGCACCAACTATGTTTAATCTATCCCTTCTGAACGTTGTTAGGTCGTTTGAAAAAATTTCGGCTTAACATATTTCCGGCTTTAGCCAGGTTTCCGTACCTATAACTGTTTGAGCTTTAGTGCTTTCTATTAGGGCCTGGAGCTCAGGTTCTTTCCCAACACAGCTACGATAATTTACAACACCAATCGTTTCTACAACCACCTTACTGTGTGTTACCTGCCCCCTTTTAGACAGACGCCATTTCTATGTTTTCCTGAGACCCTCTAACCTAAAAATGCACCCCAGCCGCCCCCACTACCCGTGTAGTGGACTCCTGACCTATTAAGCGGAATCCAGAAACCCACTACCCTATGGCACAAGTCAAGGACTCTGAGGCCTACACAGTAAGATAACCACCCGAGCCTATGGTTCATACCTTTCATTTGGCTCTGCACCGAAGGACCACAGTCAGTTCTGTCGATGATGGTGCAGATTGTGAGCTCCGCCTTAAACTCGCTTAACCATATCCGCTAAACAAAACCAATCCAAAGCGACACACGCCATTGGCACCGACTGGGGCCACCACATGCTGTTGGCTGCGCCCTGTACTCTTCATGGCATCCGGAACACTCTTTACAAATCAGGAATGACTCCCCCACCTTGTGCACACTGCCGTCCTTCCCCTCCTTGGCAGCCATGTTATTAAGGGGGCCCAATTACTCGCCTATTATTGGAGTTCCGAACTACCAGCAAACTCACCTTCTGTGAACGCCCAGAAATTGCGTTCCAAGAAGCTTCCTCTGGAGGCCCTACGATCGGCCCCTCGCAAAGTCGTTCGCTGCCTGTCAGGCTTTGGAATGATCTCTCAGTCGACCACAGGTGAGGGATCAACCTCAGCGCTGTAGACCAACATAAATTTAGGCTAATGGCACCAGTGCTGCTCAGAAATCTGCAGTCTGAGAAGACAATTCACAAATGCAAGGGGAAAAGACACAACAATGCTGTAAGTGAATATCAGAGACTTATCTATTATAAAGAACGTTCCTAGATGTAGAAAGCGACCGAAATTGGTAATTCTACTTACGATGTTTTAAAAGAATTAACTGATATCGTAAAATAAACCAAGTCTGCTTTTCTTCATGGTTACGTGGCGTTACGTATATATCTGTTTTGTATTTTTATTCGTCCATGCCTTTCGTTTAAGCACTCACTCAAGCTAAACAGGTCTCTGCTGCCAAGTCATTATCACTTGTCATCGATGAAGGGTGAAAAACAAAGGAAAGGGTATTCACTTTCTTTTTCCTGATGGCGGATTTAAGGAGTGGGGATGCATAGCAAAAGCGCATTCTTACGCAACTTTGGTAAAAGTAAACGTACGTTTATACCGTAACAGCGTTGCGTACGTGGATTACGACTCTAGAATCATATTGATATACTAAGAAGGACAACCAAATCAGCATCCGCTGAAAAGTGGATAGTAGCACGAGGAGATTTATTTTTACTTTCCAGACATTAATGCAGACTCTAGAAAATTCGAAGCCCAAGGGCCAGTTACAATCGAGTCTGCACAATTCGAAGGATGTAAGAAAAAGTTAGAACAATTAATTCTATTTAACTCTCCTTTATTCCAGATGGAATCAGGAAAAATCTAAATAAAATTTCGACTTTTTTTCTATTGTATTCCCAGTTTTCTTACATGTTATGTCCTTTTGTATTTGAAACGGAAGGCACGCACAAATCTTCAAAAATACATAAATTCAGCTTCATTCATTTTTTCAATACTGAACAAACTGTTACGAATGGATGCATTTTGTGAACTAAATTTCTTATAAACCACCTTATGTCTTTGGATTTAGCGTGTCACTTCTTATTTGTATCTGTGACTTCGGTTCCCAGACTAACCGTTAATGATTTAGCGTTCCGTTAAGCTATAACCTCCGACAAATACCCTTGCTACCCTGCACTGAGTAAGCCAATTCCATAAGCTTTCAGCAAGAGGCGGGAACTCGCCTCGCCGGTCTGCTTGCTCCCGCCTTTTAACAATTATCAGCAACATTATCTTTCTGCTCGATGATCGTTTGCAGCATGGATAGTGGAATCCCGAAACAATTCGTCACCTACTACTTCTCGAAGCATTCCACAGCGTCGAAACTCGTTTCTGCTTTACGAAAGTCGAAAACTTCCTGGAAGGTATTCTGACGTGAAAACGTCTAGTTTCTCCTTGGTCGGAGTTTCTTATATGACAACATGGCGTCAGATTTGAATCACTATTAATTACGAGACCGACAGTGCGCAAACAAAGGTTAAGTCCACGTGGTTGTCGCTTATTGCCTGTGTTGGCATATGCGGGTCATTGTTAGGAATCATCTTTGTGTAAAGTTGTAAACTGGTTTAGCTGTAAGCTAGGATTCTCATTCGTGAGTCATTGCGATGAACAGCTTAGGGAGCGCCGCTAGGAGTAACAGAAAATAAAAATATTCGCCGGAATATAAACGAAAATCTATATTGAGTTTAAACCTATGACACAAAGGGAGAGTTCGTCTCAGGACTTGTAAATATGCTCTAAATTACAGAAAACGCGAGAAAAGCCTAAAAAGGGCAGCGCTGAGAGAAGGCGACAGCTCCCTCAGAGTCGGAAAAAAAGGAAGAAATTGCGCAACGCGATAACGTACTCAAAGGCTATATCGTACCCCAGCCACTGAAAAGTCCAAAATTGTGAGTGTGACCACTGTAATAAAGATATTGATAACTTAATTTCATATTAATATGAAACACATGTTACGATTTTATCCCGACGTTTTCACGAAAAATCTACGGCGCAGACCTGAACTGCACACACAGATATTTATTTGCAACGGATTAATAATATGCTGTGGTATTTCGTGCACTGTTAAAACAACTGATGAAACAGACAGAATTATCTGGTGTAAGCTAGGCGTTGACTTTTAATTATAGAATGTCTGCGGGTCGTTTTGATATGACAGTCGCCTCGATTAGTGAAGAAGTTGCTTCGGTTTTCTCGAGGCATTTGGGAACAGGTTGAAACAAACGATTAACAACCGTCGACTGCATACAGTCGCAAAGGCTGATTTCAAATGTCTTTGGTAACTGTAAAGCTACTTCACCTGGGTAGGGGGGACAGCTACTAGTCGGAGGTAAACACTTCCCCCTCACAGCGTTCTAATGTTGCCGGCTACACTATGCCACTCAGCGTCCGATGTAAACACAGCCGACAACAGGAAGTGTGACAGGACTACCAGACAACAGGAAGTGCTCTAAGACCACTAGCTGGACTATGGAGCAGGAAACGGCCGGGGTCCCCGGTGGTCTAGTGGTAAGGGGGTCTGGAACGTTCCAGCGCCTCGGCTGGGGCTATTCGCCCCAGCCGGGCCGGGGTTCAATCCCCGGCCGGCGCTGGAATTTTCAGATTTCCGAACACTAGCCTCCACCTCTGCCCTGGCATGTGGCGCATGCCGGGCACCCCCGTGGGGTCCGTGCTTCGGATCCCACGTGGAGATCACTCCCACAATATAAAATATACCTCATTATGCTGCTGCAATCACTTATTTTAAATTTTAATACGCACACTTTCTTCACCAGACCGCATCTGCATATATTTTCCAGGTACTTTCTACATATTATATCTCACTGTCAAAAGAAACAGCATAGTATCATGAACATTTGTAGGATTACAACAATGAAATAATATCCTTACTAAAAAAAACTAATACGTTTTATTTTCGTTTTTGTTCTAAATGCTGCTAAGATAACTACAAGAAATTGGAAGCTGTTTTGGTATTTAATAATCAGTAATTAGAAAAATAAATTTGGCTATAATACTGATACATATATTAGATATTTACTTAGTACATTCTCAGTGCAGGAACAGGATAAATTCTTTCAATGTCAAAAGAAATGCAAAATATTATATCAATTTTTTTTAATTATTCAAGAGTCAAAATGAGATTATGATATGACACAGGTCACTAATGAGGTACTCTCTTTCTTTGTATGAAAGAGGATAATTATCCTGGTTTTATGTGAGCTGAATGTTAAATTAAACAGATAACATTTAACATTTAAAAAACGAATTTCTTGACGATTTTTCTGACAGGTCTACATGTTTCATATTATATTTCTGACGGTAGTTAGCTGACATCCTCTCAGGCTCAGCTTTATATGAAAGTATCTTGCAGGTCAGAAAATAAATTTTATTACTACCTCTACAGATTCAGTTGGTCTATTGTTGTTGTACTATTGTTGCATTGCGAGAGAGAGACTGCTACTATAGCTGTTTTCTTTTTCTATTAAATTCCGTGCCATATCTCCATTCTAACTGCTAAAAGGCGTGGATAAAACTTTTAGCAATACTATTTCCTTTTCACCACATCGCTGCTAGGTGTCGCTACTGGTCCCTCACACAGTCAGTTGTCTGTAGCGCAGGGCTTGGCTACCAGTGGGCTCTAGCGGACCTGGCGACGACTCACTCTGCCGGGATTTGCTGCTTGATTCCTGAACGAGTACGCCGGCTGAAATACCCGCTAAATCCTCACACTAAACGAGAAGCGTAATAGCACCAATACCAAATAAGGCAACTCGTGGTCAGTGCGAATATTTTCAAACCACCACTATGATAACTCCTAGCTGAAAATACTGATACAAACTATTTGCAGAGGAATGGAGCACCTTACAGAAGCTGATTTAGAGGAAAATCTTTTTGGAGGGAACAGCACCTATATTTATAACATCTTTCGATACAGAAAAAACTTTTGACGATGTTGACCAGAATATACAGTTTGAATTTAAGATGCAACCAGGAATAAAATATAGCGAGCGAAGCATTACTTAGAACTCCACCAGAAACGAGACAGCAGCTGTACGAGTTGAAGGACATGAAAGAAAGGAAATACGTGACAAGTGAGTGAGACAGGATTCTAGTCCATTCCCTGATGTTATTCATTCTTTATACAGGGTGTTTCACAAATCATGCTTAACACTACTCAGGGCTGTTCAGGTGACGTAACTGATGAAGTTTTACATAGGAATCTACTTCTGAAAACGTCATCCAGCGACGCTACAGAGCGTCAAAGTTATAGATACCGGTGCCTACAAAAATAGAGGGATCCCACGAAGATGTTACAACCTTTCTAAGATGATGCAGATGGAAAAATGCATAAATTTGAGATTATGTCCTTGTACCGGAAAATTATAACAGAGAACCTTTCTGTTACCTCAGTATGTACCGTTATCGTTGTTGCTAAGATGTAGGACAGGAAACTTTCAGGTGTGGTGGTACGGAACGAGAGAAGAAAACAATGTGCAGTACACATAGGCTGTTAAATGCATACATCAGGAACCATGAGCACTTGTTCATCTTCGCTAGCGTTCTTTGTAGGAACTATATCGCTTCTGTCCGATATTTTGAGAATGATACAATTATTTTTTCCTAAAACCTAGCAGCTGAATAGTGCTTGAAACGATATAAATGGTACTTATGATTTATGGTATGGAGACAGAAACGGTAGTTCACTTTAATGATAACAATATACAGCAAAATTCAGTAATGTTTCTGCAAAATGCCATAACACCCAAATCCTGAAATATAATGGATATTTCGAATGTGGTACGACACCAGCTGTACGGTTTACTGGACAGATACAGAGTTTTCCGAAATTCTAGCACTTTTAGAGAGAACTAAGCGACCACATTTTTAATTTGAACCCCCGTACGGAAACGTATACTTTCCGTGCTACAGCCGTTTGAATACATGTTTGCTAGGTGGGTATGCAACAGGGTAGCCATCGTGGGATGGCGGAAGGGGCGGGGGAAGATGCTTACTTCGGATGTCATTCACCGTCAGCCCTGCCACTCTGACAAGGTTCGTGCGTCACTCAAGTGTCTCTCAGTATTAGAGAAATATTGCGGAGTGCACTTTTGCCGAATACACCGATATGATCCTACTGTATGGCGAAGTTCGTCGCCTTTATCAAGCTCGTTCTCAGCAGCGTCCAACTTCACGGCATACGCTTTTCGCCACAACTGCGCAACGACTTTGAGATAATGGTGCGTTCACCGTCAGCAGGGGTGACTGCAGTGCTACAAAGAGACGCAGCGCACCTAAGTTTCAAAAGGCCGTATTGTAAAGAAGAGTGTTTCTGAAAACTTATCAAGTTTCCTTTCAGTGAGTGGAATTGTGGAACTATCGATGTACTGGGTCACAGCTAATGACTTACTTGTACAAGCGGTCGCGTTACTAACATGTTTTCCGACGGCTGTAGCGAGGAAACGGTGAGTTACAGGAGATGGGTTCCAATTCAGAATACGAGTATTGTGTACTCATTCCCCATCTACACTTATCAAGTTTCCTTTCAGTGAGTGGAATTGTGGAACTATCGATGTACTGGGTCACAGCTAATGACTTACTTGTACAAGTGGTCGCGTTACTAACATGTTTTCCGACGGCTGTAGCGAGGAAACGGTGCGTTACAGGAGATGGGTTCCAATTCAGAATACGAGTATTGTGTACTCATTCCCCATCTACACTAGGAGTTTGTAACGGAAATTTCGGAACATCGTGCATGTTTCCGGTATATTGTACAGTTGTTGTTCCACCATAATAGAAATTTCGAATACATTTCATAATTTCTGAGAGCTCACAAGGCGCGACTACCGTGTCCGCAGTATAAAACCCAGGGGGCCTCTTGCGTACGGGGGCTCTGACGCCCACGAGAACAACTGTAGGTAGAGAGCGCAACACAGCTTCTTTGATGGACATTTCACTCTAATGCTGCCAGATGTCTCTATTTTTAGAGGTATCTTGAACAGCCTCGCACCAGCTTTAAGCTCAAAGCCGAATGTCCCAAATTCTGGCCACTGCTAACATTCTGAAATACACTATCCGATCAAAAGTATCCAGACATCTGGTAGTGGACTTCAATATGCGGTATGACCACCTTTTGCCATTACGAGGGGTTAACCTCTGCTGGGAACGCTTTCAGTGTAGACGATATTTTATGCATCACACATGTTGAGAGTTTCATCTGTGTGTACGTACGTGACAGTACACTGGCCAACAAGATCTCCACCTCTCTCCCCAATTTTGGAGCTATATGGGATTCTCCTTGCAACCAGGTCGAGATTTTGACGATGTAACAAATCAATTGAACTGAATATGGTACGACATCCGTCAGGAGGACATCCACCAACTTTATCAATGAAAATCAAGTCGAATAGCTGCTTCCTTAAGGGCCAGAGGTGGACCAACGCGTTATGACTTTCTCCTGAATGAGTCACCCAATTTAACAGCAATTGTTATCATTTGTTTGCCTTTACACGTACATCACATCTAACAATTTCCTTCACTCTGGGATAATTTATTGGTGGTACTGTTTAGAGTGTAAATATGCAGGGTGTATCAAAAAGGATCAACCGATTTTTTTAAAAAAAGTAACTATTATGTTATTCGACATATGTACGTGAATAGCGTACTGCTGGAAAGAGCAAACCCTACGGCTTTACATGGTTACCGCTTGGCAGCAGCACTGTCCGACCATTTCAGTCCTAGTAAAAATGGTGTCGCGGCGACAGGAAGCGTTTTGTGTTCTGCACTTTGCGCAGTGTGGGCAGTAATAAGTGTTCGACGTGACTTTCGTACAAGGTACGATGATGATCCTCCTACAGCACAGAGCATTAGATGATGGCATCAACGATTAAGAGAAAGAGAAGGTTTGCGGAAAGGCGAATCGCCGGGCCGTCCCCGAATGCCTGACACAGACGTCAAACGCATCCGCCACAGTTTCACGAGGGGTTCGCAGAAATCCGTTCGCCGTGCAGCTCGAGAGCTCAGCACGTCCCCGATGTCCGTCTGGCGTCTCTGCGTCGACGTTTATGCATCAAACAATATTAAATTCAGCTAATGCGAGCTGTTCGTGAGGGCGATAACATCGTGTGAAGTTCCATAATTTCACTCTTGTCAAGGTGGAGGATGGCCGTTTTCTCCCACAGTCAGTGTTTAGTGACGAGGCAACACTCCATTTACACAGAGAAGTGAACTGTCATAATGTGACAATATGAGGTACGGGACAACCACATGAAGGTGTACAACATAAAATAGACTCTCCTAAATTTAATGTATTTTGTACAGTTTAGAGGGAAAATGTGTATGATTCATATTTCTTTGCCGGAAACACTGTTACAGTAAGCATATATCTCGATATGCCTGAAAACTTTCTCTTCCCACATGAACGACTTCATTTTCCAATGCGATGGGGCACCGCGACAGTGGCATCTGGAAGTGTGGGAATTTCTAAATCAAACGATTGCTGAACGATGGATCGTTCACACTGGACTAAATCACTCACCCCTAGACTACTAGACTCCAAGGTCACCGCACCCGACTATATGTGATTATATATGTATGGTTTTGTAAGAGACTCTTTATGTACCTACATTACCAACAGCAATAAATGAACTGAGACATCGCATAACAGCACCTGTGGAAACTGTAACTCCAGACATGCTTGCTGCAGTGTTGGTACAATTTGAACACCGCATTGACATGTTCCGTGCATCTCAACGATGCATATTGAACACCAATGAAAAGGATGAAAATAACTTTTTTAGTTTTCGTACATCAAAGGACAAAATTCATTGTATTCATTGTATATGTTTCTTAGTTCCAGAAATATAGACGGCCCAGGTCGGATGATTGTTTTTGATACACCACGTATAGATAATGCACTTCAAAACCTCACAATAATTAGGCCACTACCAAGATGGGAGACAACAAGTAGTCACACATGCGTCTTTGCATGTGTTGGATAAAAAGTGGTAGCACAATGCCATAACATGACGGATGTGAGTCATTCGGTACGCACACTTTCTGTTGCTGACAGATGGTGGGCTGAAGTAGTAAAGTCATCAGCACAAGTCGTGTTTGAGTCAGTTGCAGTATGTACTCTCTCTGAGTTGGAGAGGCTAGCTCGAGTGCCTAAATAGTATGTTTGGGAAACACGAAAAAGGTGCTTGGGTGCAGACTGGAAGGGCACGTGGTCGGAGCGCGCAACAATCTTTCCTTCCAGCGCTGCATTCTACCAACTTACACGACGCCAAACGACGAGCCCTGTGCAGGAGCACCGCATACGTGGCAGCGGGACATACTGGGACATCCACCGTATTCATCCGGTAGAGTCCCCCCAATTATGGCCTGATCACCCAAATGAACGAAGTATTTCGTGGCACGTCTTACAGCAAATGATAAGGCACCATATGGCGGTCCTAGCGAGACATCATCACAGATGGATGCACTGACAGTGTATGACATCTTTCATGTGGGTGTGGAAAGTGATCGAGACGCGAGACGGAAATGTGATCAAGTGTATTTTAGTCAAAGAAGACTGACATGAATTATAGCCAAACTGCCACTACTTTTCATTCACCTCCATGTATATTACCATACCCGTTTATTTTTACTCATAAAAATTTGTCAGTAATCTTGTATGAAATGTTTTCACAATTTTGGTTTGTTTTCTAGATGTATAGCAATTCGGTAAGAAAAATGGAAGAGTTTGATTTTTACTTACAATACTGCTCTGGCTGCACATTTTTCTGGGATCGGAACTGATGCCCTTAGCGTGAATGTACTTTGGCTTACACCACAGCACATTTACGTGACGCAAAATACGACGAAATACTCTGCCAATACAGTTCGATTACCGTCTCGTAACTGTTGGACCTGGTGGTCTACCGGCACAGCGCGTGCCTGCAAATCGAGAATCTCGGGATCGAATCCCAGATGAACAAATAAATTTTTCTGTCTGCTTTTAATACAGCCTTCACCTCTCAATGATATGAGGAGTCGGTAGAAACAACATGTGGTGCGGATTCCACGTTAAACTGCCGATTCCCTTTCCCCGGTTGGACAACTGGAGTACGTTAATGATAAGCATGTCTTCAAAGTGCCGTCCAATTGAAAGACTTAAACGAGGGCACCGAAATACGCGAAATTTATTAGTATTATTACACTGTCCAGTCGCAGTAATCTGACCACGTGTTAAAATACCGAATAAACACCTTCTGCAGCACGAGACGCACAGGAATAGAGTCAATGATGTAACGACAGTCATAAGAAGCCATTCCGACACAAGTACTTGTCATGCTGCGATAGAATTCTATCGATTGAGGATCCGTGGCACAAACTACTCGATCGAGGTGACCTTTCAGATTCTCGATTGGGTTTAAAGGCGGAAAATTTGGTGGTGAGGGCAGTACGGTAAATTCATCCTAGAGCTTTCAGAACCACGCACATACACTGCGAGCTATGTTACACGTGCATCTAGGGGTGGATATGGTCCCCAAGGATAGGTGCGTACTAGGGTTGATCCATTGTGCCTTTCAGAACAACGAGATCACCCAGGGAGTGCCACTAAAACATTGCCCACACCATAACACTCCCTCAGGGTTGCAGGGCGTTTGCTTTCAATCTGTCCGATGGAGCACAAAATGTGATGAATATGGAGAGGCCACCTGTAGCACTCAGTGGACTTTCAGTTGTGGTACCGGCGTGCAAATGCAAGCTTTCAACGCCAATGAAGATCAGTCAGCGTGGGTGCAGGGACCAGGTGCCCACTGCGGAAGCCCATAAGTTGTTGAGGAAACATTGGTGGCAGCCCTCGGTTCGCCTGGGCTGTCAGCTGCACAAAAGTTGCACGTCTTCTCGCCAGCACACACATCTGCAGCTATCGTTCACCTGTGTCGCCTACTGCCCGTAGTCCAACACACTTGCCTTGGAGCCGGATTAGAATACCGAGATTTTGCCACTCACGGTTTACTTTACATACAGTGGCATGTGAAAAGATTACAGATTTTGCCGTTTCGGAAATGCTTCCACCCTTGGGAAGAAAGCCAACGATTATGCCCTGTTGGACGTCACATAAATCGCCCCTTTTATGCATTATGACAACGACTTCACTGTTTCCAGCCTCCTCCCCCCACCCCCATTCATCACCTACTAATGCTATCTCCTGGAGTCTATGGGTTATTACACGTTGACCTCGAAAATAGGAGTTGGTCATATTAATATGACTGGATCTATTATTATTATTATTGAAACTTCCTGGCAGATTGAAAATGGGTGCCGCACCGAGACTCGAACTCGGGACCCTTGCCTCTCGCGGGCAAGTGCTCTACCAACTGAGCCACTCCAGCACGACTCACGCCCTGTCCTCACAGCTTTACCAGTGCCTCGTCTCCTACCTTCCAAACTTTACAGAAGCTCTCCTGCGAACCTATTATTGTTATTATTTCGTTGTTGTTCAGTTGCCTACAGTAATTTACTTGCTACAGTAAAATTTTCTTTGCCTTTGCTGGAGTTGTCTTTCAAGTTTGCAGGGTCCGGCGCTACTGGACTGCGATATTACTGTTATTTCAAAATGTGCCGTTTGTTACTTTTAAAACTAACAAGGAGAGCCCCCAGCGGTGGGATCGACTTTTTGAATCCAAATAAGCCGTAGTGCAACTTAAGATCCCTGCATCCAGGTGGCCCTCGGATTGAAAGTAACTGACGGAAAAGATTTCAAAATTTTGCCTGGTGCTACATAGCGTGAAGGAAGTCGTATTCCACAGTCTGGTTACGTGTCATAATGGTTACGATAGAAGCTTAACCATGCCTCGTCAGGTGCAGTAAATTTTTTTAAAATCTTTATCGAAATGACTTTGATGTTTATTTGTACTCTATTTATTGGTTTAAATGTAATTTCTTTCGTTCTATTCTTTTGTCACATCGTTTTAGTCACCGTATGAACTTTTCCATTAGTTTAATTTTTCTTTATGTCATTCTTCTTCCAATCGGAATTTTTGTGAATGTGTAATTTATTATACCTATCTGTTGACTATTGAATTACTTCAAAACTCCGATAAATTAATTAAAAAACAAAAGACGAAATAATCTATTTATATTGACTGTGCATTAATGTGAAAAACGTTTTTCTTTGGGAGACGTGCCTTTTTTGCATGGTAATCGACATGCAAATATTTAAAACATAACATAAAATCTTTGTGCACTATGGAAATTATAGTGTAGATGAGGACATAAATGAGAGAATGTTTTCTAAGTAAAATAAAATTCAAGCAAAGTGAGAAATCGATGTAATGTACACAATAACGTAGACGAAAATACAGGGTAATAAAAACAGGAGACATTAAATCGGAATTGATACATGAAGATAATTAAAAGTTCACAAACAAATATTTCCAGTGGAGAAGGGATGATAAGAAGAAAAACTAGACCAAATGAAGAAGTTCATATCACTATTGAATCACGTGACCCAGGAGTGGAACTAAAAATATATATATATATTCACATCAGTTGAAGGAATATGATTATCAATGTCACTTCGATAAAGACCTAAAATAGATTTATTTCTCTGGTGAGATTCGAACCCACAACCTCATGCATGTGAAGCTAGTATCCTTTCAATTATCCTCATAACCAACTTATGTCATTCGGCTTTCTTCATACTATCGAGTCTCACACAAAATTCCGAATTTCTTTTCTCGTCACTTCCTCGCTAACGTCGACTCACCAGGATGAATGGCTGCAGTGTGCGATACTTGGGTGCTTAACCTACATAACCGTATAGATTGTTCAAAAAGTCGATCCTACCGCTGGAGATATCTCCTTGTAAGGCATGACGAAAGAGGGCCGCCGTTTCATTATATACCCTGATATGGTGGTGGATACACATTTAGTAGTGTAGCAATACTAACACAATCGGTCTGAAACCTGCACGATCTAAGCAACAAGGAACGACTTCATACTTAGTCCAAAGGAAAATCTCCAGAATTACTAGAAAACTTATGGCCAATGCATCGAGTCCCCTGCAGTCATTTAGTCCGCGGCGACTGCTGAGAACCTTCAGAGCAGTCATTAGGATTCGCACTCGACTACTTCGATGTTACATGTTCGGTGTCCTACTCTATGGAGCTGAGTCATGGACTGTATTAAGCATTTGAAATGCGATCGTATCGAAAAATATTAAGGATACCATCGACAGAGGGGTAAAATACAGGGAGCGAAAGGATATTTACAATTTGTACAGAAACCAGATGGCAATTATTAGAGTCGAGGGGCATGAAAGGGAAGCAGTGGTTGGAAAAGGAGTGAGACAGGGTTGTAGCCTCTCCCGATGTTATTCAATCTGTATATTGAGCAAACAGTGGAGGAAACAAAAGAAAAATTTGGAGTAGGTATTAAAATTCATGGAGAAGAAGTAAAAACTTTGAGGTTCGCCGATGAAATAGTAATTCTGTCAGAGACGGCAAAGGACTTGGAAGAGCAGTTGAACGGAATGGACAGTGTCTTGAAAAGAGGATATAAGATGAACATCAAATAAAGCAAAACGAGGATAATGGAATGTAGTCAAATTAAATCGGGTGATGCTGAGGGGATTAGATTAGGAAATGAGACACTTAAAGTAGTAAAGGAGTTTTGCTATTTAGGAAGTAAAATAACTGATGATGGTCGAAGTAGAGAGGATATAAAATGTAGACTGACAATGGCAAGGAAAGCGTTTCTGAAGAAGAGAAATTTGTTAATATCGAATATAGATTTATGTATCAGGAAGTCGTTTCTCCGAGTATTTGTTTGGAGTGTAGCCATGTATGAAAGTGAAACATGGACGATAACTAGTTTGGACAAGAAGAGAATAGACGCTTTCGAAATGTGATGCTACAGAAGAATGCTGAAGATTAGATGGGTAGATCACGTAACTAATGAGGAGGTATTGAATAGGATTGGAGAGAAGAGAAGTTTGTGACACAACTTGACTAGAAGAAGGGATCGGTTGGTAGGACATGTTTGGAGGCATCAAGGGATCACAAATTTAGCATTGGAGGGCAGCGTGCAGGGTAAAAATCGTAGAGGGAGACCAAGAGATGAATACACTAAGCAGATTCAGAAGGATGTAGGTTGCAGTAGGTACTGGGAGATGAAGCAGCTTTCACAGGATAGAGTAGCATGGAGAGCTGCATCACACCAGTCTCAGGACTGAAGACAACAACAACACCATCGAAAGATATAGTCAAAAATATGGCGGTACGAAAATTCAGAAATTCTCAACAGCATCCACATAGCAAAACTCGATTGTTTTGGTAGCGCAATTCCGCAACAATAAATAAAACTTGTTGAAATTAATAATTCAATGAAACATTAATGGCCGGCCATTGTGGACGAGCTGTTCTAGGCACTTCAGTCTCGAACCGCGCGACCGCTACGGGCGTGTGTGTGTGTGTGTGTGTGTGTGTGTGTGTGTGTGATGTCCTTAGGTTAGTTAGAACTACTTAAACCTAAGTTCTAAGGGACTGACGACCTCAGATGTTAAGTCCCATTTCTTTGAAAGATTAATGGCATACGTGACACACGACGCACAGGATTATCCAGGATAAATAACTCAGACCAGCAGTTTGGGTTCAGCACTGAATCAATGGTCTGAAAAACCATGGACGGACAACAGATCATGCTGTCGATCGACAGTGTTACTGGAAGACGAGGCACTTTAGAGAGGAAGAATGACAAGGCAGAGAATGTTTAAAAATTAGATAAATGCTCACCATTAAATCTAATAGTCCACTCATATAATCGCGCTAGCTGCCATTAAAATTAATCTGCAATTGGCATACAGTTAAAATTTTTTGAACCTAGTGCTGTTAAAAGCATTCATGTTAACACTTATTTTGATCCATGTACGTATTTTTTGAGACATCCATTGTACGAGGACGTACAGAAAAGTAATGTTGACATGTTTTGAGTGAAAAGTCACAAAGATTTTTAAATAAAACAAACTTCATGAACATTCTGCATCGGTATTCTACACGTCAATAAATTTAGTTTTCAAAACACTCACCCTCGGAACCAGCACAATTTCCCCAACTAGATACTATTTTGTTGACACCGTCACAGTATATTGTTTGACTATGTTAACAGAGCCACAACCTTACCTCTGCTTGCACCGCTTGAAATAATTGAAGTGCTCGAAGGTTTTCTTAGTTTTGCACATAGACGAAAATCGAGACTGTGTGTAGGATGATCGACGGCAGTGAACCAAGGACGTCGGCTTGCTGCAGATGCCGCAGCGATCGTGTGTAGTTTGGCACTGCCGTGCTCAAGGAGAGAGTGCTCCACATGCGGACGAAGTCTTCGAATTCGTGCTTTTAGTGTTGTGAGCTCTTTCTCACTCCCAACGTAGTCACGTCACACACCGCTATCTAACGCGGTACGAAGCAGAGGGCTGCAGATATCCATAGTAAAGATGTAGAATGTTACTGACTTCAAATAAAACAGACCGAGTCATTATCTTCTCAGCACGCCGTCGTGTTATAAGCACAAAAATCAAAAAAATTGTTTCCGAGCAAAGTATGCTGTATTTTTAAGTGAAGATCTTTGTAAGGTACATCTGTGGTAAACGTTATGCTTGTGATATATGGTGACAATTCGTATTTATATTTACAATGGAAAGAGATTGACCAGTGGCCAACAGACAACTAAAACGCAAGTTGCTAGATGGATATTAACTGCAATAGTGCTCACGCTGCCACGGTAAGTAGGTGTTTTGGTTTCGCGATACATGTCGCCGTTTAACTGCCGCTCGTGGCGATACATTAAAGAGTGCTCTGTCTTATTGTCAAAGAGCCAGTACCCAGATTCAATCTAAAGAAATAAAGACGCGAATTCTGTGCGCCACATTTTCAGATGTCCCTCAAACGGTTCCAAAACTAGTTAACTCGAATTAAAAAAAATTCAAAAAGGGAGTTGAGTCAGTTTTCCACATTTATGTTCAGTATACATTCACAGGCAGTTGAACAGTGGTTCCCAGCCTTTCTTAGGCCGTTGCTCCTGAGTGCCATCAGACATTTGCCAGTACCCCCCTGTCCCTCCCCCCCCCCCCCCCCCCCCCCGTCCCTGAGGTCTGTGGCCTTCCCTCCGCCTCCCCCACATTATCACTAACTTTGGCACATAAATAAACTGTACAGTGATCAACTTTTCTAGGAACACTTTCATTTTTAAAATCATGAGAGGTGGAGGGTATTGTGTAGGGGGGAAGGTGATATTAGACTGAATGACGAAGGAATTCGTGATGCATTTCAAGGGCTAGCCACAATTACTTCTCAGATAAGAAAGCTAACTATCCAAAATAAGGATAAACACTTGTTCCAAACGCTTCTCTTGCTCAACCACTCTACAGTACGGTACTTGCTTGATCTGCACGTTGCAACCTCAATTAAAATCAACCGAGCAAAAATGTGTGCACTTACTGTTCATAAATCACTTGATTGTTACGCTCCTTGCTTCTGAAATATAAGACTTCAGGCTTTTAAATCTTGGTATCCGAACACAACATGTGAAGCTATTATCCTTTCCATTACACCTCACAACCAACTAACGTCACTCAGCTTTCTTAATGCTACGGAGTGTCACACAAAATTCAGAATTTCTTTTCTCGTCAGTTACTCGCAAACGTGGAGCCACCATTTTGAGTGGCTGCAGTGTCTTAACCTACATAACCGTACAGATGGTTTCAGACCAAGTGTTACTTGCAGAGCAGTAGGATAACGAGCTATCGGCCTGGCAATTGAGTTTGAGTTTGGCCGAAGCAACTTTAGGCACGAAGGGGATAATGATGTGTCCCTCCGAGAATAATTTCGCGTGGGCTGTAAGCGGCGCACAGCTCAGCGTTTACATAGTTTGCCAATTACATCTCACACAGGGAATATTATTATTAAGCCCAGTTCCCACAGCAGCGAATGGAAGCGAACTCAAGCGTACGAACATTTGCAGACCACTTGCCTGTATTCATTACCTTTCGTCTAAGAGGTCTGTTTAAAAAATTCCGGAACTTTGTCCACAAAAATTTTCTACGCATACCTTCACATATTTGTATATGATCACCCCCACGACTGATAAACCGTTTCCACTTCTGGGAGCAGACTTGGTTCACCTTTCGCTGGACCGTGCGTCTATCGTTACAAATCTTCGTCCTCTCAACTTGGTTTTCAACTTTGAAAATAAATGTCTGCAAGGGCCAAGCTGACCTGACAAGCTATTTTATATGTTGATCGTTCAGAACATTTCCCTACACATTGTGAAGATTGAACCTTCATGTCAACGTCATAACTGCAGACCCACGTCTCATCACCAGTTATAATTTTCTTAAGGAACATCTCGTTCTCATTTGGGTGATCCTAAGGCTCTTCTCAGATTGGGAGGTGGAGGTCTTTCTGCTCTTAACTCGTGAGCCGTGGCACGAACTTGGCGGCAACACGATACATTCCAAGGTGCTGTATTAGGATTTCACGATCCAACTGCAATGTTACATTCTTCTGCAATCTCTCGGACAGTCAGTCTTCGTTCAGCACGCACAGCATCGTTGACGTTCCTGACACAAGCGTTGCTGGCAGAAGTCGGAGGACGAGCGTCGTCTTTAGCTTCCGTCCGGCCGTTTTTAAACCGTGTGAACCATCCGTAACACGGAGTGCGGCTTAAGCACTCATCACCGTAGGCTTCCTGCATCATTTGGGGTGTCTCTGTAGAGGTGTTCTTGAGTTTAGCTCTTATGTTCCTATGGGACCAACTGCTGATGTCATCAGTCCCTAGGCTTGCACCACTTACACACACCCACGCCGAGGGAGGACTCTAACCTCCGACAGAGGGGAGCCACACGAACCGTGGCAAGGCCCCTAGACTGCGCAGCTACCCCGAGCGGCGGTTTTCTTGAGTTTCACGCAAAATTTATTGCAGGCGCATTGCTCCTCTAACTATACCCTCTCGAAGTTCGCCAACTGTGCGACACAACGTTCTAGTCAATACAGCACTGAACAATAAGCTAACAGACATACAACAGTGAAACTTCCCGCAGTTACACATTAAGCACACGCGCGTGCAGGGATGTCAACTGCATTTCGCCCCAACACGCCATTGGCGCGAAATTACGAACGTTCCCAATTTTTTTTTAACACACCTCGTATATTCAAAATTTACGGTATGTTCTAGAAATTTGGCAAGTAAGCTTTCTCGGGATAGCTTATGTGTATCTTCAGGCATCTCCCAATTTCTTCAGCATCTCTGTTACATTCTCCTGTGAACCAAACAAACCTGTGCTGACTTTATTGTGAACAGTTCAATATCCCCTGCTACTCGTATATGGGACAGGTCCCACACCACGGAGCAATATTAGAGTATGGGTCGCACCAATAGTTCAAAAAAGATCATCTTTGTGCACTGATTATATTGCTCTTTAATTCTATCAATAAATTACAGTTCGCCACCACCTTTATCTTTGACTGACACGATGTGATGGTTCCATTTCTTACTTCGTTATCACCAATGTTAAGACTCTCGCTTTTCCCGTTTATGCTTCATCTCATCACTATTGTCTTTGATTTACTCTGACCCCTAATTCTACACTCATTATATTGTATATTTCATTCATCAGATCCTGTAGTAATTCACTTTCACTGACAACGATAATATTATCAGCAAACATTGTCACTGGTATCCTTTCAACCCGTATTTCAGTGCGAATCTTGAACCTCTCTCTTATTTTCTTCATTGCTTCTTTGATGCAAACATTGAACAGTATAGGCGAATAACTATATCAAAGTCTTACTCTCTTTTTAATCCTTGCACTTCGTTCTTGGTCTTCCACTCTTATTTCCTCTTGGGTCTTGTACTAATATATACCCGTCTCTGCCTAGAGCTATTTTCTTCACAACTTCGATCTTGCACCATTTTACATTGTCGAACGCTTATCTAGGTGTAGAAATCGTATGAACGCGTCTTGAGTTTTATTCAGTCCTGCTTCCATTCCGTATCCTTACAATGTGTTACACCGAGGTATTTGTGTGAGCTGACCGATTGAAAATGAGAGTTATTGATGCTGTAGTCATAGGATACTATGATTTTTCGTTTTGTGAACTGCACAATTTTAGGTTTTCGAACATCTAAAGCAAGCTGCAAAAACATCCGGAATTCTGTTTGAGTCTACGTACAAAAATGCATTGTTAGGAAAACAAAGTAAACCAAGGAGGGACAAAATATCAGTAACGAACAACGTAGAATCTCTGTGGCTAATCTGGATTAAACTGCTCCATCATCTTCAGCAACAACCAGGGCACAATCCAAGGAGGGATCTACACCCACATGGATATTGTGCAAATCATATCTAAGTGCCAGGCATAGGGTTTATCGAATCACCTTCACAATTGTCTATTATTCCAACTTCATGTTTTGAACTGCCCAAGGTGTGGCGAAGACTAAAACGAGTCTGTCACGGAAGACTGTATTGAGTGTGATGTCTGCTCCCAACAGTGGCATGAAGAATGCACAGTTTACGAAGGTCATGGTGCATTTTCTTGTTATTGGTGTTAATGCGTACTCTTGCCAGATGATGCAGCTACGAGCAGTGTCATATATATGACATTTAAGGTTTGGGTTAAACGTTACTCAGCTGTATCTGATAAATGTTGTTCCTAAATAAATGAGCAATGGTTTGCTACTTGTTTGTTTTAACTTTCTCATCAACTAGAAATGACCGACTAAATACTAAGCGCATACTCCTTCGTGAGTTTCCCCTGCAAAGCAAATTAATGAAGTCGAATAGTCCGTAGGAAGAATTTTTGTAGTTTCATGACTTTAGGATGGCATGACTGTGATGAGCTAAGAGCGGCTGACAAAAAATAATTGTTTTATTTATAACCTTAATGTTGCAATTGAGAATGGCGTGTCCGGTTGAAGTTTCCACATTAACTGAGCAACGTTCAACGATGCGTTTTCCCTTTCAGAAGACGGAAAACGGCCGAAATATTTTCTCTAACGTTTTTTCAGTATGGTCGAAGCTGTGCGAACGACGGAAATTTTTGATAAATACGTAGGACAGTTCAAAAACCATCTAACTTCAGTGACTAATAAAAAACACCGTGGCCGGCCAATTGAACTGTCTCCTCCTTCGCTTAAAGCCGGCTCTCACGACATTACTCCTGATGGCCGACGTGTTGCAGTAGAACTGAATAGCAAAATAGCTGCAACAGGTAGTGGCACAGTCCATAACGTCGTCATTGACATGCTCAAGTACAGCGAAACAAGTCCAACGTGGGTCCCGAGAGAATTCACACAACACAAGGAAACAAAGAGTGCTATGAACGTGAAGGTGAACATTTTTCGAACGAGATTTTAACGTGTGATTAAACTTTCGTTCAAAATGGGGAACCCGACTCGAAAAGACAAGGAGTGAAATGGAAGCACACTAGTTCACCTGTCCGAAAGGAATTCAAACTCGAGCTTCAGCGAGGAAAGTGATGCTGGCCATCATTTGGATGCCAAAGTAGTTGTATTTTGGTGATTATTTGGAAGATCAGCGTACAGGATGCAGCGCTGACCACTCACACATAGTGATGAGCAAAGTAAAGCCGAAAACGAGAGGAAAGGGTCGCCAATGTCAAAGAAAAGACGTGATACTATTACACAACAACGCTCGCCCAAACATAGCGCAGCTGATCCAAGAAACCACTGGAAGGGAAAAGAAACAGTAATGGGTTGGGAGACTCTGCGTCATTATCGCTACAGTCCAGATTTGACTTTCGTGAATTTTCATTTTCATATTGCTGATATTATGGAGAATGGAAGCTGTCTGCATTGTACTTGACTGGTAAGAAAAACTTCAAAAGTCACCCTACTTGTAGAGCATTTATTGCTACCTGTTTGACCCGCTCAAGGACGCATCGCTTGGAAAGGATTCGGCGACAGCGAAGAAGTTAAAACAATTTCAGTTTTACTTACTTCATTCGCATTTATCGCCTTTCTCTTGCCCAGCAGTATTTCGCAAAGGACTGGCAAAAGCGCAAGTTGCAGCCGTATATAACGAGATCAATATACATTTGCCTTCTGAATATTACACCTGTAATGGGTCCAACCTAAGGCAGTTTAAAAAATCGCAGGTGACACTCGTGTACAAGAAGAGTAAAAGAAAGGATGTGCAAAATTACAGACATCGATTTTCTGCAGAATCCTAGAACGTATTCTGAATATGATTACAATAAATTTCCTAGACACCGAAAAGCTTACGTCCAGAAATCAGCACGGTTTTAGAAAGCTCGTGTGAAACGCAGCTTGCCCTTTTCGCACATTATATACTGCGAACCACGGATGAAGGGTCCCAAGCACATTGCACTCTCCTATATTTGAGAAAAGCCTTTGGCACGGTGCTCCACTGCACACTGTTAACCAAGGGCCTCGTATGAGCATACGGAGTCGGTTCCCAGATATGAGAGCGGCTTAAAGTCTACAACAGATACCAGTACGTTCTCGACAGCGAGCGTTGATCAGACACAAGGGTATCGTCAGGAGTGTCCCAGGAAGTGTAACAGACAGCTGTTATACTGTATAGACATAAATGAGGTGACAGGCAGAGTGAACAGTAGTCTGCGGCTGTTGATGATGCTGTCGTGTACGGGAGAATGTCGTCATTGAGTCACTGTAGGGGGATACGATTAACGGGAAGCGCGGACAACTGAGAAACGCGCAGGAGTCAGTGAGGTACTGAGCCATGCCGACGTCGGTGCCTTAGTTAGCTGCGCTACGTTTTTCGATTGAGGACCCAGGATACGAAGAGCTTCATCGAGGTGGTCCCACATATTCTCGATTCCGTTAAGTCCGGGAAGCCTGGTGGTCGACGGAGTACAGCAAACTCATCCTGGTGCTTTTCCCACTGCAAGCTGTGTCACAGATTTAGTTGTTCTGCTGGTAGATTCCGAGGGAAAAAAGACTCGATGTAGGTGTGGCAACGGTTCCGACCGATATTTCTGCTCATCCACTGTGCCTTCCAGAACGACGGGAGTGTCACGATAACGTTTGTGAGATCGTAACGATCCTTCCTCCTGTCCTAACCCTGCCACCGACTGTTGCAGGGTGTTCACTTTCAGGTGAATCGCGCCCTACACGCCAACGTCTGTCTGTCACTTGGAAAGCCCGCAGGTCACCGTTCAGTGGACGCCCAGTCGCAGAACTGGCGTGAAAATTCCAGCCTTCGTCGCGGACGAACAGCAGTCAGCATAGGTGTGTGGACCAGGAGTCTGCTGTGGAGACCTACACATAGCATTTTTCGCTGAGTGGTCTTAGAGGAGACACTGTCGGTAGGCTCTTCGGTTCACGTGCATGGTCAGTTGCTCAGCAGTTGCACGTTATTCACCTGCGGTCTCCTTTAACTCCTGTCCTCTGTGGACCGTTGGGCACCACAACGGCCTCAGCGTCGGCTCTCGACAGCGCCATGCGCGGAGTGCTTTAAATATGGCAACACGCCAACATTTTACGAACTCTGCCGTTTCGAAAATGCATCCACCTGTGGCCCGAAAGGCAATGATCACGTCCTTTTGGATGTCACATAAGTGGCTGAGTTTCCGCGTTACGCATACCCTACACATTAGCGTCGGACACAGGCGGTGGTCACGTTAATGTGACTGGAGCGTGTGGTTAGAAAAAGGAAAGGAAAAGGAAACAGAAAGGGGAAAGGATGGTAAGCGGTGCCAGGAGCACCGGAAATGTGGTAATTATACGAATTGCCTGTACAGGAACTCCGAACGGAATAGGAGCAGCGGCAGTTTAAAAATTGTAAATGGTAGAATCACGGCTCAACAGTAAGTTTCTCGCCCAACCTGACGAAACAGATGTGTAGATTGAGAAACGAATGCATAACTGCTGGGAAACAGTCTGCGGTGAGTAGACAGTGCCTTTTTTCGGAGGGTTTAAAGAGCAATTTCAAGATTTGCGAGATAAAGGTTTAGATTACGTCGCAAGTATAACGAATTATGAGAAAGACGGCAGTAGTTCAGGGATTCGGCAGCACGAAGATATTTTGAAAGTGACTGAAGTTTTTAAGGAGACATAATAACCCTGTTCCTGACAAATGAATCCTGGTGATCAGTTAAGAAGAAGGGGAGAAAATGTTTGAAAATAAAGCTCTTCTTATGGACGGACATTTCAGAGGTGTTCGAAACAACTTGTCGATACCTGAAGCACGGAAGACTAGCTTTTTTACCAGAGGAAAGTCAAAATAATTGTGAAATATTTTTTCTCAACCGAGAAATGTCATAACTTGGTTGTCATTTAAAACTGCATTGCTTTACTTCGAAATGGCTGCAAATTAAGCTATGAAAACAGTGTTATCCGAGACATTTATTTTCCAGTTGTAATTTTCATTTCAAGCAATGCCTGTGGAAGACATACAAGAACTGAGATTAGTGGAGCAATACAGGGATGAAGAAGTAGTTCGTTTGTCTTGCCGCACGTGTGCTGTAGAGTCCATCTTCCACCGGACTGCCTTGATGAAGCATGGAGAGTAACAGCGTAGCAAGTGCCCAGTGGCGTAGACTATTTAATCAGTCAATAGATGGAAAATGCTAGTACACAACCTGAAATGTGGAATTGGTGAAGACAGACAGTCGACCGAAATATTTCGAAATAAATTCACTCTTAGGTTGGCTTCAGTTGCGTTAGATAATACCTCGATACCTAACACTACTGTATCAAAGTTATCTGCGTTCAGAGAATTTATTTCAAAGTGATTTCGGTCAGCTATCTACCGTCATCAATTCGATGCACAGGACCATGAATGCTGTCGAAGTTTGGCATAGCAGACGATACTCAATAAGGCAAAGGTATCTTAACCTACAATTTCTGATCAATACGCTAAAGGAGAATGCAATAAAACCAATACCTGAAATTGAAAAAAAATCTGTTGGTCAGCTTCTTCAGTGAAAGAGGTAAAAGATACATATGTGTTGAAAAAGAGTTAAAGATATTTTAAGAATACATAATGACTCGGTGGATCTAAGAAGTTTAAAATTTATATCATTCCTACGATAAAATGTGGAGAGGCGTTCTTATTACAAAACGGCACGCAGAGCCTCCCCATTGTCGCGGCTTCCTTTGCACGTCGGAGAACCCGCAGTTAAAATGTATGTGGTCAGAAACACCGCGTTGGCTCACGGGTCGCCGAGTCCACGGCTGCAGAATCCCATGACACCCTTCAAGAGGCGGCGAGGCATCTTGTACAGTATTTATTTGAGAGTGAATTTTTTCCTCACTCCTCAAGAGACGTCATCAAACGGATCTTCCTGCTTCTGGAGTGTCTACGCGACTATGAGGGAATCCCGAAACGTTACATCTTATTTTAGTTCTGCTCTCCGTTCCACACCTTCAAGGACCCACTTGTTTTCTGTGGCACTCGAACACTTGTACTTCTCCGATGTCATTTTCGCGAGGGATTTATGTACTGTGCTTATGCTTTATTGAGAAAACACGGGAATTTTTTTAAGTGTATAGGGGTGAAACGATTATCTTAATAACCGATAAAACAACTCCAGATATCGAGTATTACGTACCGGCTGACACTTCATTACAAAACGTTTACGGGCTGTGTGTTATCCCAGTCGCTTCCGTTTATGAAATGTACCGAACACATGAGCTTTCTTCGATAAACAGTTCTGACATGGGTCTTGACAACACGATCGAATTACAGAGGTTCAAATAGTGAGATGCGACTGCGTGCAACTGCATAGGCAGATTTTCAGTCCCTGCATATAATTGTAACGCAACTAAGGAGATTATAGCGACACGAACGTCAGCCGGGTAAATAAGTCGTACACTAAGTGGACATCCAGCGGACGCAAGTAAACACTTCCTGTTACACCACGCCACTGCTGCCTCGGTGTAAACACGGAGGACAACAGGAAGTGCTCTACGACCACTAGCTGGACTATGGAGCAAGAAACCGCCAGGGTCACCGGTGGTCTAGTGGTAAGGGGGTCTGGAACGTTCCAGCGCCTCGGCTGGGGCTATTCGCCCCAGCCGGGCCGGGGTTCAATCCCCGGCCGGCGCTGGAATTTTCAGACTTCCGAACACTAGCCTCCATCTCTGCCTTGGCATGTGGCGCATGCCGGGCACCCCCGTGGGGTCCGTGCTTCGGGTCCCACGTGGAGCTCACTCCCACACTACAAACTAAACCTGATTATGCTGGTGCAAGCATTTTAAAATTTAATTTACACACTTTCTTCACCAGACCACATCTACATATATTTTAAGGTACTTAATATATCTCACTATGGTATCAGTAATATTTGTAGGAAACTATCAAACAAAAACCTTACCAAAAAAATGATTTTTGTTATCCTTCGTGTGCTGAATACTTCTGAGGTAAATACCCAAACATCTGCCATTTTCTTGAAGTTAACAATGAATATTCGAAAAAAGTTTATCATACTGATTCATATATTACATAATGTATTTTACTCATTCTCAGTGCTGAAAAGGCAGTAATTATGTCAAAGTCATAAGAAAATGCAAAGTATTGTGTCACAAGCCAACAAGGTGTTCTTTTTAGTATCATGATTTACTATGCGATTTATAAATTCTGTATAATAAATCGTTTCGTAACAATTGACAATACCTTTTAAAATACATTGTTTTCACTTATTGCATTTTCAAAAACTAAAACAGGCCTTTTTTTTCTCAAATTATTCTAGTGTCAAAATGAGATGTTTGATATTACACAGGTCACTAAAGACATAAACTGTTTTTTTTTATAAAAACGATATTTCTCGTGGTTTTATGTGAGCTGAATGCTGAATCAAACAGATAACACTTAAAATTAATAAGAGGAATTTCTTGGTGATTTTACTAACACGCCCATATAGTTCATATAATATTTCGATTAATAGTTACATGACTACCTCTCTGCCTCTACTTTTTGTAAAAGTATCTTGTAGATCAGAGAAAAAATTGTATTACTACCTCTCCATGTTAAGTGCAGTTCAATGAAAGAGATTGTAAAGGCCGTACCGAAGATGCAGAATATTACGTTCTCTGCAAGGCATTTGTCATCAGTAATGAGTGAAACTGTAAAATAGAAAAAAAGGGCTGACAAACGCCTATTACTGTTGTACTATTATATCACTAACGTTGCATTGCATAAACTTACTTACAGTTCTCGTTGCTGTTCAATAATCTTTAACTCACTATACCGTGCGATTATGTTGTTAACATTTAATGTAACAGTAGTCCTGTTCCGAGCCACATATCCATTTTTAATGCTTAAAAGTGTGGACAAAACTATTAGTAATACTAAATTACGAAGAGGGAATGATGAATGTAACATGCTGCGTACATTAATGTCGCTCGAGAAGTAGTTTGCATTATATGTTACCAGAACAGAATTATTTTGTAATGTGTGAAATACACAAAAATACGGTAACAGACAAACCGAGCAGTGATGCCGTAATCTGTTTTGTAATAATAGTGTAAAGGAAGAAATAAACAGCAACTAGACATTTAAGTCACTCGATTTTCGCGGCCATTTTGCTGTTCATCACTTCGCTGCTAGATGTCGCTACTAGTTCCTCACACACTCAGTTGTCTGTAGTGCAGGGCTTCGCCACCAGAAGGCTCTATCAGCACCGGTGAGGACTCACTCTGTCGACGTTTGCTGCTTCACTCCTCAACATCTATGCTAACTGACGTGACTGCTAAATTTTCAGACTAAACGAAAAAAATAACACCAACACCAAATAAGGCAAATAGTGATAAGTGCGGATACTATCGAACCATCACTTTCATACGTCCTGGCTGAAAATACTGATCCAAAATATTTACACAGGAATTAGAGGAGACGAGCTAGAGGAAAATCGATTTTGAGAGAACACACTAGCCGCTAGAGATCGGTTGAAGAAATTCAACCCATATTTATAACATCTATAGATGTTACAAAATAACTTCTGACAATTTTGAGCAAAATATACAGTTTGAATTTAAGATGATGTAACCAGCGATAAAATACAGTGAGCGGCATGTTATCTAGAGCTCTGCCAGAAATCAGACAGCAGTTTTAAGACTTAAAAGACATAAAGGAAAGCTGGCAGTTGATAGTTGAGAAGAGAGAGTGAGAGAATGAAAGTGAGAGAATGAGAGAGAGAGAGAGAGAGAGAGAGAGAGAGAGAGAGAGAGAGAGAGAGAGAGAGAGAGAGAGAGAGAGATAATGGGAGGGGGGGGGGGGGCTTCGGTTCTAGTCCATTCACCCATGTTATTCACTTTGCATACAGAATGTTTCACACGTCGTGCTACACACTTATCGCGTCTGTAGAGGGGACCTACCAGATGAAGTTTTACATAGGAATCGATGTCTGGAAACGTCATCCAGCGACGCTACAGGGTATCGAAGTTACAGGCGCTGGAGTCTGTAAAATATGTGTACACAGAAAGATTCAATGAAGATGTTACCAATTTTCTATGATGATGGAGATGGATAAATCTATAAATTTGAGGTTATGTCCCTATAACGGAAAATTGGAAGAGAAGACATTCCTGTTACTTGTGACAGGATCTACCGGTAGTGTTGTAGCTGAGATGTAGGGCAGGAAACTTTCAGAGGTGGTAGTATGGACCGAATGTCCAGTACACATGGGCTGTAAAATGCATACCTTAAGAGCTGTGAGGACTTGTTCATCTTCGCTAGCATAAAACATATCTCCACTGCTGAACAAGTGCTCATAGCTCCTCAGGTATGCATTTTGTAGCCCATGTTTACCGGACATTTTTTCTTACTTTGATCCATACTACCAGCTTTGAAAGTTAGCAACAACAGTACCAGTACTTGTATTCCGCCGTCAGAGGTATGTAACTTTCGACTCATTCGTTTCTGGATCATGATACATGATCAAATTGATACATGATCACGGCATCACACTCTACTTACATACATTTGCCGGAGCTGGCGCTTGTATTTTGATGCTCTGTAGCCTCGTTAGATGACGTTTGCATGCATGAGTTACTAGGAAAAATTGCAAGCTCTAGAAATGTGAAACACCTTGTATAATGAAAGCAACATACGAAACGAACGAGATATTTGGGAAATTAATCGAAGATAAGAAAGAAGAAATAGAAACTGTTTCCAAATCGACCTTTCATTTCGCTGCTGCTGATTTGAAATTTCGTGTCATTTATTCGCTCTGAAGAGGATCGTTCAAACGATGGTCGGAATGTAGTTATTTTAGTTGTTTCACTGTTTTATAATGACATGGCTTAGAACCCAAAATGATTTTCTCCAAGTTGTTTGTAGGAATTCTATCGCTTCTCACCGATATTTTCAGTATGGTACTGGTATTTTTTTCCTACACCTACCAACTTTAATAGTGCTTGAAATGATGAAAATTGTCTCCATATCAAAAAGTATTAGGTACTGAGACGGTGCTTGGTTTTAATGATAACAATATACAGGAAAATTCAGCCATGTTTCTGCGAAGTTGCATTACGCCGAAATTCTGAAATACATCCGTATATTTCGAATGTCGTACAACAGCTGTAGGTAGGAGACGGGGTACTGCAGAAGTAAAGCTGTTTAGACGGGGCGTGAGTCGTGTTTGGGTAGCTCAGATGGTAGAGCACTCGCCCACGAAAGGCAAAGGTCCCGAGTTCGAGTCTCGGTCCCGCACAGAGTTTTAATCTGCCGGGAAGTTTCATATCGGCGCACACTCCACTGCAGAGGGATCTAATTCTGGAAAGAACTGTATAGTTAGTGGAGAGATACAGGATGTTGCAAAATTCCCGTTAAAAACTTCTAGGGAACTGAGTGACGATATTTTGAAGAGGAGCCCATGTATGGAAAGGTATATCCGTGATACAGCCGTATAAATACACCTTCGCTAATGTGGTATGCAACAGGGTTATAATCACTGGAGGGGGGGGGGGTTACTTACGTCTGATCCTATGATGTCATTTGACGGCTGTCTCCTCTCTGACCTGGATCGAGTCTCGTTCATGTGTCTGTGAGTGTTAGAGCAACATTTCTGAGCAAACTTTTGCCGAATACACCGACACAAGTATTCTGTGTGGCCAAAGCGCTCAGTACTGGAAGAGCTGCTGGTCGCCTTTATCAAGATCGTTGTCCACAACGTCTGACTCCTCCCCACACGCTTTTCGTTACCATTGCACAACGTCTTCGAGTAAGGGTGCCTTCACCGTCAGCAGGTGCGTCTGTGGTGCTCCGTGGAGACGCAGCGCATGCGAATTGGAAAATATATTTATATGGATATTGTGTCTGTTCTTCCGGACATGTGCGAAAGGACGCTACGAATGTAGTGTGTGGACATACAAAGGTGAGAATGTGGGTCTTGCGGGAGGCGTGCGAGAGACAGTCCCTGTAGTCTCACTATCCTCTGTGCCGTCGGTGGCTCAGATGGATAGAGTGACTGCCATGTAATCAGGAGATCCCTGGTTCAAGTTCCGGTCGGGGCACACATTTTCACCTGTCTTCGTTGATATCTATCAACGCCTCTCAGCAGCTGAAGGAAATAATATCATTGTAATTTCAAATTGGAAAACGCCCTCCTGTAAAACCAGTGTCTCTGAAGACCGATTTTTTTGATTCTTTGGTTATTAAAGAGTGAAACTGTAGAACAATAGATGTACTCGGTCACATCTACACTGAAATGCCAAAGAAATTATTATAATAATGCGTATTCAAACAGAGAGATATGTAAACAGGCTTAATATGGTGCTGCCGCCGGCAACGCCTATGTAAGACGTGTGTCTACCGTAGTTGTTAGATCGGTTACTGCTGCTACAATGGCAGGTTATCAAGATTTAAATGACTTTGAACGTGGTTTTATACTGGGCGCAAGGCCGATGGGACACAGCATCTACGAGGTAGCGATGAAGTGGGGATTTTCCTGTACGACCATTCCACGAGGGCACCGTGAATATTAGCAATCCAGTAAAACAACAAATCTCCGACATCTCTGCGGCTGGAAAAATATCCTGCAAGAATGGAATCTGAAGAGAACCGTTCAGCGTGGCGAAAGTGCAACCCTTCCGAAAATAACTGAAAATTTCAATGCTTGACCATCAACAAGTATCAGCATGCGAACCATTCATGGAAACATCATCTACATGGGCTTTCAGAGCCGAAGGCCCACTCGTGTACCCTTGCTGACTGCACAGCACAAAGCTTTACGCCTCATTTGGGCCCATCGGTACGAACATTGGACTGTTGATGACTCGAAACATAATCCCTGGTTGGACGTGTCTCATTTCAAAATGTATATACAGTATGGACGTGTATGGGTATGAAGACAACATCATGACTCCATGGACCCCGCATGTCAACTGCGGACTGTTCAATCTGGTGAAGGCTCTGTGACGTTGTAGAGCGTGCGCATTCGGAGTGATGTGGGATCCCTGATACGTCTAGATACATCCTGTCTGATCACCTGCATCCATTCGTGTCCATTGTGGATTCCGACGGAAGTGGGTAATTCCAGCAGGACAAAGGAGCGGCCCACACAACCACAATTGCTACATGGTCGCTGCAGAAACACTCTTCCGAGCCTAAACACTTTCGCTGGCCACCAAACTCCCCAAACATACTGTACGTTTCTAGTAAATTTTATAGCATTAACTAGCATATCTGGAATGCCTTGCAACGTGTTGATCAGAAGAGATCTCTGCTCCCTCTTACTGTTACGGATTTATGGGCAGCTCTGCAGGTTTCATGGTGTCAGTTCCCTGCAGCGCGACTTCAGCCATCAGCAGAGTCCATGCCACGGCGTGTTGAGGCACTTCTGCGTGCTCGCGGGGACCATAAACGATATTTCTTTGGCTCCTCAATGTAACAAATTACTTGTCAAAGTGACATCGTTACCAACATGTTTTCAAGTGGTTCTAGTATACGGTACGTCTCGGGAGACAGGTTACAATTTAAAATATGAGTATTATGTACCCAGTCCCCTCTACAAGTTGTAGCAGGTAGTGATGGGAATTTCAGAACATCCTGTACGTTTCCTGCAAACTGTATAGCCGTTGTCGTATTACAATTGGTATCTGCGAATACATTCCATAATTCGTGACAGATCGCGAGGCGCGACTGCAGAAGTCCGTAGCGTTTACCCAGGGGGCGTCTCGGCTACGGCAGCTCTGACGGCTAGTTTGAAGGCCACTTTCAACTAGTGTTGCCAGAGGTGTCTCTTTATAGAGATTCTACGACTCTCCCCACTTAAGCTTTAAGAGGAAGACCAAATGCTCCAACTTCTGGCCTCTGCTAACATTTCGAAATACACTATCCTATCAGTGAGTGTACAGACACCTGTTAGTGGACATTAATATGCAGTGCGTCCACCCTTTGTCTTAATGGCGGCTTGAACTCTGCTCGGGACACTAAGTGAGGTGCCTACCGACAATTTACGCACCACACACGGATATCGTATCTACGTGTTTGTACACGCAAGGCAATACATTGCACAGCAAGATCGCCATATCTCTCACCAATTTTAAACATCTGGAGCACAATGGGCAGGTTCTTTAAAGCAGGTCGCGATTTTGAGGATGTAACGAACCAACTGAACTGAATTTGGTACGATATCCGTCAGAAGGGTATCCACTAACTTTATCAGTGAATGCCAAGCCTAGTAACTGCCCGCCGAAAGACCAGAGGTGGCCCAACACGTTATCGACTTATCAATTTGTGAAGCTCTTTGTCTTGAATTAATCATCCAGTTTTTCTTCAACTCTAATCATTCATTTGCCCCTACACGTACAGTCATGCTCAAAACTATCCTAACAAACGAATTGAATTTCGCCTGATTCACATGCAACCCACATAACGCAACTGTCTAGCAGGTCCCCTTATCGCTCCTTGGTACAGTCGTTTGACTATTGAAAATGGTTCCAACAAATCAAATGAAAGCTGCTAACTTTTTATATTAGCGGTTAAACTCCGTTAACATTTCTAAAATTTATATAGTTTAAATAAAACATTACATTTTCACTGTAAAAATAATATATCTATATTTATAAATACCTAAAAGTAAAAATACTTCCTTAACATCTTCAGTGTCACGCTCTAACTATAAGCTATTTAAGTAAACGAAAAACAATATTACCAAAATAAATATTCAAAAAATAAAAGTTAAAAGATAAATCTTGAAATTAGAATCATATCAACCTTGAATATAACCAATTAAATAAATAAATAATCTATATAAACCTTGACCACCAAGTAATTCACCTCAACCATAATCAAATGACTTAGATGAATAATAACCTATTTTTAAAGGAATATATCTAATAAACTTAGTTGAAAGAAAAGGTATAAATCATATAGAACCAGCAAATCTAACAAAAGAAAGTATACTTAAAGAAAATAAATTATGAGAAAAATCAAAATTAGAAATAAGATAACCTAAATAAGCACCTAAAATAACAACTGTAATAGTTAAAAACTTTAAATAATAAGGTAAAGCAATCACATGAGGAATAGGAAAAATTAATCAAGATAAAAGACTACCACCAAAAACAGAAACAAACAATAGACCAATTATTCCAAATGAAATATAATAACCCTTATCATCAAAAGAAAATCTAGAATAAAAATTATTATCACCAGATATTGAATAATAAAACAAACGAAAAGAATAAGAAGCAGTTAAACCAGTAGAAAAAAAATAAAGAAAAAAAATTAAACAATTAATTCATCTTAAACAAACCATCTCAAGAATTAAATCCTTTGAATAAAATCCCGCTAAAAAAGGTATTCCACACAAAGATAAACTAGAAACATTAAAACAAACTGAAGTTAAAGGTATAAAATTAACAATTGATCCTATAAAACGAATATCCTGAGAATCCTTCAAATTATGAATTATTGAACCTGCACATATAAATAATAATGCCTTAAATAAAGCATGAACCAATAAATGAAAAAATGCAAGCTTTGGATAACCTATAGCCAAAATTCTCATTATTAAACCAAGTTGTCTTAAAGTAGAAAGAGCAATAATCTTCTTTAAATCAAACTCAAAATTAGCGCCCAATCCAGCCATAAATATAGTTATACAACCAATGAAAAGTAAAAATCAACCACAATTATAAGTATCCAATATTGGTCTAAAACGAATTAATAAATAAACACCAGCAGTAACAAGAGTAGAAGAATGGACTAAAGCAGAAACAGGAGTAGGAGCTGCTATAGCAGCAGGAAGTCATGAAGAGAAAGGAATCTGAGCTCTCTTAGTTATAGCTGCTAAAACAATTAATATAGTAATTAGCTTTATTTCAAAAGAATTAGAAATAAAATCATAATAATAAATATAATTTCAACCACCAAAATTTAACATTCATGCAATAGAAATTAAAATAGCAACATCACCAATACGATTAGAAAGTGCAGTTAATATACCAGCACTATAAGATTTTACATTTTGATAATAAATAACTAAACAATAAGAAACTAAACCTAAACCATCTCAACCTAATAAACTTCTAATTAAATTAGGACTAATAATTAAAAAACCTATAGAAAGAATAAATATTAAAACAATAATAATAAAACGATTTATATTCTTTTCACCAGATATATAATCCTCTCTATAATAAATAACCAAAGAAGAAATATATATAACAAAAGATATAAAAATAAGAGATATTCAATCCAAAATTAAAGTTATAACAACTATAGAACCATTTAAATTGAAAAGCTCTCACTCAACAAAAACTCTATAATCAATTATTAAATAATAAATACCTAAAATAAAAATTATAGTTCTCGAAATAAACAAAGAAAAAAAACTCAAAGAACAAATAGAAAATAAATTCACGGCCTAAGATGAAAAACTTCATATCATTGATTCCACAAAACAATATTTTTAATTAAAATACTTAAGCAAACTAAACAAAGAAATATTCACCCTTTAAACAGAGAATATTTAAAGGCAATCAATGTAAGAGTAAAAGATGATATTCACGAAAATAACCAAGAGAACAAGTATAAACACCAGAATAATAATTCCCATGCTGAGAATAAGAATATATATACAAAGTATAAACAGCTCTAAAAAAAGATAAAAAAATCAAAGCAAAGAATCTAAAAGAAGATCAAGATATAATTCTATTTAATAATCTAATTTCACCTACCAAATTTAAAGAAGGAGGAGCAGCCATATTTGATGATCTTAAAAGAAATCATCATAAAGCCATTCTTGGCATCAAATTAATTATACCCTTGTTAATTAATAATCTTCGTCTACCTAAACGTTCATAAATAATATTAGATAAACAAAATAAACCAGAAGAACATAAACCATGACCAACCATTAGAGAAAGAGAACCTACACAACCTCATCAATTCATAGTCATCAATCCACCAATAACCATTCTTATATGAGCAACAGAAGAATATGCAATTAAAGACTTTAAATCAACCTGACGAAAACAAATAAATCTTACAATTACACCTCCAGATAAACCTAAAGATAATCAAAAATAATTAAACTTTAAACCCAAATAAGAAATAACCTTTATAACACGAAAAATACCATAACCACCTAACTTTAATAGAACACCAGCAAGAATTATTCTACCTGAAATAGGGGCCTCTACATGAGCCTTAGGAAGTCATAAATGAACCAAAAACATAGGTATTTTAACTAAAAAAGCCAAAATTATAAATACATAAAACATAAAATAATAAGAACCAAAATCAACCAATAAAGGAAATTATAAAGTATTAGAAAAATCATAAACCTTAAATAAAACTAATAATAAAGGTAATCTAGCAACCAAAGTATAAAAAATTAAATAAACACCAGCCTGCAAACGCTCAGGTTGATAACCCCAACCCAAAATTAAAAGTAAAGTAGGAACTAATCTAGCCTCAAAAAAAATATAAAAAGAAAGAAGACTTAATCTAGCAAATGAACAATAAAGCATAATTATTAAAATCAAAACCATAAAAACAAAAAAATTAGAATGATATGAACTTAAATAAACTGAACCTCTAGCAATGATTATTAAAGAACAAATCCAAAAACTAAGTAAAATTAAACTAAAAGAAAAATAATCAATACCAAAATAATATCTAATTATATTCAAATCAGCATATGAATAAACACAAATTATAAAAACAAAACTCGACAGAAACATTAAAGAATGAACCAACCATCAACAATTATTTAATAAACAAAGAGGGATCAAAAAAATAGTTATAAATAAATACTTTAACATGAAGATAAACCAAAAGAATTAAAAAAATCATTACCATGAGAACGAATTATTGAAACTAAAATAGAAAGACCTAAAGCACCCTCACAAACAGAAAAAACTAAAAAAATAACAGGAAAAAAATAATCATAATCAAACTCAATAAGAAAAACAATAACTAACATAAATAAAGAAAGAACAATATATTCTAATCTCAAAAGAACCATTAATATATGTTTACGTTTAGAAGAAAAAACATAAACACCAGCAAAATAAATCAATAAAGAAGTAAAAACAGAGAATATAAACATTAGTTTTAATAGTTTAAAAAAAACGCCGGTCTTGTAAACCGGAAATAAGTCCAGCCCCCACTTTTAAAACTTCAGAGGTGGAAAAGCTTCCATCATCGGTCCCCAAAACCGATATTTTAAATAAACTAACCCCTGAAATGATCAAAATAATAATTATATCATTATCAAATGTAATAAATATTAATTTTATTAAATTAAGACACCCAATATCAATAATGCTTTTTATTATCCTTCAAACCTTCCTAGTTGGATTAATAACAGGAACAATAATAGAAAGATATTGATTATCATATATTTTATTTTTAACATTTCTTGGTGGTATACTAGTATTATTTATTTACATTACAAGAATTGCATCAAACGAAATATTTCAGCCTAAATCAATTACTATAATTATTACATTAATAATGTGGGTATTTATCATATCAATATTAATTATCCTAGATATATCTATATTTATAGACTTTTTCAAAAACACCGAAACTATAAATATTGATAATTCAATCAATTATCAAGAAATAACAATATCTTTAGAAAAATTATATAATAGACCAACATTCATTATTACAATAATAATAATAATTTATTTATTTTTAGCACTACTAGCAGTTGTTAAAATCACAAATATTAATCAGGGACCTATTCGTAAAATAAGATAATTACTAATGAATAAACCCTTACGATTAAGACATCCTTTAATTAAAATTATTAATAACTCTTTAATTGACTTACCTGCCCCAACAAATATTTCATTTTGATGAAATTTTGGATCCCTATTAGGGTTATGTTTGGTAATTCAAATCGTAACTGGACTATTTTTAGCTATACATTATACATCAAATATTGAAATAGCATTCAGTAGTGTAGTACACATCTGCCGAGACGTAAATAATGGTTGAATTATCCGAACCTTACATGCAAATGGAGCATCTATATTTTTTATTTGTATTTACTTACATGTAGGACGGGGAATTTACTATGGATCTTATATATATATACATACCTGAATAATTGGTACAGTGATTTTATTTTTAGTTATAGCAACTGCATTTATAGGATATGTCTTACCCTGAGGCCAAATATCTTTTTGAGGTGCAACAGTAATTACTAATTTATTATCAGCAATCCCATACTTAGGAACAGATTTAGTCCAATGAGTATGAGGAGGATTCGCTGTTGATAATGCAACATTAAATCGATTCTTCACATTCCATTTTGTATTACCATTTATTATTGCTGCTATAGCAGCAATTCATTTATTTTTTCTTCACCAAACAGGATCTAATAATCCTCTTGGACTAAATGGAGATATTGAAAAAATTCCATTCCATCCATACTTTACCTTTAAGGATTCTATTACATTTGTAATAATAACATCATTATTAATTATACTATGTTTAATTAATCCTTACCTATTAGGAGATCCAGATAACTTTGTACCTGCCAACCCATTAGTAACACCAGTTCACATTCAACCAGAGTGATATTTCCTATTTGCATATGCAATTTTACGATCTATCCCTAATAAGTTAGGAGGTGTTATTGCATTATTTTTATCAATTAGAATCTTAATAATTTTACCATTTTATAATAAAACACCATTCCGAGGCATTCAATTTTACCCTATTAATCAAATTTTATTCTGAATTATAGTAGTTGTTGTATGCTTACTAACGTGAATTGGTAAACGACCTGTTGAAGAACCTTATATTATAACAGGTCAAATCTTAACAATTATTTACTTCACATATTTCTTAATTAATGTCCATGTCGCAAACGCATGAGATAAATTAATTAAGGAATAAAGTTAATTAGCTTAGGAAAAGCATATGTTTTGAAAACATAAAATTAGAAGTTTAACTCTTCTATTAACTTTTCTCAAAAAATTTCACTAAACAAATGAGATAAATAAAATCTTTAAACCAACAAAGAAAATAAAAAATTCAAAGATAAAGGTAAAAAACTTTTTCAAGCTAAGTACATTAATTTATCATAACGAAACCGTGGTAATGTTCCACGAACCCAAATAAAACCAAAAGATATAATAGCAAGCTTAATAAAAAATATAAAAGAATAAAAATCACCGCCTAAAAAAATTAAAGCCAATAACATTCTTATGAAGACAATTCTAGTATATTCAGCTAAAAAAATTAAAGTAAAACCACCTGCACCATACTCAATATTAAATCCTGAAACTAACTCAGATTCCCCTTCAGCAAAATCAAAAGGAGTACGATTAGTTTCAGCTAAGCAAGAAGCAAAACAAGCTAAAGCTAAAGGAAAAGAAATAATAATAAATCAACAATAAAGCTGATAGTTTATAAAATCAAATATATTAAAACTACCAATTAAAATAATTAAAGACAATAAAATTAAAGCTAAACTAACTTCATAAGAAATTGTTTGAGCAACAGAACGAAGAGAACCTAATAATGAATAATTTGAATTAGAAGATCAACCAGCAATTATAACAGTATGAACACCTAATCTAGTACAACATAAAAAAAATAAAAATCCATAAGAAAAAGAACACATATAAGTTAAATAAGGAAAAATTACTCAAACGGCTAAAGAAATCATTAAATTAAAAACAGGGGAAAAATAATAAAGTAGGTAATTAGATATAATAGGAATTGGCTGCTCCTTACAAATTAACTTAATAGCATCTCTAAATGGCTGAGGAATTCCAACAAAACCTACCTTATTTGGACCCTTTCGAATCTGAATATAACCCAAAACCTTACGCTCTAATAAAGTTAAAAAGGCAACACTAATTAAAACACAAATAACCAATAAAAGAAAATTCAAAATAAATATAAATAAATCATAAAGTATCAATACTATTTGTAGAAAAAATCTACATAAATGAATTCTAAATTCAACACATTAATCTGTCAAAATAGTAAATAAATTAATATTAATCAATATAACAAAAAATATTTTAACCATATGGTCCTTTCGTACTAATATGGATTAACAATCTTAGGATAGAAACCCACCTGGCTCACGCCGGTCTGAACTCAGATCATGTAAGAATTTAAAGGTCGAACAGACCTAATCATTGGGCTCCTGCACCCAAAATTTTTCTTAATCCAACATCGAGGTCGCAATCTGCTTTGTCGATATGAGCTCTCAAAAACAATTACGCTGTTATCCCTAAGGTAACTTAATCTTATGATCATAAATTATGGATCAAAATAACAAACATAAATAAATGATATAATAATGAAGAGTTTATTTATTCTTCATGTCACCCCAACAAAACATCATCATTAAATATAGAAAGACAAACAAAAAACTATATAAAAGTAAAATGTCAAGCTCTATAGGGTCTTCTCGTCCTAAAGAAGAATTTAAGCCTTTTGACTCAAAAGTTAAATTCAAAAATTTATTAAGAGACAGTTGATTTCTCGTCAAGCCATTCATTCCAGCCACTAATTAAGAGACTAATGATTATGCTACCTTTGCACGGTCAAAATACCGCGGCTCTTTAAAAATACGCTCAGTGAGCAGGCCAGACCTCAAAATATAAACAAGAGGACATGTTTTTGATAAACAGGCGGAAATCAATTTTGCCTAGTTCCTTATAATAAGTTCACAAGGTAAAAATTTCATACAAATAAATATACTAATTCTATCATTATTACAAAAATTTCAAAATTAAATTAATAATCTTAATAAAAAACCTAAAATATTTATAAAATCAAAATAAAAAATAATGAACTAAAACGTAATCTTAAAGATAGCTGGTTTAAAGCTTACTATTATATTTCTATAAAATAAATTATAGGTTATTAACTTCAAAGCTTATCCCTTAAAGAATAAATAAGTTAATATTTTTACTTAAAAAATTAAATAAAAACAAATAACTTTAAAAAATTAAATTTTTTCTTAAGAAACTAGATATCTTGGGAAACGATTAACATCTCATTTCTATAAATAATTTAATAATAATTATGATACATTAACTATAAATTATTTATAAATCAACCCAAATCGAGACAAGTAAAATAAATACTAAAATTTTGATAAACCCTGATACAAAAGGTACAATAAATAAAATCTACTTAAAAAAATTTAAAATAATATTTCATAAAACACTTACATTACCAATAAACTATAATTTAAAAAATCAATTCTATAAAATATACTAAGACAAAAATACAATAAAATTATTTATATTAAATAATTAAATAAACAAAAAATAAATATAATAAAATAAATAATCAAGATATCCTGATTTGCACAGAAAAATTTTCAGTGTAAATGAAACACTTTACTAATAAGTTATATCTTGAAACTCTTCCTAGATACACTTTCCAGTACATCTACTATGTTACGACTTATCTCATCTAAATTGAAGCTACTTAAAAATAAAATAGAATAATCAATAATGAGAGCGACGGGCGATGTGTACACATCTCAGAGCCAATATCAGTTAAATTAAATAAATTAAATTACTATCAAATCCACCTTCATTAACAGTATTTCACTATCAAATCCGTTATAAACAAAAATCTATTGTAACCCACCTCCTCTTAACTATAAGCTGCACCTTGACCTGAAATATTTTATAATTATAAATCTTGAGAATTATAACTCTAAAAAGATTCTCTGATAACGGAGATATACAAACAAATAAATTAAGTAGAGTAAATCGTGTATTATCAATCATGGGGTAGGTTCCTCTGAATGGAATGAGATACCGCCAAATTCTTTGGGTTTAAAGACCTTAACTAATAGTACCCTGGTAAATATAATTAACATTTAAAATAATAGGGTATCTAATCCTAGTTTATTATTTAAATTTCACAGATTCATAAAAAGGGCCACAAATAAATTTTAACATTTCACCTTACAAATTTATATTTCAACCCTAATAATATAAACAACTGTTTTAACCAATAATATTCACTTGTATCAATCGTATAACCGCGGCTGCTGGCACGAATTATGCCGATACTAAATCAATTGCTAAATCCAAAATCACTTGATAATTAAATCAAATTACTGCAAAAAGAACATTTAGTCTAACAAAACTTACATATAATACAAAGAAAAAGTGAATAAACAAGCAAGAATAAAACTTTTAAAAATAAAAAATAAGAAAATTTTAAATTTATTAAACCAGGAAAAAATAAAAGATTCAAATATTTAAAGAAAAAAAAAGAAAAAAACCACAAACATTAACAAAAAAAAAAGAAACGCCCCTATGTATGACCACAACAACTTCTCTATTATATATAATTAAAGATTAATATGGAACATGTATAGCAATAAATGTATTATATTCTTTCTTATTTAATCTTTCTTTTCACTAATAAATAAAGAAAGATTAAATAATGTAATAAATATATTTTATACAATTATGTAATTTAATATAATATGTTATTAATATGAATTCTTTTTTTATATTAAGTTAACTTTCATATATATTAGTTAAATAATCTAATTATAGATAATTTATATAATTATATTATTATAATTAATATAATTATTTATATTAAATATAATATTTTATATTTAAATTAATGATTTTATTTATTATATCCAATTATAATAATATTAAATATTAAGTTACATATTATTATATATATTATATTATAATAACCTATTTTAAGCTAAAAACATAAGTAGCTATAATCCTAGGTAAATAATTGCATTAAGATAATCAATTGATAATGGTAAGATAAACTTATAATAATTTAATTTCAATTAAATGTAATATATTAATATAAATTATTTATTATATATATATATATATATATATAAAAATAAAATGAGCAGGATAAATTAATCCTAATTAAACAAAATAATACATAAAAGAATTTCCAAAAAAAACTTTCGATTTATATATTAAATAAATGAAGTGCCTGATTAAAGGGTTACCTTGATAGGGTAAATAAAGTAAATAAAATTACCTTCATTAAAATTACATAAGATAGAATTAAACTACCTCCTTTAGTATCAAAAACTAACGTGCATCATACACCTTAATGTAAAAAGGTAAGCTAAACAAGCTAATGGGTTCATACCCCATTTATAGAGGTATCAATCCTCTCCTTTTTAATGACCAACAACTACAAAACTTCTCTTCCTATCAACATTAATGATAGGAACGATCCTGTCCATTTCATCAAATTCCTGATTTGGGGTTTGAATAGGACTTGAGATCAACTTACTTTCATTTATTCCGCTCCTAACAAGAAATAAAAATATAATAATAAACGAATCATCAATCAAATATTTTATTGTCCAAGCAATAGCATCGACAATATTATTATTTTCAATTTTGCTGATTCAAATAAAATATCCCATGGGATGAGAAACAGAATTTATCCCATCAATAATAATTAGATCTAGACTATTATTAAAGATTGGAGCTGCACCTTTCCATTTCTGATTTCCAGAAGTTATAGGAGCATCAAGATGAAATAATTGTTTAACATTAATAACATGACAAAAAATCGCCCCAATAATGGTCTTATCTTATTGTATTCAATTAAGAACTTTTATTTGAACAATTATTATCTTAAGAATTATTATTGGGGCAATAGGAGGTTTAAATCAAACATCCTTACGACAACTTTTAGCATATTCATCAATCAGACATCTAGGTTGAATAATTAGATCATTAACAGTCAGAGAAAACATCTGAGAACTATACTTCATTATTTACTCACTATTAAGATTAATTATAGTTTTATTATTTAAGCAAATAAATTTATTTTTCATAAATCAAATTTATTCAGCCAGAAATATAAAAACCGAAATTAAATTCATAATATTCTTATCTTTATTATCTTTAGGTGGACTACCACCATTCCTTGGATTCTTACCAAAATGAATTGTAATACAATCATTAATAGAAAACAATATAACAACTATTATAACTATTATAGTTGTATTAACTACAATTACACTCTACTACTATATACGTATTAGAGTCTCAGCTCTAATTATATCATACACAGAAAATTCGTGATCTATAAAGATAAAGTCCCAAAAATCAAGAATCATTCTTCCTATAACAGTAATAATTTCAACAATAGGATTGATCTCAACATCAACCTTAATTTCATTATACTAAGGACTTAAGTTAATCAAACTAATAACCTTCAAAGTTATAATTAAAAGAATAATCTTTTAGGCCTTAGTAAAATTTTACACCTCTAGAATTGCAGTCTAGAATCATAATTGAATATAAGACCTAAATATGATAAGAGAGAAAACATCTCATAAGTAGATTTACAGTCTACCACCTAAAATTCAGCCATCTTACCGCAAAAATGATTATTCTCATCAAACCATAAGGACATTGGTACTTTATACTTCATATTTGGAGCATGAGCAGGAATAGTAGGAACATCAATAAGAATACTTATTCGTGCTGAACTTGGCCAACCCGGATCTCTAATTGGGGATGACCAGATTTATAATGTTATTATTACAGCTCACGCATTCGTAATAATTTTCTTTATAGTAATACCTATTATAATTGGTGGATTTGGTAATTGACTTGTTCCACTAATAATTGGTGCACCAGATATAGCATTTCCACGAATAAATAATATAAGTTTTTGATTACTACCACCTTCACTAACCCTTCTTCTTACATCTTCTATAGTAGATAATGGTGCTGGTACAGGATGAACAGTTTACCCTCCTCTAGCAGGAGCTATTGCACACGGGGGTGCATCTGTAGATCTAGCTATTTTTTCACTGCACTTAGCAGGTGTATCATCTATTCTTGGTGCAGTGAATTTCATTACAACAGCAATTAATATGCGATCAGAAAGTATAACTTTAGATCAAACACCTTTATTTGTATGATCTGTAGCTATTACAGCATTACTTCTCCTTCTTTCACTTCCAGTTTTAGCAGGAGCTATTACTATATTATTAACAGATCGAAATTTAAATACATCATTCTTTGACCCTGCAGGAGGGGGTGACCCAATTCTATATCAACATCTATTTTGATTCTTTGGACACCCAGAAGTTTATATTTTAATTCTACCGGGGTTCGGAATTATTTCACATATTGTATGTCAAGAAAGAGGAAAAATTGAATCATTTGGAACATTAGGTATAATTTATGCTATACTATCAATTGGACTAATAGTATTTATTGTATGAGCACATCATATATTTACAGTAGGAATGGATGTTGACACACGAGCATATTTTACATCAGCAACAATAATTATTGCTGTACCTACAGGAATTAAGGTATTTAGATGATTAGCTACATTATATGGAACTAAATTCAAGTTCAATCCACCATTATTATGAGCTCTAGGATTTATTTTCCTATTCACAATTGGTGGATTAACAGCATTAGTATTAGCAAATTCATCACTTGATATTGTATTACATGATACATATTATGTAGTAGCCCACTTTCATTATGTATTATCTATAGGAGCAGTATTTGCCATTATGGGAGGTGTTATTCAATGATATCCACTATTTACAGGATTAACTATAAATAATACATGATTAAAAATCCAATTTACAATTATATTCATTGGAGTAAATTTAACATTCTTTCCTCAACACTTCCTAGGATTAGCAGGAATACCTCGACGATACTCAGACTACCCAGACGCATATACATCATGAAACGTAGTATCAAGAATTGGGTCTACAATTTCTATTGTAGGAATCATTATATTCATTGTAATTATATGAGAAAGAATGATTACAAAACGAGCAATCATATTTAGAGCTAACATAAGAAGATCAACAGAATGACTACAAAATAACCCTCCTGCAGAACATAGTTACTCAGAATTACCATTAATCTCTAGATTCTAATATGGCAGATTAGTGCAGTAGATTTAAGCTCTACAAATAAAGGTTTGACCTTTTATTAGAAAATATTTATTAATGGCAACATGATCAAATTTATCTCTTCAAGATGGAGCTTCACCATTAATGGAGCAATTATCATTCTTTCATGATCATACTATGGTCGTATTATTATTAATTACAGTAATTGTAGGTTATGCCCTAAGTTATATATTATTTATTGCCTATACTAACCGTAATATACTTCATGGACATTTAATTGAAACAATCTGAACAGCTTTACCAGCAATTACATTAATTTTTATTGCCCTTCCATCATTACGACTATTATATTTACTTGATGATTCAGTAGATGCAATAATTACAATTAAAACCATTGGACGACAATGATACTGAAGATATGAATATTCAGACTTCATAGACGTAGAATTTGACACTTATATAACACCAGAACAAGACCTAGAAAATGATGGATTTCGACTACTAGATGTAGATAACCGAACAATCCTACCAATAAATACAGAAGTACGAGTATTAACAAGAGCATCAGATGTTCTACACTCATGAGCAGTTCCTGCATTAGGAGTTAAAATTGATGCAACGCCAGGTCGGTTAAATCAAGGAACATTCACAATAAATCGACCTGGATTATTCTTTGGACAATGCTCAGAAATCTGTGGAGCAAACCACAGATTTATACCAATTGTAATTGAAAGAACTTCAGTAAATTTATTTATTAAGTGATTATCTAAGATAATTTAAGGAGTTAGTTAAAATAAATAACATTAGAGTGTCAATCTAAAGTAACTAAAAAATTAGTACACCTTGAAATTCATCAGATGACTGAAAGTAAGTAATGGTCTCTTAAACCAAATAATAGTAAATTAACGACTACTTCTGATGGGGAAATTATATCCAAATCCCTCAAATATCCCCTCTTATATGATTCTCACTATTCATTATATTTTCAGCTACATTAATCTTGTTTAATCAAATAAACTTCTTCTCATTTAAACCTAACCTTATTAAAAGAGCAGAAAAAGGAACAATTGAAATAAAAAACTTAAATTGAAAATGATAACAAATCTATTCTCAACATTTGATCCATCAACTAACATCTTTAATTTATCATTAAATTGAACTAGAACATTTCTAGGACTATTATTAATCCCATCACTATTTTGACTTACACCATCACGAATTAACATTATCTGAAATAAACTAAATTTAACCTTACATAATGAATTTAAAACACTTCTTGGACCAAAATCATTTAATGGAACAACATTCATTTTCATCTCAATTTTTATTATAATATTATTTAACAATTTCATAGGATTATTCCCTTATATTTTTACTAGAACAAGACATTTAGCATTAACATTTGCAATTGCCCTACCTATATGGCTAAGATTTATATTATTTGGATGAATTAACCATACTAATCATATATTTACACACCTTGTACCACAAGGTACACCGCCTGCATTAATATCATTTATAGTACTAATTGAAACAATTAGTAATGTTATTCGACCAGGTACATTAGCAGTACGGTTGGCAGCAAACATAATTGCAGGACACTTATTATTAACCTTATTAGGAAACACAGGACCATCTATAGCAATAAACTTAATCTCATTACTAATTATTGGACAAATACTTCTATTAATTCTAGAATCAGCAGTAGCAATAATTCAAGCCTATGTTTTCTCAATTCTAAGAACTCTATATTCTAGAGAAGTATATTAAACCTATGTTAACAACTCACTCAAACCACCCATTCCACTTAGTAGACTATAGACCTTGACCATTAACAGGAGCAATTGGAGCAATAGTCCTAGTATCAGGACTAGCAAAATGATTTCACCTATTTAATATTAACTTATTCATAATCGGATTTGGAATTACCCTACTAACCATAATTCAATGGACTAAATGTCCTGTGAGCCTACATAGCGTTTGTTTCGTCACTAGAAATAAATAACAAGTATAAGAAAGGTTTCTACGTGTCGCCGCTCCAGTCTTTATTGTGATTCATCCTAACGTCTACTTTGTAGAAAAGGAATATCATTTTTCATGTTAATTTCAGACCACAATGTCATTATATCTTCTTCACTTGGTGTAGCCAGAAGAGAATGGACCTCCAATAGGAATTCAACCCTTTAACCCTATACAAATTCCATTACTTAATACAGCTATTCTTTTAGCATCAGGAGTAACAGTAACATGAGCACATCATAGTTTAATGGAATCTAATCATACTCAAGCTCTACAAGGATTATTCTTCACAGTGTTATTAGGACTATACTTTACAATACTTCAAGCATATGAATATTGAGAAGCACCTTTTACCATTGCAGATGCAGTTTATGGATCAACATTCTTTGTTGCAACAGGATTCCATGGTTTACACGTAATTATTGGAACAATCTTTTTATCAACATGTCTACTTCGACACTCAATAAATCAATTTTCACCAAGACATCACTTTGGATTTGAAGCAGCAGCATGATACTGACACTTCGTAGACGTAGTATGATTATTCTTATATATCTCTATTTATTGATGAGGTAGATAATTGTTTTTCTAGTATAAATAGTACATTTGACTTCCAATCAGAAAGCTTGATATAAATCAAGAAAAACAATTCTAATTCTATCAACAAGAGTTTTCATTAGATTTATTATTCCAATAATTGTTATAATCCTGGCAACAACACTATCAAAAAAATTAATTAATGATCGAGAAAAAAGATCACCATTTGAATGTGGGTTTGATCCAAAAAGATCAGCACGAATACCATTCTCACTACGATTCTTCCTAATCGCAGTAATCTTTTTAATTTTTGATGTAGAAATTGCACTAATTCTACCAATTGTAATTATTTTTAAAACTTCAGACATTATAATCTGAACAGTATCAACAATATTTTTTATCCTAGTTCTATTAGGTGGACTATACCATGAATGAAACCAAGGAGCATTACAATGAGCAGAATAAAGGGTTGTAGTTAAACATAACATTTGGGTTGCATTCAAAAAGTATTGATATTATCAATCAACCTTAAATAGAATAAGAAGCGAAATATTGCAGTCAGTTTCGACCTGGAAGATTGGTATGTACTACCCTTATTCTTATTAATTGAAGCCAAAAAGAGGCGTATTACTGTTAATAATATAATTGAACTATAATAGTTCCAATTAAGGAAATGTAAAGCCAATATGAAAGCTGCTAACTTTTTATATTAGCGGTTAAACTCCGTTAACATTTCTAAAATTTATATAGTTTAAATAAAACATTACATTTTCACTGTAAAAATAATATATCTATATTTATAAATACCTAAAAGTAAAAATACTTCCTTAACATCTTCAGTGTCACGCTCTAACTATAAGCTATTTAAGTAAACGAAAAACAATATTACCAAAATAAATATTCAAAAAATAAAAGTTAAAAGATAAATCTTGAAATTAGAATCATATCAACCTTGAATATAACCAATTAAATAAATAAATAATCTATATAAACCTTGACCACCAAGTAATTCACCTCAACCATAATCAAATGACTTAGATGAATAATAACCTATTTTTAAAGGAATATATCTAATAAACTTAGTTGAAAGAAAAGGTATAAATCATATAGAACCAGCAAATCTAACAAAAGAAAGTATACTTAAAGAAAATAAATTATGAGAAAAATCAAAATTAGAAATAAGATAACCTAAATAAGCACCTAAAATAACAACTGTAATAGTTAAAAACTTTAAATAATAAGGTAAAGCAATCACATGAGGAATAGGAAAAATTAATCAAGATAAAAGACTACCACCAAAAACAGAAACAAACAATAGACCAATTATTCCAAATGAAATATAATAACCCTTATCATCAAAAGAAAATCTAGAATAAAAATTATTATCACCAGATATTGAATAATAAAACAAACGAAAAGAATAAGAAGCAGTTAAACCAGTAGAAAAAAAATAAAGAAAAAAAATTAAACAATTAATTCATCTTAAACAAACCATCTCAAGAATTAAATCCTTTGAATAAAATCCCGCTAAAAAAGGTATTCCACACAAAGATAAACTAGAAACATTAAAACAAACTGAAGTTAAAGGTATAAAATTAACAATTGATCCTATAAAACGAATATCCTGAGAATCCTTCAAATTATGAATTATTGAACCTGCACATATAAATAATAATGCCTTAAATAAAGCATGAGCCAATAAATGAAAAAATGCAAGCTTTGGATAACCTATAGCCAAAATTCTCATTATTAAACCAAGTTGTCTTAAAGTAGAAAGAGCAATAATCTTCTTTAAATCAAACTCAAAATTAGCGCCCAATCCAGCCATAAATATAGTTATACAACCAATGAAAAGTAAAAATCAACCACAATTATAAGTATCCAATATTGGTCTAAAACGAATTAATAAATAAACACCAGCAGTAACAAGAGTAGAAGAATGGACTAAAGCAGAAACAGGAGTAGGAGCTGCTATAGCAGCAGGAAGTCATGAAGAGAAAGGAATCTGAGCTCTCTTAGTTATAGCTGCTAAAACAATTAATATAGTAATTAGCTTTATTTCAAAAGAATTAGAAATAAAATCATAATAATAAATATAATTTCAACCACCAAAATTTAACATTCATGCAATAGAAATTAAAATAGCAACATCACCAATACGATTAGAAAGTGCAGTTAATATACCAGCACTATAAGATTTTACATTTTGATAATAAATAACTAAACAATAAGAAACTAAACCTAAACCATCTCAACCTAATAAACTTCTAATTAAATTAGGACTAATAATTAAAAAACCTATAGAAAGAATAAATATTAAAACAATAATAATAAAACGATTTATATTCTTTTCACCAGATATATAATCCTCTCTATAATAAATAACCAAAGAAGAAATATATATAACAAAAGATATAAAAATAAGAGATATTCAATCCAAAATTAAAGTTATAACAACTATAGAACCATTTAAATTGAAAAGCTCTCACTCAACAAAAACTCTATAATCAATTATTAAATAATAAATACCTAAAATAAAAATTATAGTTCTCGAAATAAACAAAGAAAAAAAACTCAAAGAACAAATAGAAAATAAATTCACGGACTAAGATGAAAAACTTCATATCATTGATTCCACAAAACAATATTTTTAATTAAAATACTTAAGCAAACTAAACAAAGAAATATTCACCCTTTAAACAGAGAATATTTAAAGGCAATCAATGTAAGAGTAAAAGATGATATTCACGAAAATAACCAAGAGAACAAGTATAAACACCAGAATAATAATTCCCATGCTGAGAATAAGAATATATATACAAAGTATAAACAGCTCTAAAAAAAGATAAAAAAATCAAAGCAAAGAATCTAAAAGAAGATCAAGATATAATTCTATTTAATAATCTAATTTCACCTACCAAATTTAAAGAAGGAGGAGCAGCCATATTTGATGATCTTAAAAGAAATCATCATAAAGCCATTCCTGGCATCAAATTAATTATACCCTTGTTAATTAATAATCTTCGTCTACCTAAACGTTCATAAATAATATTAGATAAACAAAATAAACCAGAAGAACATAAACCATGACCAACCATTAGAGAAAGAGAACCTACACAACCTCATCAATTCATAGTCATCAATCCACCAATAACCATTCTTATATGAGCAACAGAAGAATATGCAATTAAAGACTTTAAATCAACCTGACGAAAACAAATAAATCTTACAATTACACCTCCAGATAAACCTAAAGATAATCAAAAATAATTAAACTTTAAACCCAAATAAGAAATAACCTTTATAACACGAAAAATACCATAACCACCTAACTTTAATAGAACACCAGCAAGAATTATTCTACCTGAAATAGGGGCCTCTACATGAGCCTTAGGAAGTCATAAATGAACCAAAAACATAGGTATTTTAACTAAAAAAGCCAAAATTATAAATACATAAAACATAAAATAATAAGAACCAAAATCAACCAATAAAGGAAATTATAAAGTATTAGAAAAATCATAAACCTTAAATAAAACTAATAATAAAGGTAATCTAGCAACCAAAGTATAAAAAATTAAATAAACACCAGCCTGCAAACGCTCAGGTTGATAACCCCAACCCAAAATTAAAAGTAAAGTAGGAACTAATCTAGCCTCAAAAAAAATATAAAAAGAAAGAAGACTTAATCTAGCAAATGAACAATAAAGCATAATTATTAAAATCAAAACCATAAAAACAAAAAAATTAGAATGATATGAACTTAAATAAACTGAACCTCTAGCAATGATTATTAAAGAACAAATCCAAAAACTAAGTAAAATTAAACTAAAAGAAAAATAATCAATACCAAAATAATATCTAATTATATTCAAATCAGCATATGAATAAACACAAATTATAAAAACAAAACTCGACAGAAACATTAAAGAATGAACCAACCATCAACAATTATTTAATAAACAAAGAGGGATCAAAAAAATAGTTATAAATAAATACTTTAACATAAAGATAAACCAAAAGAATTAAAAAAATCATTACCATGAGAACGAATTATTGAAACTAAAATAGAAAGACCTAAAGCACCCTCACAAACAGAAAAAACTAAAAAAATAACAGGAAAAAAATAATCATAATCAAACTCAATAAGAAAAACAATAACTAACATAAATAAAGAAAGAACAATATATTCTAATCTCAAAAGAACCATTAATAAATGTTTACGTTTAGAAGAAAAAACATAAACACCAGCAAAATAAATCAATAAAGAAGTAAAAACAGAGAATATAAACATTAGTTTTAATAGTTTAAAAAAAACGCCGGTCTTGTAAACCGGAAATAAGTCCAGCCCCCACTTTTAAAACTTCAGAGGTGGAAAAGCTTCCATCATCGGTCCCCAAAACCGATATTTTAAATAAACTAACCCCTGAAATGATCAAAATAATAATTATATCATTATCAAATGTAATAAATATTAATTTTATTAAATTAAGACACCCAATATCAATAATGCTTTTTATTATCCTTCAAACCTTCCTAGTTGGATTAATAACAGGAACAATAATAGAAAGATATTGATTATCATATATTTTATTTTTAACATTTCTTGGTGGTATACTAGTATTATTTATTTACATTACAAGAATTGCATCAAACGAAATATTTCAGCCTAAATCAATTACTATAATTATTACATTAATAATGTGGGTATTTATCATATCAATATTAATTATTCTAGATATATCTATATTTATAGACTTTTTCAAAAACACCGAAACTATAAATATTGATAATTCAATCAATTATCAAGAAATAACAATATCTTTAGAAAAATTATATAATAGACCAACATTCATTATTACAATAATAATAATAATTTATTTATTTTTAGCACTACTAGCAGTTGTTAAAATCACAAATATTAATCAGGGACCTATTCGTAAAATAAGATAATTACTAATGAATAAACCCTTACGATTAAGACATCCTTTAATTAAAATTATTAATAACTCTTTAATTGACTTACCTGCCCCAACAAATATTTCATTTTGATGAAATTTTGGATCCCTATTAGGGTTATGTTTGGTAATTCAAATCGTAACTGGACTATTTTTAGCTATACATTATACATCAAATATTGAAATAGCATTCAGTAGTGTAGTACACATCTGCCGAGACGTAAATAATGGTTGAATTATCCGAACCTTACATGCAAATGGAGCATCTATATTTTTTATTTGTATTTACTTACATGTAGGACGGGGAATTTACTATGGATCTTATATATATATACATACCTGAATAATTGGTACAGTGATTTTATTTTTAGTTATAGCAACTGCATTTATAGGATATGTCTTACCCTGAGGCCAAATATCTTTTTGAGGTGCAACAGTAATTACTAATTTATTATCAGCAATCCCATACTTAGGAACAGATTTAGTCCAATGAGTATGAGGAGGATTCGCTGTTGATAATGCAACATTAAATCGATTCTTCACATTCCATTTTGTATTACCATTTATTATTGCTGCTATAGCAGCAATTCATTTATTTTTTCTTCACCAAACTGGATCTAATAATCCTCTTGGACTAAATGGAGATATTGAAAAAATTCCATTCCATCCATACTTTACCTTTAAGGATTCTATTACATTTGTAATAATAACATCATTATTAATTATACTATGTTTAATTAATCCTTACCTATTAGGAGATCCAGATAACTTTGTACCTGCCAACCCATTAGTAACACCAGTTCACATTCAACCAGAGTGATATTTCCTATTTGCATATGCAATTTTACGATCTATCCCTAATAAGTTAGGAGGTGTTATTGCATTATTTTTATCAATTAGAATCTTAATAATTTTACCATTTTATAATAAAACACCATTCCAAGGCATTCAATTTTACCCTATTAATCAAATTTTATTCTGAATTATAGTAGTTGTTGTATGCTTACTAACGTGAATTGGTAAACGACCTGTTGAAGAACCTTATATTATAACAGGTCAAATCTTAACAATTATTTACTTCACATATTTCTTAATTAATGTCCATGTCGCAAACGCATGAGATAAATTAATTAAGGAATAAAGTTAATTAGCTTAGGAAAAGCATATGTTTTGAAAACATAAAATTAGAAGTTTAACTCTTCTATTAACTTTTCTCAAAAAATTTCACTAAACAAATGAGATAAATAAAATCTTTAAACCAACAAAGAAAATAAAAAATTCAAAGATAAAGGTAAAAAACTTTTTCAAGCTAAGTACATTAATTTATCATAACGAAACCGTGGTAATGTTCCACGAACCCAAATAAAACCAAAAGATATAATAGCAAGCTTAATAAAAAATATAAAAGAATAAAAATCACCGCCTAAAAAAATTAAAGCCAATAACATTCTTATGAAGACAATTCTAGTATATTCAGCTAAAAAAATTAAAGTAAAACCACCTGCACCATACTCAATATTAAATCCTGAAACTAACTCAGATTCCCCTTCAGCAAAATCAAAAGGAGTACGATTAGTTTCAGCTAAGCAAGAAGCAAAACAAGCTAAAGCTAAAGGAAAAGAAATAATAATAAATCAACAATAAAGCTGATAGTTTATAAAATCAAATATATTAAAACTACCAATTAAAATAATTAAAGACAATAAAATTAAAGCTAAACTAACTTCATAAGAAATTGTTTGAGCAACAGAACGAAGAGAACCTAATAATGAATAATTTGAATTAGAAGATCAACCAGCAATTATAACAGTATGAACACCTAATCTAGTACAACATAAAAAAAATAAAAATCCATAAGAAAAAGAACACATATAAGTTAAATAAGGAAAAATTACTCAAACGGCTAAAGAAATCATTAAATTAAAAACAGGGGAAAAATAATAAAGTAGGTAATTAGATATAATAGGAATTGGCTGCTCCTTACAAATTAACTTAATAGCATCTCTAAATGGCTGAGGAATTCCAACAAAACCTACCTTATTTGGACCCTTTCGAATCTGAATATAACCCAAAACCTTACGCTCTAATAAAGTTAAAAAGGCAACACTAATTAAAACACAAATAACCAATAAAAGAAAATTCAAAATAAATATAAATAAATCATAAAGTATCAATACTATTTGTAGAAAAAATCTACATAAATGAATTCTAAATTCAACACATTAATCTGTCAAAATAGTAAATAAATTAATATTAATCAATATACCAAAAAATATTTTAACCATATGGTCCTTTCGTACTAATATGGATTAACAATCTTAGGATAGAAACCGACCTGGCTCACGCCGGTCTGAACTCAGATCATGTAAGAATTTAAAGGTCGAACAGACCTAATCATTGGGCTCCTGCACCCAAAATTTTTCTTAATCCAACATCGAGGTCGCAATCTGCTTTGTCGATATGAGCTCTCAAAAACAATTACGCTGTTATCCCTAAGGTAACTTAATCTTATGATCATAAATTATGGATCAAAATAACAAACATAAATAAATGATATAATAATGAAGAGTTTATTTATTCTTCATGTCACCCCAACAAAACATCATCATTAAATATAGAAAGACAAACAAAAAACTATATAAAAGTAAAATGTCAAGCTCTATAGGGTCTTCTCGTCCTAAAGAAGAATTTAAGCCTTTTGACTCAAAAGTTAAATTCAAAAATTTATTAAGAGACAGTTGATTTCTCGTCAAGCCATTCATTCCAGCCACTAATTAAGAGACTAATGATTATGCTACCTTTGCACGGTCAAAATACCGCGGCTCTTTAAAAATACGCTCAGTGAGCAGGCCAGACCTCAAAATATAAACAAGAGGACATGTTTTTGATAAACAGGCGGAAATCAATTTTGCCTAGTTCCTTATAATAAGTTCACAAGGTAAAAATTTCATACAAATAAATATACTAATTCTATCATTATTACAAAAATTTCAAAATTAAATTAATAATCTTAATAAAAAACCTAAAATATTTATAAAATCAAAATAAAAAATAATGAACTAAAACGTAATCTTAAAGATAGCTGGTTTAAAGCTTACTATTATATTTCTATAAAATAAATTATAGGTTATTAACTTCAAAGCTTATCCCTTAAAGAATAAATAAGTTAATATTTTTACTTAAAAAATTAAATAAAAACAAATAACTTTAAAAAATTAAATTTTTTCTTAAGAAACTAGATATCTTGGGAAACGATTAACATCTCATTTCTATAAATAATTTAATAATAATTATGATACATTAACTATAAATTATTTATAAATCAACCCAAATCGAGACAAGTAAAATAAATACTAAAATTTTGATAAACCCTGATACAAAAGGTACAATAAATAAAATCTACTTAAAAAAATTTAAAATAATATTTCATAAAACACTTACATTACCAATAAACTATAATTTAAAAAATCAATTCTATAAAATATACTAAGACAAAAATACAATAAAATTATTTATATTAAATAATTAAATAAACAAAAAATAAATATAATAAAATAAATAATCAAGATATCCTGATTTGCACAGAAAAATTTTCAGTGTAAATGAAACACTTTACTAATAAGTTATATCTTGAAACTCTTCCTAGATACACTTTCCAGTACATCTACTATGTTACGACTTATCTCATCTAAATTGAAGCTACTTAAAAATAAAATAGAATAATCAATAATGAGAGCGACGGGCGATGTGTACACATCTCAGAGCCAATATCAGTTAAATTAAATAAATTAAATTACTATCAAATCCACCTTCATTAACAGTATTTCACTATCAAATCCGTTATAAACAAAAATCTATTGTAACCCACCTCCTCTTAACTATAAGCTGCACCTTGACCTGAAATATTTTATAATTATAAATCTTGAGAATTATAACTCTAAAAAGATTCTCTGATAACGGAGATATACAAACAAATAAATTAAGTAGAGTAAATCGTGTATTATCAATCATGGGGTAGGTTCCCCTGAATGGAATGAGATACCGCCAAATTCTTTGGGTTTAAAGACCTTAACTAATAGTACCCTGGTAAATATAATTAACATTTAAAATAATAGGGTATCTAATCCTAGTTTATTATTTAAATTTCACAGATTCATAAAAAGGGCCACAAATAAATTTTAACATTTCACCTTACAAATTTATATTTCAACCCTAATAATATAAACAACTGTTTTAACCAATAATATTCACTTGTATCAATCGTATAACCGCGGCTGCTGGCACGAATTATTCCGATACTAAATCAATTGCTAAATCCAAAATCACTTGATAATTAAATCAAATTACTGCAAAAAGAACATTTAGTCTAACAAAACTTACATATAATACAAAGAAAAAGTGAATAAACAAGCAAGAATAAAACTTTTAAAAATAAAAAATAAGAAAATTTTAAATTTATTAAACCAGGAAAAAATAAAAGATTCAAATATTTAAAGAAAAAAAAAGAAAAAACCACAAACATTAACAAAAAAAAAAAGAAACGCCCCTATGTATGACCACAACAACTTCTCTATTATATATAATTAAAGATTAATATGGAACATGTATAGCAATAAATGTATTATATTCTTTCTTATTTAATCTTTCTTTTCACTAATAAATAAAGAAAGATTAAATAATATAATAAATATATTTTATACAATTATGTAATTTAATATAATATGTTATTAATATGAATTCTTTTTTTTATATTAAGTTAACTTTCATATATATTAGTTAAATAATCTAATTATAGATAATTTATATAATTATATTATTATAATTAATATAATTATTTATATTAAATATAATATTTTATATTTAAATTAATGATTTTATTTATTATATCCAATTATAATAATATTAAATATTAAGTTACATATTATTATATATATTATATTATAATAACCTATTTTAAGCTAAAAACATAAGTAGCTATAATCCTAGGTAAATAATTGCATTAAGATAATCAATTGATAATGGTAAGATAAACTTATAATAATTTAATTTCAATTAAATGTAATATATTAATATAAATTATTTATTATATATATATATAAAAAAAATAAAATGAGCAGGATAAATTAATCCTAATTAAACAAAATAATACATAAAAGAATTTCCAAAAAAAACTTTCGATTTATATATTAAATAAATGAAGTGCCTGATTAAAGGGTTACCTTGATAGGGTAAATAAAGTAAATAAAATTACCTTCATTAAAATTACATAAGATAGAATTAAACTACCTCCTTTAGTATCAAAAACTAACGTGCATCATACACCTTAATGTAAAAAGGTAAGCTAAACAAGCTAATGGGTTCATACCCCATTTATAGAGGTATCAATCCTCTCCTTTTTAATGACCAACAACTCTACAAAACTTCTCTTCCTATCAACATTAATGATAGGAACGATCCTGTCCATTTCATCAAATTCCTGATTTGGGGTTTGAATAGGACTTGAGATCAACTTACTTTCATTTATTCCGCTCCTAACAAGAAATAAAAATATAATAATAAACGAATCATCAATCAAATATTTTATTGTCCAAGCAATAGCATCGACAATATTATTATTTTCAATTTTGCTGATTCAAATAAAATATCCCATGGGATGAGAAACAGAATTTATCCCATCAATAATAATTAGATCTAGACTATTATTAAAGATTGGAGCTGTACCTTTCCATTTCTGATTTCCAGAAGTTATAGGAGCATCAAGATGAAATAATTGTTTAACATTAATAACATGACAAAAAATCGCCCCAATAATGGTCTTATCTTATTGTATTCAATTAAGAACTTTTATTTGAACAATTATTATCTTAAGAATTATTATTGGGGCAATAGGAGGTTTAAATCAAACATCCTTACGACAACTTTTAGCATATTCATCAATCAGACATCTAGGTTGAATAATTAGATCATTAACAGTCAGAGAAAACATCTGAGAACTATACTTCATTATTTACTCACTATTAAGATTAATTATAGTTTTATTATTTAAGCAAATAAATTTATTTTTCATAAATCAAATTTATTCAGCCAGAAATATAAAAACCGAAATTAAATTCATAATATTCTTATCTTTATTATCTTTAGGTGGACTACCACCATTCCTTGGATTCTTACCAAAATGAATTGTAATACAATCATTAATAGAAAACAATATAACAACTATTATAACTATTATAGTTGTATTAACTACAATTACACTCTACTACTATATATGTATTAGATTCTCAGCTCTAATTATATCATACACAGAAAATTCGTGATCTATAAAGATAAAGTCCCAAAAATCAAGAATCATTCTTCCTATAACAGTAATAATTTCAACAATAGGATTGATCTCAACATCAACCTTAATTTCATTATACTAAGGACTTAAGTTAATCAAACTAATAACCTTCAAAGTTATAATTAAAAGAATAATCTTTTAGGCCTTAGTAAAATTTTACACCTCTAGAATTGCAGTCTAGAATCATAATTGAATATAAGACCTAAATATGATAAGAGAGAAAACATCTCATAAGTAGATTTACAGTCTACCACCTAAAATTCAGCCATCTTACCGCAAAAATGATTATTCTCAACAAACCATAAGGACATTGGTACTTTATACTTCATATTTGGAGCATGAGCAGGAATAGTAGGAACATCAATAAGAATACTTATTCGTGCTGAACTTGGCCAACCCGGATCTCTAATTGGGGATGACCAGATTTATAATGTTATTATTACAGCTCACGCATTCGTAATAATTTTCTTTATAGTAATACCTATTATAATTGGTGGATTTGGTAATTGACTTGTTCCACTAATAATTGGTGCACCAGATATAGCATTTCCACGAATAAATAATATAAGTTTTTGATTACTACCACCTTCACTAACCCTTCTTCTTACATCTTCTATAGTAGATAATGGTGCTGGTACAGGATGAACAGTTTACCCTCCTCTAGCAGGAGCTATTGCACACGGGGGTGCATCTGTAGATCTAGCTATTTTTTCACTGCACTTAGCAGGTGTATCATCTATTCTTGGTGCAGTGAATTTCATTACAACAGCAATTAATATGCGATCAGAAAGTATAACTTTAGATCAAACACCTTTATTTGTATGATCTGTAGCTATTACAGCATTACTTCTCCTTCTTTCACTTCCAGTTTTAGCAGGAGCTATTACTATATTATTAACAGATCGAAATTTAAATACATCATTCTTTGACCCTGCAGGAGGGGGTGACCCAATTCTATATCAACATCTATTTTGATTCTTTGGACACCCAGAAGTTTATATTTTAATTCTACCGGGGTTCGGAATTATTTCACATATTGTATGTCAAGAAAGAGGAAAAATTGAATCATTTGGAACATTAGGTATAATTTATGCTATACTATCAATTGGACTAATAGTATTTATTGTATGAGCACATCATATATTTACAGTAGGAATGGATGTTGACACATGAGCATATTTTACATCAGCAACAATAATTATTGCTGTACCTACAGGAATTAAGGTATTTAGATGATTAGCTACATTATATGGAACTAAATTCAAGTTCTATCCACCATTATTATGAGCTCTAGGATTTATTTTCCTATTCACAATTGGTGGATTAACAGGATTAGTATTAGCAAATTCATCACTTGATATTGTATTACATGATACATATTATGTAGTAGCCCACTTTCATTATGTATTATCTATAGGAGCAGTATTTGCAATTATGGGAGGTGTTATTCAATGATATCCACTATTTACAGGATTAACTATAAATAATACATGATTAAAAATCCAATTTACAATTATATTCATTGGAGTAAATTTAACATTCTTTCCTCAACACTTCCTAGGATTAGCAGGAATACCTCGACGATACTCAGACTACCCAGACGCATATACATCATGAAACGTAGTATCAAGAATTGGGTCTACAATTTCTATTGTAGGAATCATTATATTCATTGTAATTATATGAGAAAGAATGATTACAAAACGAGCAATCATATTTAGAGCTAACATAAGAAGATCAACAGAATGACTACAAAATAACCCTCCTGCAGAACATAGTTACTCAGAATTACCATTAATCTCTAGATTCTAATATGGCAGATTAGTGCAGTAGATTTAAGCTCTACAAATAAAGGTTTGACCTTTTATTAGAAAATATTTATTAATGGCAACATGATCAAATTTATCTCTTCAAGATGGAGCTTCACCATTAATGGAGCAATTATCATTCTTTCATGATCATACTATGGTCGTATTATTATTAATTACAGTAATTGTAGGTTATGCCCTAAGTTATATATTATTTATTGCCTATACTAACCGTAATATACTTCATGGACATTTAATTGAAACAATCTGAACAGCTTTACCAGCAATTACATTAATTTTTATTGCCCTTCCATCATTACGACTATTATATTTACTTGATGATTCAGTAGATGCAATAATTACAATTAAAACCATTGGACGACAATGATACTGAAGATATGAATATTCAGACTTCATAGACGTAGAATTTGACACTTATATAACACCAGAACAAGACCTAGAAAATGATGGATTTCGACTACTAGATGTAGATAACCGAACAATCCTACCAATAAATACAGAAGTACGAGTATTAACAAGAGCATCAGATGTTCTACACTCATGAGCAGTTCCTGCATTAGGAGTTAAAATTGATGCAACGCCAGGTCGGTTAAATCAAGGAACATTCACAATAAATCGACCTGGATTATTCTTTGGACAATGCTCAGAAATCTGTGGAGCAAACCACAGATTTATACCAATTGTAATTGAAAGAACTTCAGTAAATTTATTTATTAAGTGATTATCTAAGATAATTTAAGGAGTTAGTTAAAATAAATAACATTAGAGTGTCAATCTAAAGTAACTAAAAAATTAGTACACCTTGAAATTCATCAGATGACTGAAAGTAAGTAATGGTCTCTTAAACCAAATAATAGTAAATTAACGACTACTTCTGATGGGGAAATTATATCCAAATCCCTCAAATATCCCCTCTTATATGATTCTCACTATTCATTATATTTTCAGCTACATTAATCTTGTTTAATCAAATAAACTTCTTCTCATTTAAACCTAACCTTATTAAAAGAGCAGAAAAAGGAACAATTGAAATAAAAAACTTAAATTGAAAATGATAACAAATCTATTCTCAACATTTGATCCATCAACTAACATCTTTAATTTATCATTAAATTGAACTAGAACATTTCTAGGACTATTATTAATCCCATCACTATTTTGACTTACACCATCACGAATTAACATTATCTGAAATAAACTAAATTTAACCTTACATAATGAATTTAAAACACTTCTTGGACCAAAATCATTTAATGGAACAACATTCATTTTCATCTCAATTTTTATTATAATATTATTTAACAATTTCATAGGATTATTCCCTTATATTTTTACTAGAACAAGACATTTAGCATTAACATTTGCAATTGCCCTACCTATATGGCTAAGATTTATATTATTTGGATGAATTAACCATACTAATCATATATTTACACACCTTGTACCACAAGGTACACCGCCTGCATTAATATCATTTATAGTACTAATTGAAACAATTAGTAATGTTATTCGACCAGGTACATTAGCAGTACGGTTGGCAGCAAACATAATTGCAGGACACTTATTATTAACCTTATTAGGAAACACAGGACCATCTATAGCAATAAACTTAATCTCATTACTAATTATTGGACAAATACTTCTATTAATTCTAGAATCAGCAGTAGCAATAATTCAAGCCTATGTTTTCTCAATTCTAAGAACTCTATATTCTAGAGAAGTATATTAAACCTATGTTAACAACTCACTCAAACCACCCATTCCACTTAGTAGACTATAGACCTTGACCATTAACAGGAGCAATTGGAGCAATAGTCCTAGTATCAGGACTAGCAAAATGATTTCACCTATTTAATATTAACTTATTCATAATCGGATTTGGAATTACCCTACTAACCATAATTCAATGGACTAAATGTCCTGTGAGCCTACATAGCGTTTGTTTCGTCACTAGAAATAAATAACAAGTATAAGAAAGGTTTCTACGTGTCGCCGCTCCAGTCTTTATTGTGATTCATCCTAACGTCTACTTTGTAGAAAAGGAATATCATTTTTCATGTTAATTTCAGACCACAATGTCATTATATCTTCTTCACTTGGTGTAGCCAGAAGAGAATGGAATCTGTCTCTCCCTATCTAAAATCATTGACAGAAGTTGGAATCGAACCCAGTCCATAGATATACAAGCATATTATAAGTATGTGGCTCATTTTTCTATCGTAACGCCGTTGCACCAACTCCGGATGAGAATTGACACACAGGCTTCCTGTAGTAATTTGCAGCAGGTTCAGTAAATTCATGTACTTGGTTGACCGAATCACAATGAACTAGCTGCCTCGACTACCCAGTGCATACATTCGACTTTATTTTGTAATCACCGAAATAAAATCACGTACCTGCCACCTACACAGAACAGCCAACAGTGTAGGATGCACAAATTTGAAAAGGAAGTGTTTCTTTCCACTTGAGCTACTGTATTGCGCCATCTCTTTGTTGAAAACGTCGTGCAGTGCAAATGTCGCATTTCATAAGTAAAGTTTTGTATTCCTAGAAACCCAAAATTTGCTTGTGAGCGGCGGGAAGAGGAGTTACCTGTTGTGCAGCATTGTAAGTTTTCACCATTGCACTATGAGCCGAAAGTATTTTTTTGCGATTTCCTTATCGATGTTTTATCTGACTGCTTGTAGCTCTTTCACAGAAGGGATAAAAACGTTACAGTCAGTGAGACTGGAAGTGCGAACCATAACAGATGCTATTTCTCAGGTCAGCGCATTACCATAGAGCTGGCGTAGAAGTACGTGTCTTAGCTTACTCTTACGAGTTCGATAATGTCTAGCACTCGTAAACCGCTATTTAAAGGACGAGATTAGTTGCGATTTCCACGTGCAACGACTTTCCTGGGCTGAAAGCCGTAAATTTACAAACTTTTGTTACACCTAACGTGATAATAAATCAGATTATTTAATGGAAATGACAGGTAAAATCAAGTGAACTTTGAGGATAAATTCCGTGCGCACCAGGAAGGAACTCGTCGATCACATAGTTGCCAAACATACGTTGCCTTGTTGTAAAATCTCAGTTACAGTACCAGCAGAAAGAAGACGAACCGATGTGATCGTACAGCGGTCTGGGAAGTGACCATAGCTGGTGTCTCCAAGTCGCGGTTGCTACGGCCTGGAATACGTAATGCGTCTGATTCGCATTTCTGTAACTAGGTTTAGGGACTGGAGCGTGGTTACTAATAATACTCCGAACTGACTGAAAACTAAGCATCATATATCAGTAACTCTCACAGTTGCTTTTATATTTATTTCGTAAGTGTACTAAAAACTAAGAAGCTCATTCAGAGACGTTTTGATGCCTCGCCGATAGTCGAGCAAAACAAACAAATAGAGAAAAAAAGAATGTGTGTGTGTATGATAGAGAGAGAGAGAGAGAGAGAGAGAGAGAGAGAGAGAGAGAGAGAGAGAGAGAGAGAGAGAGAGAGAGAGAGAGAGATCAAAAAGAATGAGAGAGAGTAAGAAATTGTTGTAAAGAAATTGAATCATGGTATGTAAAGAAACCTTTCATTAAAATGACATGTTACACATCATTACGAAATATCGTATTCATGATCTATGAAACAAGAATTGATCTAATGTAATCTAATCATATCATATTGATGGCTATCCATGAAGAGTCATAAATTACCGAAATTTTTGCCAATACCAGTAATGAAATCTAAACTTGAAAATAAAAGACGACAATTTTTGTAATAAACCGGGACTCCTAACAAGACCCTTTCGTCCCTCTTAACTAACCACGAAAGATGTCTGATATACCTCCATGCTCAAGTAACAAAGTGCGCATGCATTTAAAGATTAAGTGCATGATGTGAAGTTATATGACGGAGATACGAACCCAACACGTAATCGTATTGTTAGTTAAGTAAAATCAAATGTTACGTATCGGTTTTTCTTACCAGCTGCTAGGTGTTTGGATCTAAACTAAAGATACAAACTTTAGTACCTAAGCGACAATCTAACTGCACGCCTACCGTGCATCCACAAATATAGCTTAAATATCAGTTGCTTACTCACCAACGGTAAGGTGTGTGCGTGTTTGACAAGAAATAATGACACCTATTGCGATTGTTGGCAACACATGAATAGACATTAAAAGCGCACGTTGGTTTTCACTAGCGGGACGGTGTGCACGTTATAGGGCTTGAACTGAAACTATGAATATTTTTGTATTGGATCAGGATTCGGACCCACATACTTACCTTTGGAGGAGACCTAGAGAAGGTTGCAGTCTTGCGAAAAGGAACGAAATGGTTGAACTATAATGTTCCGAGAGATTCAGATCCTCGAAGGAGGAGAAACGAATTCGAATCACAGTCCAGCACCAAATTTTACAACGTCTCTAGTTCAATCAATTACAAGTAAAATAAGAGCCCCATCCTTTAAATGGCTATCGGTTCATAAAATAAAATAAAATTTTCTAATGTAAGTAAGTTTACTGGCGACTGTATTTCTGTTTACGATGACTTCCACTATGTCATTTCCCAACGTAACCTGGCTCTGCCCAGTTGGTAATGATGGAACGTGATTTGTATTGCGAATTCTGGATTATAACGTCTTTCTTTTGAGGTTACCAGACGCAAAGTAAATCTGTTTGTGCTTCTTAAAAGTAAATGTCTGAACCCACGCATTGCTCCTGTGATAGTTCCACCAGGCCATTGTGCCCACATTTCCCAGCCCCAGGAGTGAGCTGCAACGGATGATGTGCTGAGCTTACAAAAGTAGTCTCGGTGGATAAAACGCGAGTCTATTAAATGTTTAAGTAGAAACAAGCTTCTGACGCGGAGATTATGCTATTCTCATGTCAGCAGGATGTAAAGACCCTTGTAGGCATCATAGGCTCGATGTGAAGCCATTTTGAAATGTTCACAAATTCAGATATTTTCTTATTTCGTGAAGATCCACTGGGAAGTGTGAAGTTACCGGATAATTGGATTATTACCGTCATTATTACTATCATTTTCTTCATGCCGCTGCTGGAACACTGTACTTGAATATCAGTTCGTGCCTTTTGGTCACTATACAAGTAGTTTCACAAGAAGAGGTTCTTTCTCTGTCTACAGAATTCTTTTCATGTTAATATCAAACATCAGCAATTACTCATAGATTTCATTAAAACTAAAGTAATCGATGAAGACGTTACTTGATAACAAAAACGCTCTGCCTTTCTTCTATTACTTGCGCCTAGAAATGGCTGTCGAGTACTGCCAAACCAAAAGCCAAGAGATCTTACTGCCTGCCGATATACGTCGCTGTCAATTTTTCCATATGATTTGGTTGACGTGACCTGTTTCAAGTTGTGTATGACAGAGAATGTTTTAGAAAATCAATTGTTTTCCTTTGCAATAAAGAAAAAGATTTTCATTCTAAGCTATCCAAGTTCAAAATTTTTGGAATATTAGTTCCAGTTTAATATTCGCTTCTATAATGTAGGAAAGTATTTCGCACTTGCAAAACTCGGATCCGGCCCATTGACCTTACACTCAGCCGCCGGCCATAAATTCTGTCTCAGAGTGACACCAGATTAAGTAACCTAATATAGCGAAGATTATTTGCCAGTGCTCTCTCTCACCAGAAAATACGCAGTTCACTCACTAATTGGGCTCCATTAGTACACTGTAACAGTAATTTCTGTGTGTCTGCAATGCATTCGGATTGTAGAATTTAGCGGTGCTCTCTCTCCCACTTCTGTATACAATATGACTGACCTAAACGGGCCCTTTATCGTTACAGGCCCTGAGCAGTGCTACATCATACTGACAACAGTAATGTTCTTATACTGACAATCTGACTGGTCGTTTTACCTGATTTTGTAATCATTTAAATAAGACAACATGACCTTCCAGTGGGAGACATTTCGTTCTCCCTTTTCCTTCTGTGACATTTTTCCGTAAGCTATTTGCCTTCCAATCAGCGAAATGCGGTAGAGTACGGCCGGTAAACGATTTACAAATCACGATTTAGTCCCGTTAAGACGATTTCTTCAAACATTGTCGTTGCTAAAGGAATTTACTTTCGTCTTAAATCGTCTCAAGCAGCAACGTTCACAGACATCCCAAATACGTAAAAGCTCATTATCCTGGTACGAAGTTTGTAAAACAAACTTACCACAGTTTGTGTCAGGTTGATCTTTTCGTCTGATAGCTCAGCCTAAGTATCACAAGTAGTGTCCCTGTAGCTTTGGGAATCATTGGTTAATAACGAGTTTAACACCAGTGGGTATAGTATTGCTAAATATTCAAATTAATTATCAACCTAAGTCTGAGTTCATCCGCAGACTGTAGCGAATTTATAATACTGAAGCTAGACTTTGCATCCTTGTCCTCCTTGAGTGGGCATTGGAAGGCGTTTGCACACACGAACACAACACTATGAATACTTCGAACGCCATAGTTAACGTTGCTCTCATAAACTACTTTTGTTTTCTTAATTCTTCTAGGTGTTCAGGGTGCAATATGTGTTGTAGATACAGCCTTAGAGCAAAACATTGACCGCCGAGCCGTCCACATAAGGTGGACAACACAGTCGTGCTCCTCTCAGGATCCTGTGTCCGGCAGTATGCTCGATCAGCAACATTGTAGACTGCGGCACTTCCCAGAGGAAGTCTTGAGTTCAGTCTTAGTCCATTATTCTTGACTAAGGCCGTAGTCTTGAGGTAAAACGCGAGACTAGCTAATATGACGTCTGGCGACCGGAAGCAGACAACGACAAAATTTTTATCGCCCCTTTGCTCTCGGTGCTGAAGCTATGCTTGTAATTCAAGCGAATCTACAATATATTTCGCTTTGTGTCACACTGGTAATAATAGTTTGGTTCAGCAATGTCTTAGCGAAAGATTTCTTTACCGAGCATCTGCCTCTGAACACCGTTTTCTGCCTACCGGCGGGGGCTGAGGCACTGCGCTGCCTTCTGCCGACAACATCTGCTCCACTCCACACTCTCAACCATGTAAAATGCTTTAATGTTGTTGAGTAGTGACCCATAAAATCTGCCTACGATTTGTGTTTCACTCTTCATAGCAAAGGAGGCACAAAACCGTTTTTATTTGATGATTACTTTATTACATTAGAATGCAGTACATCAATGTGACGCAGAATTAATTTCATTGTTTCTGATCCAGTGCGCTATAATTAAAGCGTCACATTCTGTTCCTTTCCTTGCACAGGAGATTCTTCAAATAATTTATTATTGTCATGGATTCATATGTGTTACTCAAGGCACAGGGAGTAAATGCAATGTAATGTGTTTGGTTTCTTTCTTAGATTTTCTATGGTAAATGGATGCAAAAGATTGCGTCAATACCTATGAGAACCTGCTCTATAGCTACTAAGGCAAACTGCTTGTTTTGAGGTCCATAAATTAATTAATGGAGAAGTGAACGCTGTTCACAAATGATATTTAGAATATTCAATTGGATTTAAGGCGAAAAAATTGCCCATATTTGAAGCTACCCAGAGAAAAAGTAAGTTGCTAGAGACACTGTCAGCACATGTCTGCAGGGAAGTTTAGCATAGAGTAATCAAGAGGCTCATTTCCTTCATACTTATCACCCTGGCATGTGAGTCTTAAGTGAAGAACAATATTGAAATTCGTATCGTTGATGGTCGATTCGAATTTCTTCAGAGACGCTGGTATTGCGAAGCAGCTTGGAAGTCAGAACGCCATGATCTATGACGATTAACACAACTTACTGAGTCGAGCTACCAAGAAGATTTGATGTGTAAAGGTTTTCTTCCGATTTCGATACAGAATTTTTTCTGGAAATTCGCAGCTCCTTAAAAAAAAAGCTCGCACACGATGGTCCCTACCTCAGTTGGAACTGACGACTGATTGAGCCGTTCTGACACAGACACACTGCTACCTTTGCACCACTCTCATCATGGTATTGGTCGCTCAGCCTCATAACGCATCGTGAAAGATAATAAAAGTTGCCACTTATGTGAAGAATAGCATTTCTTTAGCCAAAAAATTGAATTTTCTGCCTCAGTATCTTAGTTTACGTAAGGATTATACAGCATGAGCCATTCAAATGGAAAGGTAATATCAAGTAAATTTAGTGAGCCAATTCAGTACCATAGGCGGAAGTGATTGCACTGTCACACTGTTGCCTAATGTTTGTGACGATGTTGCCAAATCTCAGGTGTGCTAGGAACAGCTGTGTAGCGGTATTCGTGGAGAATCCCCTGCTCGTGTCTTACGGGGATATGGAGAGGAACTGCAGGGTTTGGTTAGGATGCAGCGTTTTCTCCTAGCAGTTGTGTCAAACATTAAGGTGTATAATCTTCCCTCACGATTACAGTTTCCTACAAAATATATACAAATAAAACACTTACCTTGTTTCTTTCCGACAAAAGATTATTTCAGTACGATAAAAAGTTTTTGGAAATCTCTTATGCCCACCTGTCACCAAAGTAAGATAAACACTTTGCACCTCGAAATCGATTGCATGTATGTGCAGTCTTGTGATGCTTAAATAACGCTCAAAGGACATTTAGTCTATATTTTATCTGAGCTTCTGTATGTCGATAAAATCGGTTCTGAACTGAGAATGCAACATAGACCGTACTTAACGCTCAATTTGATCCCTTCGTGAGAATACAGCACGGCTACAATTTGTTGTTTGTTCAGAACTGCAGATTCCTCAACATCTCCACATACTGCGCGTGAATGGGTTCGAATCCTGGCCCGGCACTATAGATTTCATTATGTATTATCAAGCTCTAGCATGAGAACACCTATCTGCTGGTGGATAATTATTTTAATGTTTAATGTATTTTCATTCGTTGTCAACACTAACGATATGTGACGTTTTGACACCCAGTGAGACACAGGACTATTTGCGAGATCACTGTAAGTTCAAGATGTTAGTCCGAGCTGGACAAAAATTCGGAAGCTGACGTATCTTTGTGTGTAGTCAAAAGCGATATGATGTGTGGAGCTGTATTCCCAGTGAGCACTGAACTCTTCGTCATTTTATTTCTAGGTCAAACACGCTCACATGTCGCTGCTGGTGCAACAAACCCATATTTAACGTTCGTTTTCTGTAGAATATAACAGCGATAGATGCCGGGTTGGAGTCTTTCGAAGGAAAAAAAATTATGTTTCGTCTCGTCATTTCAGTTAAAACATCTAGCTACTGCCGAGAAAATCCGAAATGTCACAGTCGATTGTGCGTCGATATCTATCCGATTAAGTTCTGAGTTCGAATCCCTGCCCAGTACAAAGCCTTACCTCACGGCAATTCAAGTAAGTTACTTGTCAAGAACCAAGATTCAACATCTCTCGTCGTTCGTTAACAGGAGCAATAGGTGCTTGGTAGGAATTCGCGTCCGGCAAAAATGCTTGCGCTATGTAATTTAAAGTTGGTATTTGCAAACTGGCTCTCTCTAAAATCGAGGTATATCACTCTCTGTATGCCTAATCAGGAGTGACTGTTAGTTTCCGTCAGGCACGAAATCTTTGCTTAGTCTGCATGACCTGGGTTTGAATCCATATGCAAAACGAGACGGTTCGTCGTGTCATTTGAAGTTCATACATATTCTCAACTGGTTGCCCGTGAATAACTTTAATTTTTAATCTCATTTTGTGTTCAATGATAAGTACGGTATGTTACATTGAAGAGGAAATCATGAATACGACGAATTTACTACGTGTATTACCTATCTGACGTAATAATGAGAGTGGTAAAATGTCAGGTATGTCATTTATTGTAATAAATGTGAGCTACAAGCCTTAAGGGCAGTCTTATCTGTGATAAGGTGTTCCGTGATATTTGTAGTATCGTGGTATTACTTTACATCTTGAGTTATTGCGATACAGAACAGTTTTTTCTTGTAGTGACTTGTTGGAACCACTTTCAATAGTCAAACGACTGTACCAAGGAGCGATAAGGAGACCTGCTAGACAGTTGCGCTATGTGGGTTGCATGTGAATCAGGTGAAATTCAATTCAGGTCGTTCGGATACTATTGGGCATGAATGAACATCACGTGTATCGATTTCCATCGCGCTGGGGTAAGTCCTCATGGATACGTTTATTCTCCTTAGAGTGTAAATATATTTGGAGCATGTCATTCAAAAACGTTTGAAACGACATAGACGGGAGCGGGTTGTTGTTAGGAGAGCAGAATGTATTAGACTCGCGGATCATGTGGTGTTATTGGCAGAGAGCGAAAGAAGTATGACTGAAATGTTAAATAATAAGAAAATCGCAAAATGTCCGGTGATAGGTGCAAGAAAAGCAAGAACAACTATAACGTTAGGCAGGAAGATACACAACAATTTAGTGTTTTTAGATAACTGCGACGTGCTATTATGGACGACATTGGAAGTAATAAGGAGGTGAAAATACGTATAGCAATTGCCAACGAGACGTTTCATAACAGGAGGCTTTTATGTGGGTGCATTGATAGGGGATAAAATAGGCAGGCACAGTGAGAAATGAGGTGGTGTTGAGTGGGAGAACAGAGAGAAATTTTAAAGGTAGCAAGATGAGCAAACACAATTGGCATGGACACTGAATGAGAAGAGATTGTTTATTGATGGTATGAAGGAAATGGTGAATGCAAGAAGAAGAAGAAGAAGAAGAAGAAGAAGAAGACGCAGAACATACCAGGTGGTGGACAGCGTAAGAACAGAAAATAGTTGTGAGAAAACAAGAGGGTAACAAATGATGGGACTGCATGGAGAGCTACATGTGAAGACCTGCCCTAGGGCAGAACACTCATGGTGGTGGTGTTGATGAAGAGGAGACTTATGTAGGACATTTTGCAAAACGCCCATTTTCTTGTAATCCAAATTTAAACAAAACATAGGCAGCTTATAATTTGTAGTCTATAAACGACCGTGAATTGCGTGACAGATGGAACTTGCCAGTATACCAGTTATTAGGACTTATTCCCACTCCACTGACGTATGGAGCGTGCGAACTGTGGCTGCTTAAAAGCCTCTGTGCGTGCTGTGCTTAGTCTCTTCCGGTCTTCACGCTTCCTACAGTTACAATACGTAGGTGGTTTCAGTATATTCCATTCCTACTTTCATCATGTAACGTCAGTTCTAGAAACTTTCTAATTAGGTCTCCTCGCGATACTTTGCTCTTCCACGGGATAGTCTGTGTCTACCATGAACTGTCCGTTAGTCAGTAAGTAGAATAACTGGTTTTCCGACACATGTCGCCATGTAACTGTCGCTCTGTCTCCACGTCAGAGAGACGGAAATTCTGTGTGCCACATTTGAAGATGAGTCTGTAAAGGTTACAAAACTAGTTAATGGAATTACAAATAGTTCAAAAAGTGAGTTTTTGCGGTTTTCCGTATTTACATTCAATGCACTAGTCACAGGCTCTAGGCGATCCTTAGGGGATATGCTTAGTCGGTTGAGAGCGTGATGTGTCCCTCCGAGATTAATTTCACCTGGGCTTTAAGCGACTCACCGGTCAGCATTTACAGAGCTGCCAACTACATCTCACACCGGGAATATTATCAGGATTGGTTTGCATCGCAGCCTACGGAAGAGAACGAAAATCGAACGAGCATTCGCAGTCATTCCCTCCATTGACTACCATTCGCCTATATTCAACAGTTAAGGATTCCTCCGGAAATATTCCAAGTAGACTTTCTCTGGATATTTTACGTTTCTTTCCAAGCGCCTGCCTGTTCAATTTGATCAGAAACTGTGTGACATTCTCCAACGCGTCAAAAAACCTGTGACCATTCGTGCCGCCCTTCTCTGTATACATTCAGTATCGCCTGGCAGTTGTATCTGATTAGGATCCAAGAATCTCGAGCAATATTGGGGGATGGGTCACAAGCGTGATTTGTAAGCAATTTCTTTTGTACACTGATTGTATTTTCCTAGAATTCTACCAACGAATTGCAGCCAGCCACCGTATTTCCCTAAGACTGCGACTATGTGACGGTTCCATTTCAAATCTCTAGAAATTTTTACACCCAGGTATTCATGTGGGTTGAGCGATAGCGAATTTGACTCGCTGCACTATACTCGTAGGATAAGGTTATATCGTTTTGTGAACCGAACAATTTTACATTTCGGGAACATTTAAACTAAGTTGTCATGCTTTGCACTACACTGAAATCTTATGAGGGCGTGACTTCTTTCAAACAGAACTTTATTACAGGCAACAGCATCATTTGCGAAAACACTGAAGTTCCAAATAGACCGCGTAACCACCGCCCCCTTCTCCCCTCCAAATTGCTGTCTGAAAACTGGAAGTCCCACTTGTAAAACACCTTCAGAAGTTCGTTCACATTCCGTATCAGTTAATGTGTTAAAAACTTGACCTGAAGAAACATAACCCTTTGCAGTTGAAGACGCTCTGTTGTAAGAGAAGCTAGTTTTTCGAAAACGTCTCAATATTTATTTACTGAACTAGGTGTTGTACAATTCTATAATTTTCAGGTACATTCGGCGACGTATGTGGATACTGTGACAAATGTGTTGCGAATAAAGTGAGTAGTAAAGAAGTAATAAAGTGAAACATCAAGCCTGATGCTGACACCTTACTACACGAACAGCGAAAATGTAGAAGTGATCAAAGTCTTTTTCCTTTCATCATTATGTCAGGGATGTCAGAGGGGAAAAAAAGTTTCGCCAAGTTTCGAAATTATGTGTGAAGTTTGTTGGAAGTCGCCACGTGCTGCCTTTCACAAATGCTCGGTGAATATATTCTCGATAATTTGCGCGCCATGAAATTGTGCTGCCTTAGACGAGTACGCAGTTTTTAACTTTCAACGCCCGACTTATTGCGTAAACCTATGCCTTTAAATGAAGGACGGAAGGAGGATTGCATTTAATGTGCCATCGATGTTGAGGTTGGTTTGTGGGGGGTTAAAGGGACCAGACTACTTAGGTCATCGGTCCCTTGTTCCACGACCATAATAATACACGAAGAAAAGTCCAACAAGCAATAAACACATAACGGAGACGACAAGGGACGACACAGTACAAGAAAGACATAGACGAAGACCAGAGAAAAGAGATTAAAAGACACACAGAGTGCGACGGTCATTGGCCGACCATGAAAATAAAACTGGAAAGGCCAACAACCAAGGGACACATTAAAACACCACAAACTAAAACCCCAGGCCAAAAGCCACAGTCGACACTAAAAAAAAAATGAAAAGGGACTCTCATATTGAATGATAAAAACCCCCTGCTCGAATAAAACGGAGAACTAAGTCAGCCATAGTAGAGTCATCGGTTAAAAGAGCAGGGAGTGTATCAGGCAGCGCGAACGTCTGCCTGAGGGCAGTTAAAAGTGGGCAGTCTAGTAAGACGTGTACCACGGTCAGGGCCAATCCGCAGCGACAGAGAGGCGGGTCGTCACGGCACAAGAGATACGCGTGCGTGAGCCGGGTATGTCCTATGCGGAGCCGGCAGAGGACGACAGCGTCCTTGCGAGACCCCCGCATGGAGGAGCGCCACACACTGGTTGTCTCCTTGACTGCCCGAAGTTTGTTGGGAGAGGGCAGGGTGCGCCACTCATCACGCCAAGCAGCAAGGACCTTCTGCCGCAATACGGATCGGACGTCACTCTCTAAAAGACCGATCTCCATGGCCGGGGAACTGACCGCCTGTTTCGCCAGTTCGTCAACCCGCTCGTTACCCGGGATGCCGACGTGACCCGGGGACCAAACAAAGGTGACAGAGCGGCCGCAACGGACGAGAGTATGGAGGGACTCCTGGATGGCCATCACCAGACGGGAACGAGGGAAACACTGGTCAAGAGCTCGTAAACCGCTCAGGGAGTCACTACAGATGACAAAGGACTCACCTGAGCGGGAGCGGAGAAACTCTAGGGCACGATAGATGGCAACCAACTCGGCAGTGTATACACTGGAGCCAGCTGCCAATGACCGTTGCTCACAATAATCCCGTAGAGTGAGAGCGTAACCAGTGTGACCAGAGACCACCGAACCGTCGGTGTAGGCCACCACCGCGTTCGGAAACTCGGCCAGGATGGAAAGAAAGCGGCGGCGGAGGGCCTCCGGAGGCACTGAGACCTTCGGACCCTGTGCCAAGTCGAGCCGAAGGCACGGTCGGGGCACACTCCACGGGGGCAGACGGAGATTGGCCCGGAAAACAGGCGGCAGAGGAAAAAAGTCAAGGCCATGGAGAAGGTCCCGGAGGCGAACCGCAATGGGACACCCTGACCGGGGCCGCCTGTCTGGAACATGGACGATCGAGCGCGGGAACAGGAGACGGTAGTTTGGATGCCCTGGCATGCTATAAACGTGCGCGGCATAGGCGGCCAGAAGGCGGTCACGCCGGAACCGCAATGGAGGGACACCAGCCTCCACAAGTATGCTGTCGACGGGGCTTGTCCGGAACGCCCCGTGGCGAGGCGGATCCTGCAGTGGTGTATGGGATCCAGCAATCGCAATGCTGAAGGCGAGGCAGAACCGTACGCCACACACCCATAATCAAGGCGGGACTGGATCAGCGCTTGATATAGGTGGAGGAGGGTGGACCGGTCGGCACCCCACCTGGTGTGGCTTAAGCAACGGAGAGCGTTTAAGTGCCGCCAGCATGTTTGCTTCAGCTGCCTAATATGGGGCAGCCAAGTCAACCGGGTATCGAACACCAGTCCCAAGAACCGATGCGTCGCGACCACAGCAAGAGGTTCACCATCAAGGTAAAGGCGCGGCTCAGGGTGAACCGTGCGACGCCGGCAGAAATGCATAACGCAGGTCTTCGCGGCCGAAAACTGGAAGCCGTGCGCTACAGCCCATGACTGCGCCTTGCGGATGGCACCTTGCAGCTGCCGTTCAGCAGCGGCGATGCCACTGGAGCTGTAATATAGGCAGAAGTCGTCCGCATATAAAGAAGCCTCGACGGACGACCCCACCGCCTCAAGGAGCCCATTGATGGCAATTAAAAACAGGGACACACTGAGGACAGACCCCTGTGGGACCCCGTTCTCCTGGACCCGGGAGGAACTATGCGACGCAGCTACTTGCACGCGGAAGGAACGATACGAAAGAAAATTCTGAATAAAAATCGGGAGCGGGCCCCTAAGGCCCCACCCATGAAGTGTGGCCAGGATGTGATGGGGCCAAGTCGTATCGTATGCCTTCCGCATGTCGAAGAAGTGCAAAGGCTGTACGGATGGCAGACTCCAGGGAGACCAGATTATCGACGGCAGAGCGGCCTTTACGGAACCCACCCTGAGACGGAGCCAGAAGGCCCCGAGACTCGAGGAGCCAACTCAACCTCCGGCTCACCATACGTTCCAGCAACTTGCAAGGAACGTTGGTGAGGCTTATGGGGCGATAGCTGTCCACCTCCAGCGGGTTCTTGCCAGGTTTCAATACGGGGAGGACTATGCTTTCCCGCCATTGAGACGGGAAAACACCCTCGACCCAGACGCGATTGAAAAGATCTAGGAGGCGTCGCTGGCAAGGCACTGAGAGGTGTTTCAGCATCTGGCTGTGAATGCGGTCTGGTCCAGGAGCCGTATCAGGGCAAGCAGAAAGTGCGCTCTGGAATTCCCATTCGCTGAAAGGAGCATTGTACGACTCCGCGTGGCGCGTGTGAAAGGAAAGCCTCCGACTTTCCAACTGCTCTTTCCGGGAGCGGAAGGCCAACGGGTAGTTCGTTGACGCGGAACACTGAGCAAAATGCTCTGCTAACCGGTCCGCAATCGTGTCGGAGTCGGTGCACACTGCTCCATTCAGCGAAAGCCCAGGGACAGAGACAGGTGGCCGATAGCCTTGGAGTCGCCGAATCTGGGCCCAAACCTGCGATGCAGAGGTACGGACGCCAATGGTGGAAACATAACGTTCCCAACACTCCTGCTTCCGTTGGCGAATAAGGCGTCGGGCTCGTGCGCGGAACTGTTTAAAAGCAATGAGGGTCTCCAACGACGGGTGCCGCTTATGGCGCTGAAGAGCCCGCCAGCGATCTCGAATCGCCTCTGCGATCTCGGGCGACCACCACGGCACAGTCCTCCGCCGAGGTGACCCGGATGTACAGGGAATCGCAGATGCCGCCGCAGAAACGATGCTGGTGGTGACCGACTGAACCACCGCATCAATCGGATCAGTGGAAGGAGGTGCGATCACTGCGACAGATGTAAATAAGTCCCAATCAGCCTTATTCAGAGCCCATCTGGAGGGGCGTTCAGAAGAGTGACGCTGTGGCAGTGACAGAAAGATGGGGAAATGGTCACTACCACATAAGTCGTCATGGACCCTCCAGTGGATGGGTGGTGAAAGTCCGGGGCTGCAAATAGAAAGGTCAATGGCCGAAAACGAGCCATGGACCGCACTAAAGTGGGTCGCCTCTCCCGTGTTTAAAAGGCAGAGGTCAAGCTGTGACAGAAGAGTCTCGACATCTCTGCCCCGGCCAGTAATCGCGGCGCTACCCCACAAGGGGTTATGGGCGTTAAAGTCGCCCAGCAACACAAAGGGAGGCGGCAGTTGTCCTATCAATGCAGCCAACACATGACGAGAGACATCACCATCCGGCGGAAGGTACAAACTGCAGACAGTAATAGGCTGAGGCGTCCACATCCTTACAGCGACAGCCTCTAAGGGTGTATGAAGAGGCACACACTCGCTGTAGATAGAGTTAAGGACGTAGACGCAGACTCCACCAGACACCCTCTCATAAGCTGCCCGGTTCTTATAATAACCCCGATACCCTCGTAGGGCAGGGGTCCGCATTGCCAGAAACCACGTTTCCTGGAGGGCAATGCAGAAGAAAGGGTGACTGCTGACGAGTTGGCGGAGCTCAGCAAGGTGGTGGAAAAAACCGCTGCAGTTCCACTGGAGAATCACTTTGTCCATGGGCGAAATAGGCGTGAAGGGACCGAGGAGGCAGATCACGTCACTGGGTCACCTGCTGTCACCGATCGAGGACCAGTACAATCGGCGTCCTTGGCGTCTGAGGGTATGGCGAGATCCAGGTCCTCAGCGGACGCCAGGATCTCCACCTCATCCCCAGACGCAGAGCCTGTATGGAGCGGTTGGGTGGATGCCACCGCGCGTTCCTTGGCCTTAGAGGCCTTCTTCTTCTTCGTCTTCTCTCTCTGCTCCTTGGGCTTTACTAGCTGGGAGGGCTCCACCGAGTCAGTCTCCGGGACGGAGGAGGAGCGGGAAGCCCTGCGACCAGCCGCTGGCCTGCTTTTCAGCCATTGGCTGACGTCACCCTTCCCAGAGGTGGAAACCTGGGAAGGGAGGGACCCGAGGGATCCCTTGCGAGAGAGAGTCGCCGAAGAAGTCGGACGCTTCTCCGGCTTAGAGTTGGGGACTTGTGTCCCCGATGGTTGGGGGGTCGTTGCTCCTGAGGTAGATGGTGCAGGAGCAACAGATGGGGAAGTGCCCCCCCACCATCAAGGGGGCAGGTGTAGTATTCCGGCTCAGAGTGTTCAGTGGAATCGGTGCAGCAGATGACAAAACTACTGTTTTGGCAGCGGTGGCATAGGAGCTGGTCAGAGCCACAGGATGTAGCCTCTCGTATTTCCGCTTAGCCTCAGTATAGGTCATGCGGTCCAGGGCCTTATATTCCATGATCCTTCGTTCTTTCAGTAGGACCTTGCAGTCTGGCGAGCAAGGGGAATGGTGTTCGCCACAGTTCACACATATGGGAGGCGGCGCACATGCAGTATTAGGATGTGAAGGGCGTCCACAATCTCTGCATGTCATGCTGGAAGTACACCGAGATGACATGTGGCCGAACTTCCAGCATTTGAAACACCTCATCGGGGGAGGGATATAGGGCTTCACATCACATCGGTAGACCATCACCTTGACCTTTTCGGGTAGGACGTCACCCTCGAAGGCCAAGATGAAGGCACCGGTGGCTACCTGATTATCCCTCGGACCCCGATGGACGCGCCGGACGAAGTGAACACCCCGCCGTTCTAAATTGGCGCGTAGCTCGTCGTCTGACTGCAAGAGTAGGTCCCTATGGAATATAATGCCCTGGACCATGTTGAGACTCTTATGGGGTGTGATCGTGACGGAAACATCCCCCAACTTGTCACAAGCGAGTAACCGCCGTGACTGTGCAGAGGATGCCGTTTTGATCAATACTGCCCCAGAGCGCATTTTGGACAAGCCCTCCACCTCCCCAAACTTGTCCTCCAAGTGCTCGACAAAAAACTGAGGCTTGGTCGCCATAAACGATTCCCCATCGACTCGTGTACAGACTAAATAGCGAGGTGAATAAGGTTCGCTGCCAACCATAGCCTTTCGTTCCTCCCATGGTGTGGCCAGGGAGGGGAACGCTTGTGGATCATATGCCTGAGCGTTGCATTGAGGCCGAGAACGCTTAGAGACTGCTGGCGGCTGGCCGCCAGCAAGAGATGATGTACCACGCTTCATCGCGGGTCATCCGCCCTGATGCCACCTACTCCGACCAAGGGCCCTCCCCACGGGCGCCACCCAGCCTCAGCAACGACCACCTGGCGGGATGGCCATTGCCGGGAGTCCCGATGCCCCAAGGAGACAGGCATCTACTCCTTGGCATACGCGGGGAGTTAACGGCGCAGGCATCAGTAGAGCGATCCCTGTGTTGTCAGGGGGCTACAACCGACAGGGTACATGGCGGCCCCACCACAACGGACTGGCTACCATGCTGGATTTCAGGCGAAATGTAGCCCATGATCGTCATTGGCGCATAAAGCGACACAGCAGAGCAGACTGCAAAAACCGCACCCAAGAACAAAGCCACGCCCTAGAGATGGTGAGTGGGCGGGACAGCTATGCGACGACGACCAACCAAGCTAGAGATGGTAATGAGCGATGGACACATTGCACCTTGTAAGGCGCCCTTCCCCAATCAGCTCGCTCTTCGGAAGAATTTAGAAGATGGAGGTCAAACCCGGTAGGGGACCATCACATAAGGCCGAAACGTTTGAGACTCCTTTTAGTCGCCTCTTACGACAGGCAGGAATACCGTGGGCCTATTCTTACCCCCGAACCCACAGGGGGCCATCGATGTTGAGGTCATTAAAAACGGAGCAGGAGTTGGCACTGCGTCAGGGAAGGGTAAAAGAAGTCCGCCGTTCCCTTTAAAAGGAACCATCCCAGCATTTGCTTGGAGCGATTCAGGAAAGTTACGGAAAACGTATCAGGATGGCCGGATGCGGATTTAAACGTCATCCTCCCGAATGCGAGTCTAGTGTACTAGTTGGCAGCTCGTCGTGTAGAAGCTAGCGTTGCTGGTGGTGGGATTCCGGGTTCGATTCACGGCTGGGTTGCTTTCTCCGCCCGGGAAGTAGGTGTCTGTGGTGTCATCATTTCATCATCATCCGTGAAGGTGGCGAAACTGGACTGTGTAAAGGTTGGGGCTTTGTACAGGCGCTGATAACCGTGCAGTTAAGCGCCCCAAAAACCAAACATCATCATCATCATCATCATACCATGGAATAACCACTGCGGCAGCTCGTTCGGAATACATTTAAATGAGCAGATTAAGTCAGCATTTTTAGTATATACATTGACTTCGTTCTTCATAAATGAAAGCAGGAACTACGACAAGACAAAGGAATTGGGATAACGAATGAGAAATACCTGATTGTGCTTCTGTTTGTAGATGACATGATTCAAGTTCACGAAATGACCTCCAAAGATCTATGTACCACCTGAACGAAATATGCAATGAATACAACTTTAAAATTTCTAGTAATAAAACGGAAATAAGTGCACTCCGAGGAAAATACTCAGTCAGTTTAAAACTAGTTTTGGATAATCCTGCTTTAGAACTGGTCTCTTAATCTTTCATTTAGGCTACGCTGTAAGATCTGATTTTTACTCTGATACTTAAAATAAATTACACAAATTCTAAGCTGTCTGTGACACTATTATCTGAATATTGGGCAATAAAGTACAAAAAGATTGTCCCGAAATTCTATAACGTGGTCGCGGTTCCTGTATTATGCTATGAAAGCGAAAACATGGTTTAAAAAAAAGCAAAAAAAATCACACGGCAGAGATGAGGTTCCTACGAAATTCGAAGAGCTGCACAACAAGAAATGATTAGGAATGAAGTTACTAGAGAAAAATTAAGTATTTTCAAAAGAAACTAAAAAATTCAAAAATATCGTGAAGACTGGTGAGAATGCTACGTCCCAGACTTCCCCAAAATATTCTGAACTACAAGCGGAATGGAAGACGTGATATTCAAAGGCCTCGGACGTGGGAGCAATTTCGTTTGAGAGACTATCCCGCGCGGCGACTACTGAAGTACTTATACATTATAGAATTCTTAAGTTATACAACCAAAATAAGTAAGTTTTAATGTAGTTTACGTTCACTGATGCAAAAAAAAATTTCTTGCTTTTTAAAGTGGGCTATGTTCTTTCTAAGGGTTCAAACTGTCTCCATGACAAATTTGAACAATATCTGTTAAGCTGTTTGGACTCTAAAACGAAACAGACTGTGTTACAAAGTAGAAAAGCAACTGAGAGAAAGAAGCGGCGTCGGTTTCTGCAGGAGGCGGCCATCATTTTGTAGGACAATGTTCGGGCACGCTCGGTTCAAGTCGTGACTGATTTGATCGGTATATAGGGATGGGGAGCGCCGCATCACGCACCACACTCATCTACATCTATATTTATACTCCGCAAGCCACCCAAAGGTGTGTGGCGGAAGGCACTTTACGTGCCACTGTCATTACCTCCCTTTCCTGTTCCAGTCGCGTATGGTTCGCGGGAGGAAAGACTGTCTGAAAGCCTCCGTGCGCTCTCTAATCTCTCTAATTTTACATTCGTGAACTCCTCGGGAGGTATAAGTAGGGGGAAGCAATATATTCGATACCTCATCCAGAAACGCACCCTCTCGAAATCTGGCGAGCAAGCTACACCGCGATGAAGAGCGGCTTTCTTGCAGAGTCTGGCACTTGAGTTTGTCAAACATCTCCGTAACGCTATCACGGTTACCAAATAACCCTGTGACGAAACGCGCCGCTCTTCTTTGAATCTTCTCTATCTCCTCCGCAAACCCGATCTGGTACGGATCCCACACTGATGAGCAATACTCAAGTATAGGTCGAACGAGTGTTTTTTAAGCCACCTCCTTTGTTGATGAACTACAGTTTCTAAGGACTCTCCCAATGGATCTCAACGTGGTACGCGCCTTACCAACAGTTAATTTTATATGATCATTCCACTTCAAATCGTTCCGCACGCATACTCCGAGATATTTTACAGAAGTAACTGCTACCAGTGTTTGATCCGCTATCATATAATCATACAATAAAGGATCCTTCTTTCTATGTATTCGCAATACATTACATTTGTATATGTTAAGGGTCAGTTTCCACTCCCTGCACCAATGGCCTATCCGCTGCAGATCTTCCGGCATTTCGCTACAATTTTCTAATGCTGCAACTTCTGTGTATGCTACAGAATCATCCGCGAAAAACCGCATGGAACTTCCGACACTATCTACTACCTCATTTATATATATTGTGAAAAGTAATGGTCCCATAACACTCCCCTGTGGCACGCCAGAGATTATTTTAACGTCTGTAGACGTCTCTCCAGTGATAACAACATGCTGTGTTCTGTTTGTTAAAACTCTTCAATCCAACCAGAGAGCTGATCTGATATTCCGTGGGCTCTTACTTTATTTATCAGGCGACAGTGCGGAACTGTATCGAACGCCTTCCGGAAGTCGAGAAAAATAGCATCTACCTGGGAGCCTGTATCTAATATTTTCTGGGTCTCATGAACAAATAAAGTGAGTTGGGTCTCACACGATGGATGTTTCCGGAATCCATGTTGATTCCTACAGAGTAGATTCTGGGTTTCCAAAAACTACATGATACTCGAGCAAAAAACATGTTCTAAAATTCTACAACAGATCGACGTCAGAGATATAGGTCTATAGTTTTGCGCATCTGCTCTACGACCCTTCTTGAAGACTCGGACTACCTGTGCTCTTTTCCAATCATTTGGAGCCTTCCGTTCCCCTAGAGACTTGCGGTACACGGCTGTTAAAAGGGAGGGCAAGTTCTTTCGCGTACTGTGTAGAATCGAATTGGTACCCCGTCAGGTTCAGTGGACTTTCCTCTGTTGAGTGATTCCAGTTGCTTTTCTACTCCTTGGACACTTATTTCGATGTCAGCCATTTTCTCGTTTGTGCTAGGATTTAGAGAAGGAACTGCAGTGCGGTCTTCCTCTATGAAACATCTTTGGAAAAATGTGTTTAGTATTTCAGCTTTACGCCTGTCATCCTCTGTTTCAATGCCATCATCACCCCGGAGTGTCTGGACATGCTGTTTCCAACCACTTACTGATTTAACGTGAGACCAGAACTTTCTAGGATATTCTGTCAAGTCGGTACATAGAATTTTACTTTCGAATTCACTGAACGCTTCACGCATAGCCCTCCTTACGCTAAGTTTGACATCGTTTAGCTTCTGTTTGTCTGAGAGGTTTTGGCTGCGTTTATACTTGGAGTGAAGCTGTCTTTGCTTTCGCAGTAGTTTCCTAACTTTGTTGTTGAACCACGGTGGGTTTATCCCGTCCCTCACAGTTTTACTCTACACGTACCTGTATAAAACGCATTTTACGATTGCCTTGAACTTTTTCCATAAATACTGAACATTGTCAGTGTCAGAACAGAAATTTTCGTTTTGATCTGTTAGGTAGACTGAAATCTGCCTTCTATTACCCTTGCTAAACACGTAAGCCTTCCTCCCTCTTTTTATATTCCTATTAACTTCCATATTCAGGGATGTTGCAACAGCCTTATGATCACTAATCCCTGTTCTGCACATACAGAGTCGAAAAGTTCGGGTCTGTTTGTTATCAGTAGGTCCAAGATGTTATCTCCACGAGTCGGTTCTCTGTTTAATTGCCTGAGGTAATTTTCGGATAGCGCACTCAGTATAATGTCACTCGACGCTCTGTCCCTACGACCCATCCTAAACATCTGAGTGTCCCAGTCTATATCTGGTAAATTGAAATCTCTACCTAAGACTATAACATGCTGAGAAAATTGATTTGAAATGTATTCCAAATTTTCTCTCAGTTGTTCTGCCACTAATGCAGCTGGGTCGGGAGGTCAGTAAAAGGAGCCAATTATTAACCTAGCTCGGCTGTTGCGTGTAACCTCCACCCATAATAATTCACAGGAACTATCCACTTCTACTTAACTACAGGATAAACTTCTACTAACAGCGACTAACTCTCCACCACCGGTTGCATGCAATCTATCATTTCTATCTGTCTGTACCTTTGTAAAAATTTCGGCAGAATTTCTCTCTGGTTTCAGCCAGCTTTCTGTACCTATAACGATTTCAGCTTCGGTACTTTCTATCAGCGCTTGAAGTTCCGGTACTTTACCAACGCAGCTTCGACAGTTTACCATTACAATACCGATTGCTGCTTGGTCCCCGCATGTCCTGCTTTGCCCCGAACTCGTTGAAGCTGCCGCCCTTTCTGTACTTGCCCAATGCCATCTAACCTAAAAAACCGCCCAGCTCACGCCACACAACCCCTGCTACCCGTGTAGCCGCTTGTTGCGTGTAGTGGACTCCTGACCTATCCAGCGGAACCCGAAACCCCACCACCCTATGGCTCAAGTCGAGGAATCTGCAGCCCACACGGTCGCAGAACAATCTCAGCCTCTGATTCAGACCCTTTACTCAGCTCTTTACCAAAGGCCCGCAGTCAGTCCTGTCGACGATGCTACAGATGGTGAGCGGTGAGCTCTGCTTTCATCCGGCTAGCGAGACTGGCAGTCTTCACCAAATCAGATAGCCAGGGAGGGTTTCCTCCGATCCATAGCGACACACATCATTGGTGCCGACATGAGCGACCACCTGCAAATGGGTGCAACCTGTACCCTTCATGGCATCCGGAAGGACCCTTTTTCACATCTGGAATGACTCACCCCGGTATGCACACGGATTGCACATTGGTTTTCTTCCCCTCTCTTCCCCTCTCTGCCCCATTACGCGCCTGACGTTGGAGCTCCCAACTACCAGTAAGACCACCCTCTGCGACTGCTCGGATCTTGCAGACTGAGGGGCAACACCTGGAACAGGACAAGCAGCCACGTCAGGCCGAAGATCAGTATCGGCCTGAGACAGACCCGGACTTGCGCCCTTCTGAGCTCAGCTTGATTCCTGACGTGAAGGTAGCGTTCTCGCTTTCCGCGTCTGGGTTCCCGGGTTCGATTCACGGCGGGGTCAGGGGTTTTGTCTGCCTCGTGATGGCTGGGTGTTGTGTGATGTCCTTAGGTTAGTTAGGTTTACGTAGTTCTAAGTTCTAGGAGACTGATGACCATAGATGTTAAGACCCATAGTGCTCAGAGCCATTTGAACCATTTGTCGAACTTTGGGGTATTCGGTTCGGAGCTGTTATGGAGATACGTCAGACAATAGACCGCTCCATTCGAACTACCTAATCAACTGGCGTAGTTAGGGGTATCTTGCTCTTTCGACATCACTGGCGATGGCTTATATACATGAGCTGTTCAAAAAATATCCGACCTTTTTTAATTGTTGAAATCAACAATGGTATCAGGGCGCGCATGGGCTCATGTTTTCAGGCATATTTAGCACACATACCTGATTTTCTCCACTACTTCGGAACACTTGCAAGTCGTACACGTTGGATTTAGTATTCTGAGCAAAATGACGTCTTTACATCACATTTGGCTCCAAGCTTGGCGATTCTCAAGTTGAAACCATCGTGTGTTTGTGGACAAAGTAATGGGTACTGCAGGGCTAAAGGAGTGGTACAACCATTTCAAAGGTAGCCGCTAATCAATGAAGACAGAAGCCAGATAAGGTACGCCCGCAATATCAACAAATCAGGTCGTTACTGATCCCGCAATATTGCTGGTGAAGCAGAATGGACTAATCACTATGAGAGAAGTTGCAGTCTAATCTAAAAGCCGTAAAGTCAACTAAATAACAAGGTATTACAATAACTAACGTCCGCCCCCGGTAGCTGAGTGGTCAGCACGACAGACTGTCAATCCTAAGATTCCTTCGATTCCCGGCTGGGTCGGAGATTTTCTCCGCCCAGGGACTGGGTGTTGTGTTGTACTAATCATCATTTCATCCCCATCGACGCGCAAGTCGCCGAAGTGGCGTCAAATCGAAAGACTTGCACCAGGCGAACGGTCTACCCGATGGGAGGCCCTCGTCACACGCCATTATTATTATACAATAACGAACAACTTAAATTGGAAAGAACACATAGAAAATGTTGCGGTTAAGGCTAACCAAAGACTGCGTTTTATTGGCACAACACTTAGAAAACGTAACAGACCTAGAAAGGACACTGCCTACACTACGCTTGTCCGTCCTCTTTTAGAATACTGCTGGGAAATGTGGGATCCTTACAAGATAGGACTGACGGAGTAGATCTAAAAAGTCCAATGAAAGGCAGCACGTCCTCCTATTATCGCGAAATATGAGAGAGTGTGTCACACAAATGATACAGGATTTTGGCTGGACATCATTAAAAGAAAAGCGTTTTTCTTTGCGACGGAATCTTCTCACGAAATTCCAATCACCAACTTTTTCCTCCGAATGCGAAAATATTTTGTTGACACCGACCTACGTAGGGAGAAACGACCACAACGATAAAATAAGGGAAGTCAGAGCTCGTATGGAAAGACACAGGTGATCATTCTTTCCGGGTGCTATGCGAGATTGGAATAATAGAGACTTGTGAAGGTGGTTCGATGAACAATCTGCCAGGCACTTAAATGTGATTTGCAGAGTATCCATGTAGATGCAAGTATAGGTGGTCACATTTTTATTATCCCCTGTATGTGTATATCGCTTCAAACGGACTTTGTTACCTCTATGTCGATATCTGCATCATTTTCGAAATATGTGAGCTTACTTATATTATCTGTAATGTTAATATACAACATGAACAGTAAGGCTACCAACACACTCCCTCTGGCACAAGTGGTTACATTTACACGTATAGATGAACTCTTCATTCAGGATGAGATGATGTGTCCTCCCTACAAAAATATTTTATTGGCCGTACTCTATACGGTGCAGGCAAACGGTCAACTACAATTGCTGTTTACTGTGCGGTAACCTCTAGCGTATCAGAAGCAGTTTAGGAACATTTTTTCAAATGAGTATACGCACTCGTATTTCGGCAGGTGCACAGTTTTGCCATTTCAATTTTTGCACGTTCCCCAGATACCTTTTCGAAAATTTCGAGCAAAACAAATAGAAATCTTTATTACATCATGAAACAATGAAGAAGCAAATTCGGATTTGTTCGCAAGCCCGAAGCAAAATCTAGTACAAGAATCATTGATTTTAACAAAGTAGCTGTCGATAGGTTTTTTTCGTTGCTAACAAATGTAACTGACAATCACAAACTAATGACTTCTCAAATAACTAATTGTGATGGAACAGGCGTCTCGGTTAATGCTAAAAACCAATCGAACATCGCAGCTAGCAAAGGGAACCGTCCAGTGCGATCGTTAACCTCTGCAAAAAGGGGCGAAACTGCAACCAGCCTCATTAGTACTTCAGCAAGCGGAGCTGACATTCCTCCTACGATTATTTTTCCACGAAAGAAGAAGCAGAAAGAATTTGAGTTAGGACTGGCAGCAGGAGGTTGCGCTGAGGTCCACAGCACCGCATGGATGGCCACAGAGTCATTCTTTGTATGGTTTCCACAATTTGTGGTATTTTCTAAGGCATCAAAGCACGTCCCAGTTCTCCTTATATCAGATGGCCACTCAGCTCATACCACGAACAATGACGTTATGGACAACGCGAGGGAGAGTGGCGTTTCTTCACCACCACATTGCTCTCACAGACTTCAGCCGCTTGATGTTTGTTTTATAAATCCTCGTTATAGTGATCAGCTTCGAAAATGGCTGCGAAGCCACGCAGGGAAAGTCGTAACTGTCTTTCAAATTTCAACGCTTTTTGGTTCAGCTTTCGTCTAAAGCGCAAAAATGAAAACCGCTATTAAAGGTTTCGAAGCTACTGCAATATGGCCCACGGACCCATCCATATTCACGACGCACACTTCCTCCCGGCACACACAACTGACAGCGGACGTGATAGGCCGTCAGATAAAGGGGTTATTATATCTGAACAATTGTAATTGCCTCCACCTAGCACACCAGCTGAAAAAGACGACTCAAACGGGCTGGATAATCAAGCGGACGAGGTTTCAGCTATTTGTTACAATGAACTGCCGCCTAAGAATAACAAAGTTATTGGGGCTAATTGTTCTAATCTTGGGTGCTCTTGGATGACAACTGACAACACAACCTCCTCATTTCATATTTCACCTGAGATTCTGATTTTCTTGTCAAAAGTTAACGAAAGCAAGAAAAGAGCGAGACTGAAAATGGGGAAGAACGTTGTTTTAACTGATTCGCCGTACAAAAAAAGAGTTAAAAGTCATTAATGGGAGTAACAGAAAAAAGAACTTTGACAAAGAAGAAAGAGCAAACAGAAAACTTTTTGCGAAAGAGAATAAAGTTAAGAACTCAAAAAAGAGAGAAAGAATCTGAAGGTAAATGGAAAAAAGGAGAGAGAATACAATACTAACGAGAGTGATTACGAGGAAAGTTCTGACTGTCAATGTGTATATTGTGGTGGGTTATATTCAAAATCAGTTGGAGGTTGGGTAGCTTGTTCCACGTGCAAAAAATGGACACACGATTCTTGTGCAGGAATAGATAGCGAAGATGATGAGTGTCTCCCCGTGCGTGAATTTTGTAAACAGCCTCAAGAAAAGGATACGATACATGAAAACTGTAGTTTGACATTAATACTCACTTTGAACTAAAAAAAATTCCGAGCAAGCCAATATTTTCTGCATTTCCGATAATTTTATACGTTTTTGTAATCACTTGTATTTACCACCCCATACTACCGCGTGCAAATGATATAAATTTCTGTTTTTGAGTCAGAAAATATTGTTGTTTTATTTTATGGCAATGTTCTTGTATTTTTCTGATTAATACATCGTAATGTGTTCATATAAAAATTTGTAGCTCTCTTATTTATCAATTTTGTACATTTAATCAAAGTTTTCAACTGTGTACCCCATTATACCTTGGATACCCCAACGTGTCGGATAAGAAAGATAAAAATACAATCACTACTCGTTTCTTCAACGACAATTTAAGCTGTGTTCAGTGGTTCCTCCCAGAGTTCATCACGATATATTCCGAAAAAAATCATAGTTAACGAACATTATAAATTGTTCTAGAAACGAAGGCAATCACAGTTAACATTTAATAAGGCCACTGGTATCCTTCGAAATACAACTAATCAACGTCATGCAGAACGTCATGGGTCACAGTGGATGGGTGGAATCGAAATATGACATTTACCCACGATCGCTTCTTTTTGTCAATTTGTGCCATTAATTTCTCTGCTCCCTAATCTGATTTCGTATCTCCCCTTCAGCTATTCGATCAAAGCTTTTTTAGCATTCCTCTACACCACCACATTTCGGAAGTTTCTAGTCGTCTCCTGTTTGGGGAACCAGGCATGTTAACTACTGATTCGCAATATATTTATTCCGAAAGGCAAAAGGAACCCCGAAAACAATGAAAATAATTTTGTTTATTGGTGATTGTACCAGTTTTATTTACACTTAGTGCGAATATGAAAGTATTTTAGTCCAAATCCTTATTTGAAGGTCCTAAATGTCGGTTTAAATGGCTGCTTGCTATGTAAGACATGCCCACTTGTTTCTCTGTGCCATCTCTTCTTTGAGACGATAAGCCTAGGGACATTTTACCCGTAGCTTTGAGCTTTCACCTATGAATACATTTTTTCTTGTCTCGTAGTCAGTTTACTATTAGCACATTAATATTGTTATTCCCTGTTGCATTTTGCCTACTCCTGCCTTGCCGCGTCTCAGGAGGCGTCTTGTCGGGTCTAGGGAGGGAATTCTCTAACCTAAAAAATACCCCATGTGCACTCCACACGTACTCCGCTACCCTCGTAGCCGCTTCCGGCGTGTAGTGCATGCCTGACCTATTCAGGGGGACCCTACATTTCTGCACCCTATTGCGGAGGTCGAGAAATTTGCACCCCAGCTCTCCGAAGAATCTTCTGAGCCTCTGGTTTAAGCCTTCCACTCGGCTCCAAACCAGAGGACCGCGATCGGTTCTGGGAACGATACTACAAATAGTTAGCTCTGATTCCACCCCGCGAGCGAGGCTTTCCGCCTTCATACAATCCGCCAACCGCCTGTACGAAATGAGGATGACCTCTGAACCCAGACGGCAGGAGTCATTGGTGCCGACATCAGCAACAATTTGCAGTCGGGTGCACCCACTGCTCTCTATCGCCGCCAGTAGGGCCCCCTCCACATCTCGAATGAGACCCCCCGGCAAGCAGACAGAGTGAACACTGGCCTTCTTCCCCGACCTTTCCGCTATTTCCCTAAGGGGCTCCATCACCAGCCTAACGTTGGAGCTCCCAATAACTAATAAACTCCTCCCCCCGTGTGCCTGCTCGGACCTTGCTGAAGGAGCAGCCACATGTCCATTCACAGGCAGAGCGGGCGATGCCACACGGCCAGCCTCCACATTGGCCCAACTATGCCTGGTACCCGCGAAGATGTCTCGACAGCAGGGACAGTGGGTGAAGCATCTAACACCTGAGGTGCACCATGCGACGCACCAGACTCCCCACTGCCGCTACACTCCGAGGCAGCAGCCTGAAGATGGCTGACCGCGGCCATCAACACGCTCAGCTGTTCGCGAAGAGTGGCCAGCGTCCGTACACAGCAGTCACACATCCTATCCATCCTAAGGAATCAATTTACCGAAGAGACTTAATCAACTTTTAAGTATCCAGAATGAGATTTTCACTCTGCAGCGGAGTGTGCGCTGATATGAAACTTCCTGGCAGATTAAAACTGTGTGCCCGACCGAGACTCGAACTCGGGACCTTTGCCTTTCGCGGGCAAGTGCTCTACCAACTGAGCTACCGAAGCACGACTCACGTCCGGTACTCACAGCTTTACTTCTGCCAGTATCCGTCTTATACCTTCCAAACTTTACAGAAGCTCTTCTGCGAAACGTGCAGAACTAGCACTCCTGAAAGAAAGGATACTGCGGAGACATGGCTTAGCCACAGCCTGGGGGATGTTTCCAGAATGAGATTTTCACTCTGCAGCGGAGTGTGCGCTGATATGAAACTTCCTGGCAGATTAAAACTGTGTGCCCGACCGAGACTCGAACTCGGGACCTTTGCCTTTCGCGGGCAAGTGGTCGGGCACACAGTTTTAATCTGCCAGGAAGTTTCATATCAGCGCACACTCCGCTGCAGAGTGAAAATCTCATTCTGGAAACATCCCCCAGGCTGTGGCTAAGCCATGTCTCCGCAGTATCCTTTCTTTCAGGAGTGCTAGTTCTGCACGTTTCGCAGAAGAGCTTCTGTAAAGTTTGGAAGGTAGGAGACGGATACTGGCAGAAGTAAAGCTGTGAGTACCGGACGTGAGTCGTGCTTCGGTAGCTCAGTTGGTAGAGCACTTGCCCGCGAAAGGCAAAGGTCCCGAGTTCGAGTCTCGGTCGGGCACACAGTTTTAATCTGCCAGGAAGTTTCATATCAGCGCACACTCCGCTGCAGAGTGAAAATCTCATTCTGGAAACATCCCCCAGGCTGTGGCTAAGCCATGTCTCCGCAGTATCCTTTCTTTCAGGAGTGCTAGTTCTGCACGTTTCGCAGAAGAGCTTCTGTAAAGTTTGGAAGGTAGGAGACGGATACTGGCAGAAGTAAAGCTGTGAGTACCGGACGTGAGTCGTGCTTCGGTAGCTCAGTTGGTAGAGCACTTGCCCGCGAAAGGCAAAGGTCCCGAGTTCGAGTCTCGGTCGGGCACACAGTTTTAATCTGCCAGGAAGTTTCAACTTTTAAGTAGACTGCTAATTCACTAAAGGTGGCTGATTACTGACTAAACTGTGATTGCTAACGACTTCTTGTAGAAAACAATGAAAATAGTACTACCTGTCTCTGGACTGTATTCAAAACAAATACTAGCATTACTGGCACTATGGCTGACTACAAGGACTCTCTCTGACTGTATTCAAAACAAACACGAAATCTATGTAACTCTATTACTAGCACTCGACAATTAAAGCTTCCTAAAAGCAAAAACACACGGAAGAAGAAGTGACAAGTAAGAAAAATACAGTTAATACTTAAATTAAGGTAGCTCGCTGAACAGCAGACGTGAAGCAGACGGCGGTTAGGGCGACACATGAACTTACAACATAAAAGTAATAACAGATAAAAATACATGTTCATGAACCTGAGAGAAAATCAGTCCATAAGTTTAAGCAAACGCTATCAGCAGTACAATGAGAATCAGCTTAATTTTTCAATTAACTCCTTGACAGGATAAAAGGAGTGACCCATGAGGAAACACTCCAGTTTCGATTTGAAAGCGCGTGGATTACTGCAAAGATTTTTGAATTCGAGTGGCAGCTTATTGAAAATGGATGCAGCAGTATACTGCACACATTTTTGCTTAAGAATTAAGGAAGTCCGAACCAAATGGGAGTTTGACTTCTGCCGAGTATTAACCGAGTGAAAGCTGCTTATTGTTGGAAATAAACTAATATTGGTAACAAGAAACGACAATAAGGAATATACATATTGAGAGGCCAAGGTCAAAATACCCAGACTCCCTGAACAGAGGTCGACAAGTGGTTCGTGAACTCACACCACTTTTTGCCCGAACCTCCAGTTTCTGAGCCAAAAATATCCTTCTAGAATGGGAAGAGTTACCCAAAAACATAATACCATATGACATAAGTGAATGGAAATAGGCAAAGTAGACTAATTTACTTGTCGAAGTATCACTCACTTTCGGTACCGTTCGAATAGTGAAAATGGCAGTATTAAGTCTTTGAGCAAGATCCTGAACGTGGGCTTTCCACAACACCTTACTATTTATTTGAACACCTAGGAATTTGAAACGTTTAGTATCACTAATCATATGCCCATGCTGTGAGATTAAAACGTCAGGTTTTGTTGAATTGTGTGTTAGAAACTGTAAAAACTGAATCTTACTGTGATTTAACGTTAGTTTATTTTCTATAAGCCATTGACTGAGGTCATGTACTGCACTACTTGAAACGGAGTCAATGTTGCACACAACATCCTTTACTACCAAGCTAGTGTCATCAGCAAACAGAAATATTTTTGAGTTACCCGTAATACTTGAGGGCATATCATTTATATAAATAAGGAACAGGAGCGGCCCCAACACTGATCCCTGAGGAACCCCCTCCCCCTTGACAGTACACCACTCAGATCCCCCATCACACTGTATTACTTTCCCCCATTCCTGTAGATCGTTCCCTAATGCTCTTCCTGAAACACTGTACAACTTCTGATTCTGTCAGTTCTTTCGGGTCCCATCTCCTTAAATTCCCACCTTTTTCCAGTTTCTTCAGTTTTTATCTACAGTTCATAATCAATATACTGTGATCAGAGACCACATTTGCCCCTGGAAATGTCATACAATTTAAAATCTGGTTCCTAAATCTCTGTCTTACCATTATATAATCTATATGAAATATTGCAGTATCTCCAGGTCTTTTATGATTTTTGAACCAAGTGTTAGCTATGATTAAGTTATGCTCTGGGAAAAAACCTACCAGGCGGCTTCCTCTTTCATTTTTTACCCCCATTCCATATTCACCTACTACGTTTCCTTTTCTTCCATTTCCTACTGTCGAATTCCAGTCACCCATTAATATTAAATTTTCATCTCCCATCACTATCTGAATGATTTCTTTTATCTCATCACACATTCCATCAGTTTCATAATCATCTGCGGACTACTTTTACGACTTTTGTAGGCGTGGGATTCGTGGCTATCTTGGCCACAACAATGCGTTCACTATGCTGTTTGTAGTATCTTACCCACATTTCTATTTTTATTAATTGTTAGACCTACTCATGCATTAGCTTCATATTAGCCTTCCTAATACTTAAATCTATATTCGATGTTAACAATGACGCCGGTGGATGGACTATCACGAAATTACTGACCGTCGAGAAAGTCACAAATATAACCGACAAGCTAATGGGCCCTTCACAGGAAAAGGTTTTTTGCCGTTAAAGGGGAAAACTGAAACCCAGCAAATGAGTAAAAAAATGTATATTCACTGACAAAAAAAAATACTGTACGCACACAACTTACACAACAATAGTCTGGGATTACTCTATTACGTAACACAGTTTTTGTGATTGTATCTTGCAGCTTTAGTTATTTTTAATTAAAAGAGGCTTTAAAAGGACAGAAAGAACGTGTTGGACTACGCTACAGATCGTTCTGTTAGCACAGTCTTTACTTTGTAATCACTTTCGTTGACTTCGGCAACTCTCAACAGAAATCTCCAACCTAACCGAGACAATGTGCTACGATACGGCCGAGATCATGACAAGAGAATGGGCTACATCACACTCGAAGTAAATTTATATAGGTAAGGATCCCCATGACCTGTGTACGTCTATTATAGAAAATCTCCAAGCCACTCTCCTCAAATATATCGCAATCTTCTCTTGACCTTCATCTGTTACTATTTCAGAATTAAAAACCAGATTCAAAGAACATTTGGCTACCAGTCACAAAACTAGAAAAATAAAAATAATAAAAGTGAGAACGTGAAACACGTTAGCAATAACCATAAACAGGAGATTTTACAGAAAATAAAATTGAGAAAGGAAATTATTAATATTATCGACCGTTTAGGAACTCTAGGCTACGAAAGGTATGAAACCACATATCGAATAACTGGTGGAAGAGTTAGTGTGTTTTAAGATTAAATCCAAACAAGAATTAGAGAAAAATATATCGAAGCAAGGCAACTATTACGAAAAATTGCTAAATCTCGAGACAAATTGTGTCCTTCTGTATTAGATGAAATGTTTTGGCCCCTAGTACGGATGAAACAGTATCTGCAGAATCAACAAGAACTTCGGACATGTGTTTCATATTTCATCCAAGCCTGCAGTCTATAAATATTTAAACAAAATACTAAAACAAAATACCACTACAGGGGAATTACTTACGAAGTAATTCTTGGTAAAGAAAAACAGGACACAATTACGTATGTAGGCTTAATACGAACTACAGCTGTGTTTATAAATCGCTATAGTTGCCTTGGACTAACGACGAGAGAATATCAATATAACCTATACGCTTTTCAAAGCTGTTATCCATGAAAAAGCTAAACTACGTATCGTAAACAAAATACAATTTAACACCGAAACAATGACATTAGCTGACAATGGGCACAGACTTTAGTCAATGGGCACTTGAAAATTTGTGCCAGACCAGGATTAGCACCCGAGTCCCCTGGTTACTAGGGAGAGGCAATGATCACTGTGTCCGAATTACACAGTGGTCAACAGAATAGCACGAACTGCCCGAGCATGCCGTTCGTTAGATCCAAATTCTCAATTTCTCCATAGACTGCTAATACACTGCTCCTTGAACATAATCCTCCTCCCCTTAATTATACAGTACATGGCCAAAAAAACAGACACAGAATATATGCAAACTTGGCTTTACGAACATTGCAGACGTCGTCTATGTAACACACGTCAAACTTTAAAGAATTTACCAGTTCGTTGCATTGTTTACTATAGACCACAAATCAAGTAACGTAAAAAAAGCACTGCGTCTATTGAAATCATGATTCATAGTTTAAAAAAAAACTAATAAGTCGCCTACATATTACAGTTGCTGCCGAAAGAGGAGAACCATTATTTTCCCACAAAAGGAAATATAGTTAAAATTACGCTTCTATTTCGGTTAGTTTCGGCGGTTACTAAAATTTGCAGTGAAAGTTACATAGTGGACTCTACCCTCCCCCCACAAGAAACGTAGTTATCGTTGCTGTTGTGAGACTTTTGTACACAGTTAGAGAATGTGTGTTAAATGTGGCGCGGGCGGAAACACTAGGCTACGCTACAGGGCAATCTGCTCGCACAACGTTTAGTCGGCATTCATAATCGTTGGCGTAAACAACTCTCAATCAAATTACCACCTTCCAACCTAACTTAGATCTCGGGCTACACTACCAATCGGCCTGTCATCACAACCAAAAATTCATTGAGGGGGGTGGGGGGATTTCCTGTATCTCTCTCTGTAATGTATCTGTAGGCAAAACTGCCAGTTTTGTCAGACTCAACTGCAAGATTTACCAATGGTAAACACTTTTGAGACGGCTCGTAATTTTAGAATAGTCCTCTTCGTCTTACTTGGCATAAATTGTTCGCTGGCGTCCCAGCAGCTAGCTCCCTCAGTGTCTGCTTCTGCCATCGCACCACGCTAGTCTGCTGTTGTCCTAGCAGACCGAACGCACCGCACATCCGATACCTTCGGAACCACTCACTGGCCAGTTAGCAACTGAGCGGAACACTGTTTACATCGTGAAAGGAAAACTATGCAAAGATGTACACTTAAATGGCACGACTGAGTAGCACACACACAGTAATATCTGAGGAATGTCCTTCGACACGCGCAGAACGAAAGTCTTCTCGCGAACGTACAGCATCTCTGAAAAAAAATCTCGTGACTATATTCCGGCGTTACGGCCAGGTTCTCATACAAATGAGCAAAAAAGGGTACATTTGAAATTTTTTTTGAGACAATGAAAATACATTCGAAGGATCTGTTTGGGAATTACGAGTGATAATACTATGAGCTTAATTTTAGATTTTCAATAAAAAATGGCGCCCGTAATTATGATTTGATCAAGGGCCTGCGAGACTGGAGTACGTAGAGTGCGTGCAGTGTGGCACCTGAGATGTTACCTGAATTCAAAAATGGGTAACATCAGTTGATACTACATTATTTCTTTGAAATTGAAAATTGATAACATCAGTCGATAATACATAAAATTTATGGGAGCGCATACCTAACCGCAATGAAACAACCTTAAATTTAACGATACAGTGCTAATTCGAACTTTGAGTTCGATTTTGGGGGGTTTGTTTCACTCCTTATGCCTACACAAAAATTAGTTAATATTAACAAATGTCATATTATAGCTATAAGTTCCTAAGGAAAGTGTTTACTTTTAGGGGTCACAGGTAGAAGTTAAGAGATCGAACCACTTTTAATTTATACTGCATGCCGTTCTGAGAAAATCGTTACTCGAAAAAAAAGTGTTCAAAGTTTAGGGAAAACATTTAGTTATATTATTACTTCGATTTGCATGAACTGAGTGTTACATATATATTCTTAATGTCGCTGAAAACGAATCTGAAGTCAGATTTTCAATATTCAAAACAGCTAATCCAATACGGAGGGCAAACGATTATTTTTGACAAATTTTTACCAAAAATGTATTTTCGTTATTTACGTTTAGTCTGCAATTAAAGGAGTATTTATCAACCCTTCCTCTACCTCTGATTGTTCCTAGACAGCAACTTCCTGTTCTTCTTGGCAGGAAGGTCGCAGTTCGCAGTACTAGACGGCAAATCATCGAGTAAAACTGAAGTGATATCAGGTGTTCCCCAGGGAAGCGTCCTGGGACCTCTACTGTTCCTGATCTATATAAATGACCTGGGTGACAATCTGAGCAGTTCTCTTAGGTTGTTCGCAGATGATGCTGTAATTTACCGTCTAGTAAGGTCATCCGAAGACCAGTATCAGCTGCAAAGCGATTTAGAAAAGATTGCTGTATGGTGTGTCAGGTGGCAGTTGACGCTAAATAACGAAAAGTGTGAGATGATCCACATGAGTTCCAAAAGAAATCCGTTGGAATTCGATTACTCGATAAATAGTACAATTCTCAAGGCAGTCAATTCAACTAAGTACCTGGGTGTTAAAATTACAAACAACTTCAGTTGGAAGGACCACATAGATAATATTGTCGGGAAGGCGAGCCAAAGGTTGCGTTTCATTGGCAGGACACTTAGAAGATGCAACAAGTCCACTAAAGGGACAGCTTACACTACACTCGTTCGTCCTCTGTTAGAATATTGCTGCGCGGTGTGGGATCCTTACCAGGTGGGATTGACGGAGGACATCGAGAGGGTGCAAAGAAGGGCAGCTCGTTTTGTATTATCGCGTTATAGGGGAGAGAGTGTGGCAGATATGATACACGAGTTGGGATGGAAGTCATTACAGCATAGACGTTTTTCGTCGCGGCGAGACCTTTTTACGAAATTTCAGTCACCAACTTTCTGTTCCGAATGCGAAAATATTTTGTTGAGCCCAACCTACATAGGTAGGAATGATCATCAAAATAAAATAAGAGAAATCAGAGCTCGAACAGAAAGGTTTAGGTGTTCGTTTTTCCCGCTCGCTGTTCGGGAGTGGAATAGTAGAGGGATAGTATGATTGTGGTTCGATGAACCCTCTGCCAAGCACTTAAATGTGAATTGCAGAGTAGTCATGTAGATGTAGTCATGTAGATGTAGATGAAAAGCCGATCTGTCTAAGCTAGATATGCAGCACTCGGCAGCCTGCACTTGATATTCGTCCGTATTTTCGGTGAGTATGTTTGCATGCATTCTGCAGTATGAATCATTTTGAGCACGTGCGACACGGGACGAGTTATCATCTACATCTATATGGATACCCTGCAAAACACATTAAAGTTCCTGGCAAAGGGTTCATCGAATCACCTTCACAACTGATAATTAATTGAAACCCTCAGCTGCCAACAGGTGTTGTTGATATACTTCGATGGGGACAGCTGAAAAGTGTGCCCCTACTGGGACTCGAACCCAAGATCTCCTGCTTACATGTCAGACGCCCAATCCATCTGAGCCATCGAGGGCACAAATGAACATCAGGACTGCAGGAATTTATCCCTCGCACGCTTCCCGTGAGACTCACATCCTCAAACGTCCACAATCCGATTACGTAATGTACTTAATAGGTATTTGTCCATCCACTCATTACTGGCTCACACTAAGGTGAGTTCCGGCAACCTGTGCGCGTTCGCACAGACGAAGGTCAATGGCTGGGTAACGTTTAACCATAGATATGAAGATAGTAACTCTTCTCGAAAGAACAGGCGCCACCGACGACCGTGCAGCTCTTCTAGAATACATGACAGACCGGCCGATGTGGCCGAGCGGTTGTAGAAGCTTCAGTCGGGAGCCACGCGCCCGCTACGGTCGCAGGTTCAAATCCTGCCTCGAGCATGGATGTGTGTGATGTCCTTAATTTAGTTAGGTTTAAGTCGTTCTAAGTTCTAGGAAACTGATGACCTCAGATGTTAAGTCCCAAAGTGCTCAGAACCATTTGAACCATCAGTCCCTATGTTTACACACTACTTACAGTAACTTATGCTAAGGACAACACACACACACAACCATGCCCGAGGGAGGACTCGAACCTCCAACGGGGGGAGCCGCGCGAACCGTGACAAGTCGTTGGAGACATGGCGGGTACCCCGCGCGGCTCATGGCAGCCGTGACACTGCTTCAAACAATGGACTGTAGAAACTTGTGTAAAGCACGGATTAAAAAAAAAACCTTTCCGTTCCAAGAGTCTAGACAAGTACACCTTTAAAAAATGCAACTACAAAGAAATTGAATTTTCGAACGTTTTGAATGAGAACCTGTCCTTATGGAACACCGTTGATCAAATGTCACAGGGATTATATACTCAGGTTTCACCTGTGGATTAACACTTTCTAATCAATATCCGGAATGAGCAGGGCTTAAAACTTTGAAGAGTTAAATTTCAAGGGCCGTTCTCTTGTATGCAAATAGTTTCACAGTAGAAGTTTCTCTAGTTTTGTTTATTAATTAATTTATTTATTTTTTGCTGTAGGTAAAGAAGGATAGCATTGTGAGGAGGGGGAAGGGGGAGGGAGGAATCTTGCATCTCCCACCTTGGAATTCTCAGTACAGAATTTTTATTCATTACGAGATTCTTAGCCACTTGCAGAAGTGATTTCGAGTGATTCTGCAAAACTTTTCCTTTAGCCAATCGTAGCAACTATAGGATTCCGTTCCTGCTGCATGACATGTCTCGGAACGTACACTGACCAACTCATTTGCATAAAGAGCTAGCTTACCATCCGCTTCTCTACTTGCGTAGACCGTTCATGGTCTGCAAAGAATTTTTTTCTTTAATCGTTTTTTTATGTCTTTTATAAACTGCAGCACTTTCTAAACTTTCTAAACTTAGCACCGTTGAAGCATGGTCTTTTACTGAATGATCAAAAAGCAATGCTGACAGCTGGAGTCCAAGGTTTTTGTTAATCAAGCCGTTTGTATTCTTGTGGTGATATCTCCGTAGAGTCTTTCATTCCCTAACGCATATTTCTTTATATCTAATTGAGAAGTGAAATACCGGTTTTCATAGATGCAGATTTAAAATATTTTAATATAACGCAATAAATATTTCATTCAAATTTTCATCCCCTTATGCTCGAAGTTCCAAAACCAGAAAAACACGTAGATTTTAAAAATTGTAACACATTAGCCGAATACGAATTGTCAGATATATTTAGCAATCCTTTCATAATGAACCATTTTCTGAAACATCTCACACCCTTTAGGGGTTGGGTTTTCAAAAACAATTAAACACATATTCTTCTATTTAGAGCCGAGGAGCCAAATTCAAATCTTCATCCATTTAATTCTAAAAATTCTTTCATAGTGAAATATTTCATAAAACATTTCATCCCCTATTTCACTCTGTTAGTGAGTTAAATTTCCAAAAGCAACGAAACACATTTATTTTACATCCAACCGAGATGTCAAATACCTATTTTCATAGATGTAGCTATAGAAATGCTTCAGTAGTTCTTTAATAATTATTTATTTTCAAAAAACCTTCACTAATTATTTTATCCCCCAATGGAAGAATTTCGGAAAATGCTAAAAACTTGTTTCTTTTTTGTTTCTGACTGAGACACCAAATATCAATTTTCGTAGTTTTGTAGTTATAGCTTCAATAGGGACATAGGGACATATATTAAAAAAAACTTTCAACCCATATTTCACCCCCTTAGGAGTGAAATTTCGAACAATCTCTTCTTAAATGATGCTTTCAGCGTAAGATTTACACCTTCATCAAATTTCAAGTCCATATACTTTGCAGGTTGGGCTGGAAGGCTATGGGTCAGTGAAACCTGTGCTCCTATTGCACCTTCTTGGAGGTTGTAGTTCCAAAAACAGTGAAACACGTATTTGTCAATAACACAATTTTCATAGATTTCGCTTTAAAAATTCTTTCACACTGAAATACTTTCATAAAACATTACATCCTATATTCCACCCCTCTTAATGGTTGAATGTATCAAAAACAGGTTTTCATATATTTCATGAAACATTTCATCCTCTATGAAATGGGGTATGGTAGTGACACACCAAAATCACAATAGTAATCCGTTGTAGTTGCTACATATTTTATTACAATCAAAAGCATTATAAAATCACAATCACAATAATAGAGGAGACTGCCTTACAAGGCCAGATCAGTTGGACAAATAATAAATAAGTGGAACGAGACCCGTAAAACTTGAAATTTGAATATGACTATGTAAATATACTTAGGTAAAGCTTTACTAAAATAGCACAAATGTCCATAAAATTCATAGCAGAACTCTCACTACTTGCAATCAGGGGAGAAACAGATTAAGCGTAAGAATACAGATATTTAACGTTCGGCTAGCCAACTTTCCTAAACAAAACTGTATAAAAATGAGTAAAACAATTAAGGGGGTCCTTTAATTTTGACCAAACGGACCTTCAAATTTACTTACTCAGTTGATTAATCAACAATATTCTTAGAATGATTACAACTAGAACATGACTATATGACAATACCCTTAAAATAAGGTTGCTTCAATATTTCGCGTGAATTGGCGATAGACGCGAGCAGACTAAGGATTCTAATCAATACAAGAGATCCACGAGGCAGAGAATGACATAGAAATATACTCAACTTGGCAATGCAATTGAACTTTGGATGCTATAGTTCAGCACCGGAAAGATGGAATCACGCAAAAGTGACAAGATAACCCAGGATGTAAAGGAGAGGACATGGCCTTAAATATCTCTCTGCCGCCGTGGTGCTCTGCTCGCAGTATGTTAGCGTCGACCGCTGCCAATTATCTCTAACAAAACACACATCAAGGGCAGACACTTCTCTGAGACATAAACTACACAACCTTATCTGGAGAACAGGTGAGCAATACAACTGGACTGAAACCAATGAGCCTCCGTGAGTTACTTGGCCAGTGCCAGCCCTTAAACTTTGATTAATAAGATCGCTAAAAATCATACCGAAGTTAAGATGACAAGACTTATCTCCAGGTTCGGCATATTAGTGGAAGAGACAATGAATTGGCGACGCTCTCAGCCGTATGTTCGCGGTAGAGTCTAGGGAAGGCAAGGGCCACGTGGAGCCGGATCTTGGGGAGAATTTCCTTCTCTCCGAGACACCCGGCTTCTTCTGCGACTTAGCCGGCAAACAGGTTGAGGACCCCGGGTGGGGACCGATTCGGCAGCAGTTGGCGGATGGCGAGGTCTTCGGGGGGTGGGGGGGGGGGGGGGTCTTGTGTAAAGGGGAAGACAACCGTGGTGAAGGGAAGGTCTGTATTCCACAGGAACGAGTTAGCATGGCACTCAGATATTTCCACTATTCGGCGGTAGGGGATCATTTGGGGTTCTACAAGTCCTTGAACCGAGTTCGGGAACACATGTTTTGGCCCAACCTATATGGTGATGGCAGGCGATTTGTTGGCAACTGTGTCCAGTGTAAGCGCGGTAAGCCCGATGTTGGGCCGCACAGGGAACTACTACAGTCGCTTAGGGAGCAGTGTCCTCTGGACCGCGACTCAAAGATCGAAACAACGATCGACGGAAACTGGCGCCAGAAACGCACCAGCTCACTCTATTTCATCCCCTTAGAGGTTGAACTTCCAAAAACACGAAAATACGTATTTTCTTATTTGTAACCTTGAAGTCAAATACCAATTTTCGTAGATGTAGCCTTAAAAATACTTCCATAGTTCTTCCATAATTTTTTATCTCAAAATAAAATGTTCATCCACTATTTCACCTCATAGAGGTTAAATTCCCAATAATACTGGAACACATATTTCTTTATTTCTGACCTAGAAACCAGATACAAGTTTTCGTCTGCCAAGCTTCAAAATTACCTTAATAGCTACATGTTTCAAAAATCCTTTCATTTCCTGTGTATCCCCCTTAGAGGTGGAATTTCGAAATATGCAGCATAAGCGGTATAAGTTCAACACCCTTTCCAAATCTCAAGGTTTATTTTCCTTGGCGGTCTGGACTGCGTGAATTTCATAGTAATGGCCTCCACACACACACGCACACACACACACACACACACACACACACACACACACACACACACACACCACTAACAATGCCACCACCACCTCCTGGGGAAATTTCTGCAGACGCCCTTGTTCCACTGCAGTCATATTTTGCCGACGACCTACATTTAGCAGCGTGGGAGGGATAGTGTCGTGCAACAGACAGTATACTCAGTAGATAACGAACTGTTAGTTGTGAAATCAGCGACATAGGAACCGAGACTGACACAGAAGGTGCTGTAGGTGAAGCACACTAGACTCGTGTCTACCACGGCTTCAAATAGTATCGATTTACTATGAACGGAAGTTCCGAAAAGTGAGCAAGTAATTTTACAGTGAATTCAGTACTGATTGTGAGGATATATATCGAAAAACATTTCTATAATATTTCAGAAATAATGAAACATTCCACTCAAGTCGCGCGGCAGAAAACGCAATGGATATGCTTGCACTTAAGACGGAAGGCCCCACGTGCTTACGCAGGCTTACGACAGATCGCAAAATTCGGCAGTAGGCGTAAGGCAACCTCTTGTGCTGCCATCTGTTATTGATGCCAGGAATCAAGGTCTCAGTAGTACGACCATCCACTGGAGAGTAGTTTGCTTTGTAAGCACTCCGTCTTCAGGCCACGAGTGGCCTGCTGGGACGGGACCATCCGACCGCCGTGTCATCATCCGTGGAGGATGCGAACAGGAGGGGCGGGGGTCAGCACACTGTTCTCCCAGTCGTTATGATGGTTTTCTTTGACCGGAGCCGCTACTATTGGGTCGAGTAACTCCTCGATTGGCATCATGAGGCTTAGTGCACCCCGAAAAATGGCAAGAGCGCATGGCGGACTGGATGATCACCCATCCAATTGCCTTCAACGCCCGACAACGCACTTAACTTCGGTGATCTCACGTGAACCGATGTAACCTCCGCGGCAAGTCCGTTGCTGCAGATATTTTAGAGTAGTTGTTACGTTTCATAATTATCTAGTTTACGGGGAAAATGTAAAAAAGGCGATTGTCACCGAAGCTACAACTAATCTGAATTTCTGGTTAGTTATCAAGTGGTCTTATGTGCAAGCCTGAATATTTCATCCTTTGCGGTGGGAATGATTCAAACCCGTCATGTTCTTCTTATGAGGTGTTCTATTTATTTTGCACACAATGATCGTTTGTAGTTGTGTTGAGTTACCACCTTGATAAATTTTTGGATGGCGCACGTATCATAACTGAGATCTGCGCTTGCGCTTAATGGCTGAAGGTCAATTAGCGTAATGAGTAGTAGCGAATGTTATAGTTACATGTTTGTAAATTACTTCAGGTAAATTACCTTAGTAGTGTAATATTATCAGTATACCAGTACAGTATGTGGGCCAATTACGTTAGTCATGGAATACTATCCGTATAAGACTATGTCACCTTGATGTCCCGGACTTGGCTTCAATTTTGGAATCCACGAAAGAACTGGAAATTTTCCTTTACACAGCTTTCCATATAATTTCTATTACAGTGATTCAGTCTTGTCTCTCACTCGACTTTTCTGACTGTGAAATAAATTCTATCGCTCAGGTGCTTATTACCACTTCGTGTTTCCATTTGCCGATATTGCGCATAAACACTTACATATCTCAAAGTTGCTATGGACATTGATGGAACGACACACTTTTCTGTGGCGACATTGCAGTTTAGAGATAGAAAAACCGATCAGTTATAACGACATGGGTATTTTAGTTCTGAATAACCGATGTCTTTCGGTATTTGTTTGCTCTCGGTTATAACAAGTATCTTTTTATTTTTTCCTGATAACCACGTAAAAACAGATATACCAATTAGCCACAGCTGTCGTAGTAAAATTTTTAGTTTTCAAATAAACCTTTTTTAAAAAAGACGAGTAATTTTTATTCGTAAGATTTCCATAGTTCTAAAATACTGCGTTATTACAGAAAAAATGGGTAAAGTGATGTATGCCGCTTTAATAACACTGCTGATAGAAACGAGCAACAAATGAATTGGTCCAACATTGCCGAGACAATACTGTGCGTGCCTGTTATACAAGCAGTTCGCGAGAATGGACGCAGTTTCTCGCTGTTGTCGAACGTCAGTTGTAACACAGAATGGCACCATCTGAAAGCCTGGAAGTATTTTACGATATGCAGTACGAGTGAAGCACAATGGTCGATTTGGTCACTTGCGACATCATACAAGGAAAAAAGTTAAAATTTTACAAATCATTCATAGTTCGGGATAAAAATAGAAAGTGCGTGATCTGCTGCCTGTGTCTACGTAGTATGCCGTTATCTGCTTTTAGCCTTTAACAGAGAAATTAAAACGAAAAAGAGAGTTCTCCTGCCGCAGTTTTCACTCTTTATCGCTGGACTATACGTAATGCCCGCATAGTGCTGTGATAACCGATTTCAATATAATTTTTGATCAGAGTTCTAAAAACTAAAATCAGTAGGATAATACTGGCAGTTTTCTGTAGTATAGAAGCACTCGCTATATTTTGAGAGAAGCAGCGAACATCGGACAAAGTTTTATTGGACTATTTAATTGAAAGAAATTAGAATTATATTAATACCGTCAGTTGCTCAAGGGCGTTGATAAATATCAACGTGGACAAGTGAAAATGTGTGCCGCGACCGGGACTCGAACCCGGGATCTCTTGCTAAAATGACAGACGCTCTATCCATCTAGGCCACCGAGGGCACAGTGTATGGTTCGACTGCAGGGACTATCTCGCGCACACCTCCTGCGAGACTCACATTCTCACCTTGAATGTCCATACACTACAGTCGTAGAGTCCCACTCCAACACACTCATTCCTCGTGGAAGACATGTCCATATCCATATAAGTATATGGTTCTGGCAATACCAGCCATGACCTTCTTCTGTGAAGATGCACAAGTATTCCCCGAACTGCTACGGGACTTGGTAAGAATGTGTTCCACGAGTAATGAGTGTGTTGGTGTGGGACACTACGAATGTAGTGTGTGCATATGCAAGGTGAGAATGTGAGTCTCGCGGGAGGCGTGCGCGAGATAGTACCTGCAGTCACACTATCGTCTGTGCCCTCGGTGGCTCAGATGGGCAGAGCGCCTGCCACGTAAGCAGGATATCCCGGTTCGAGTCCCAGACGTGCACACATTGTCACCTGTCCCCGTTGATATTTATCGACACCCGTGAGCAGCTGACGGTATTAATATAATTCTAATTTCTTTCTGGACGGCTGCAGGTCGTCATAAATGTATTTGACGTTTTGATTCCATTTATCAATAAACTGAGAAAGTAAAATTTTTTTAATCTTTGTTTGATTTCTACGTTTACTAGAGGAAATAATGTAAATAAAAGACTGAAAATCGGTTATTACAAGAACTGGTATTGTGACGGGCTTTAACAATTAGGTTAAAGTGAGGCTGGGAAACTGATAAGAGCCGAAAACCAGTTGTTTCAGCGATAACCGACATTCCCACTGCTGTTCTGAGTGGTAAGATTGACGCGCAAGGACATCTAGAACAGTTTCTCAGAAAGGTTACTGCAACTCTGATGTTCTCAAAATGAACGGGCCAGCCATTGGCGTCCGCGAGGGGGAAGGGGAGGGGGAGGGGAGGAGGTGGGGAGGGGAGGATTGGCAAAAGGGCACTTTCACCCGTCGCCCCTAACCATCCTTGGAATCTGGAGTAAAGAGTTTTTATTCGTTACAGTATACTCATACTCTTCCAGATAAGAATTCTCCACAATACTGCTAAACCTTAGCTTTGACCAGTTGTAGCGCTTATACAGTTAGGGTCTTGTAGCTTGATGCACCTCGTAACTGACCAGCTGATTTGTACACAGAGTGCCAGTTTCAGAATCATGCATTCCAGCCCCGACGCGCCTTCCCCCCTCCCCACCACTGGAAATATTTCTGCAGACTCCAGTCTGCCACTGTGCATATATTTTGATAACATCCTGGTTTTAATAGCATCGAGGGAACAGCATTGTGGAGTAAGGGTAGACCTAGCACAGAACACACCATTCCCAATGAAACGCATCACTTAGTAGATGGTGAAGTACTCTGAAGCTAGCCAGATAGAAACAAAACCTCCTGGCACTGTATCTAACCCAAATTCTAATCTTACACTAATCTCTTGTATGTACCTACCACGCCCTCAAAGGGCCAACGATTTACTATTATCAGAAGTTCCGAAAAATGAGGAAGAAATTGACCCACACTTTTTTCCGTTGTTCATTATTTCGATTACCCCATAAAGGGAATGGACTTGTAGCCACAGGTTACACAAGCGATAGATGGTTTAAAATACATAAAAAGAGATGACAATAGGAAACGATTTTTAAAAACACAATGATGCTCGGCTTTTACGATTTTTACAGGAAAAAAATGGATGACAAAATAAAGGTTTTTCAAAAATACGCTGGTGGGCAATATTGGGGATTTTTTTATCTGTATAGATGACTAGCGGAAAAGCTTGGTGTTGACCAGGCATTTATTTACAGCTGTGCGTCCACGTCCGTACTATGCAGCGTCTGGCCTTGTCCTGAGTTTTTATGACGTATCTCCTGAAACATGTGTCGTACAATGATATAATTTTGTAGGTACATTCAGCGTCATATGCGGATACTGTCTGCAAAATTTATTGCGAATATAGTACCAAAGAAGTAACAAATTTAAATGTCACGAATGCTGTGATCCCCACACACATGGGTGCAACTAATGTACACAGGATGCTTGGCTCCATCATTATGGCTACCATCACCTGTGGTCGAAATTGGACCAGCTGTGTCGACGTAGTGAAAATATAAATGTGCATAACATGGTAAACGTCCATTCTTTCCAGCCATCAGACCTGATCTACGATCAAAAATATCATGTAAAAGTTGGAGGGGCAACGGCCTTGCCGCAGTGGATACACCGGTTCCCGTCAGATCACTGAAGTTTAGCACTTTCGGGCGTGGTCGGCACTTGGATGGGTGACCATCCGATCCGCTATGCGCTGTTTCCATTTTTCGGGTTGCACTCAGCTTTGCGATGCCAATTGAGGAACTACTCGACCGAATAGTAGCGGCTCAAGTCAAAGGAAACTACCACAACGAGTGGGAGAGCCAGCTCCTCCTCCACCCTCAGTGCGAATGACGTGGCGGTCGGATGGTCCTGATTGGCCACTTGTGGCCTGAACACGGAGTGCTTTCTTAAAGTAGTGCTCCCTACATAAAATTGACAGTCTTGGCTCAGGGACTGTCCACGGTAAATGCTGCATTGGACCTACGAATACTATTAAAATAACGGTTTGAGTTCTCTTTAATTGTCCAATCATCTGAAGTGAGTCCTTATTGAAGTGCGCTGAAAAATAGATTTTATGTTAATGGCGGATAAATTTTTTGTTAATGGCGGCAAATTAACTTTACCCTAATGACACACAAGGTCAATGCCGTTCTATCACGTAAAGTATTCTCAGATCGAAATGTTTTGCATTACCAAATCTCCAGTGTAGATTCATCATACCGCAATTATAATTCTCAAAATAATTTGGAGCTACGTTCAATGCATATTTAAATGCATCTTTCAAAACAATACCAGAATTCTCATTAGATCATCATTATCAGTGGCTAGAGTATTCCTATTATTTCGTCTACCAAAAACCGCGTTTCACTATGGCTTTTTCAGTACGCTGTTTTGTTTTCCACTGCTGACAATAGAAACGATCTGGCAGATGTGACATTGTAGATGTCCAGTATGCGTGTCTTAATGCAAATAAACCGTCTGCAACATTTACCCTTGAACCTCCCTAGAATGGGATTTCATGGAACGTTATTACTTTCCTGTGTCCATTTCTATCACACCAGCTGATCGCCACGACTGGGGAGAGTGAGGAGGGGTTGGGGTGAAAGTTGGCAGCACTTTGAGTGGCAGAAACCTCACGTTTCCGTCATTTGTTTTCATAATGACGTAGTGCCAATTCGTCACATTGGACGCTTTTCTCTCGGAAACGTTTACATTCATCGTCTGGATATCAATGTCGCCTTCTGAGGTATGCAGTCGCACCACTCTGTACGAAATAGGTTCTAAGCTGATGCAGTCGACAAGTAACGTCGAAATATATCGTCACATCGAAATATATCGACACCTCGAAATAAATCAACACCTAGAAATAAAAGGCCACCCCGAAATAAATCGCAACCTCGAAATAAATCGACACAATGAGAAAAATCGAAACTTCGAAATAAATCGACACCTCCAAAAGACTGCTACATCGAAATGATTCGATATCCCGAAATATATCGACATCTAGATGCATTCAGCTTACCATATAGAACGATATCTCGAAACTCAAGGAGCTCTCGAGATAAATCGAGGTATAGAAACATATCGATATCTTGAAATATAATGGTACCTCGTAATATAAAGATATCTCTAAAAATACGATATCTAGAAATTTATGGATTACTTGAGATATAGAGGTTCCTTGAAATATATCGATGTCTCGATATTAATTGATATCTGAAGTACACCGATACATTGAAATATATCGATACCTCGAAATATATAGACAACCCGATTGCGTCGGTATATCAAAATAAATCGATAACTCGACGTAAACGTGTACTTCGAAACCAATCGATACCTCGAAATAAATGGACTCCTCAGTATAGATAGATATCTCGAAATAAATCGACATCTCGATATAATGTGTGCCTCGAAATAAGTCAATATACCGAAATAAATCGATAATGGGAAAAAACTGGACGTCTCGAAATAAATCTGTACCCCTAAGAAAACGATTCTCGAAATAAATAGATATATCGAAATATATCGCTATCTCGATAAATACCGATATCTAGTGGTCGGATATATGTTTCAAGATGACATGACATATCAGTATAGTTCGATATACATGAAAATACTTTGGATTTTCAATATATTCGTAGATTTCTGGACCTCGGGGAAAAAATCGCCGATCCGACCTCGGTGCAAAAACGCAGACCTAGGGAAAAAACGCCGACCTCGGGGAAAAACGCAGACGTCGAGGGAAAAACGCCGACGTCGGGGTAAAACGCCGACCTCGGGGGAAAAACGCCGACCTCGGGGTAAACCGCCAGCCTCGGGGAAAAACGACGATATCGTGGGAAAACGCCGACCTTCGGAAAACTGCCGACCTCAGAAAAAATCCAGTTCCATTAATTTACACAGACACTAATGTATGTCACCATTAGGTTCTCAAAATGCAACAAAATTCCTGGTATTTATCACCTCACACAAAAAGTGGTCGCGACAGAAAAGTCTCGTTCTTTAGAAAGTTTAGAATGAGATGTTCTAAATATTGCAGTTTATCCATTTACAATAATCTACAAGCACTGCACAATGAGAAGAGACTGTCAACCACAGCACTTTGAAATAGTGGACAGCCAGGAAGACAGAGGTTGCATTGCTGTTTCTAATCCACTGGTGCTTGAGATTCAGAATCCTGGATTGCCTCGAATAAGAACAGCAGGAATGGATGTCCTGCACCAGTGTAGAACTTATTCTGGAACTCCACAGAAAATCACAAGGCACAATTATATCACATCATTCTCAGAAAACTACAGAAGCCTCTAATGGACGTAACAACGTCGTCAACTCCTTCACCAGTGAAAGATCTTAGTAGCTATTGAGTCAAGAGTAGGTGGCCAATTAATAATTTGTTGTTCAAAGCTAACTTCAGTGTATATGGGAATACTCAGTGGACATCTTTAACCATCATATTTTACTGTCTAAGATATGTCAACTTCCCAGACTATAAGTATAAGCTGAGCTTGGTCTTTCCCAATCCGAGATTGTTTAGAATGGGTATCACGGGAATCAGATCCACTGGGCATTTAGAGCAACCTGCTTTAAACTATATGAGCAGGCAATAGACACAGACACAGAATTTGAAATTTCTCTGTGAAGCGGTTACCTTCATCGTCTGCAAACTTATGTTGTGTGCTGCGGTATGCGGAGGCACTAATAGCAACACAGTAGAACATAGAAGAAGCTTCTAGGTTTATGTAAGTAGCCCGTAGGAAACAGTACAATTCAGGTTTTAGTTATCGATTATTGATTTATTAGCCGGCTTTGCCAGTAAAATGACCTACTACCTTAAGATTTGGCATTAAACAAGGTCTGGCAGCCACGTTACACGAGAGAATGTGAAAAGTGTTCATATGAACTAAAAACCTAACAAATCCGCCCGTTTTCACATCTGCTTTTGAATCCACGTAATGCGAGATCGTCACATTGGCCGTTTTCTCTCTGAAACGGTTACATTTATCGTTTGCAATGCTATGTAGCGTGCTGCGATTGCGGAGACACTAAAACCACCATAGTAGAACACAGAAGAAGCTTTTAATTTGGTGTAATAGGCAGTAAGAAGCAGTACAAATCAAGTTTTAGTTATCGATTATTGAATTTTTAGCCAGCTTTGGTGCCTTGGACATGGGCTAGGACCTCAAGATTTGGCATGAGGGGACGTCTAGCAACCACGTTGCACGGGAGAATGTGAAAAGTTTTCATGTGCAGTAAAAACCTAAGAAACCCGCCCGTTTTCGTCATCTGCTTTCGAATCGACGTAATGCCAGATCATCACATTGGCCGTTTTCAACCTGAAACGGTTACATATATCATGTGCAAAGCTTTGTCGAGTGCTGCGGTATGCGGAGACACTGGAAGCACCATAGTAGAACACAGAAGAAGCTTTTAATTTGATGTAACAGCCACTAAGGAGCAGTACAACTCAAGTTTTGGTTATCGATTATTGATTTTTAGCCGGCTTTGGTGCCTTGGACATGGGCTACGACCTTAGGATTTTGCATGAAGGGAAGTCTAGAAGCCGCATTGCACGAGAGAATGTGAAAAGTGTTCATATGTAGTAAAAACCTGAGAAATCCGTCCGTTTTCGTCATTTGTTATCGAACCGACATATAGCCAGATAGTCACATTGGCCGCTCTTCTCTTTGAAACGGTTACATTTATCGTCTGGAAAGCTATGTCGCGTGCTGCGGTATGCGCGAGACACTAAAAGCACCATGGTAGAACACAGAAGAAGCTTCTAAGTTGATGTAATAGCCAGTAACAAACGGTGCAATTCAAGTTTTAGTTATCGATTATTGACCTTTTACCCTTCTTAGGTGCCTTGGACATGAGCTAGGACCTGAAGATTTTACATGAAGCTAAGTCTAGCAGCCGCCTTGCACGGGAGAATGTGAAAAGTGTTCATATGTAGTAAAAACCTGAGAGATCCGTCCGTTTTCGCCATTTGTTATTGAATCGACTTAAAGCCATATCGATACATTGGGCGCTCTTCTCTCTGAAACGGTTACATTTATCGTCTGCAAAGCTATGTCGCGTGCTGCGGTATACGGAGACACTAAAAGCACCATAGTAGAACACAGAAGATGCTTCTAAGTTCATGTAATAGCCAGTAAGAAGTAGTACAAATCAAGTTTTTGGTTATCGATTATTCACTTTTTAGCCGGCATTGGTGCCTTGTACATGAGCTAGGACCTTACGATTTTGCATGAAAGGAGCACTAGCAGCCGCGTTGCACGGGAGAATGTGTTAAGTGTTCATTTGTAGTAAAAACCTTAGAAATCCGTTTGTTTTCGTCATTTGTTATCAAATCGACTTAAAGCCAGATCGTTACATTGGCAGCACTTGTCTCTGAAACGGTTACATTTACCGTCTGCATGGCTATGTCGCGTGCTAAAGTATGCGGAGACACTAAAAACACCATAGTAGAACACAGAAGAACCTTCTAAGTTGATGTAACAGCCAGTAAGCAGTAGTACAATCAAGTATTAGTTATTGGTTTTTGACTTTTTATTCTGCTATGTAATAGCCAGTAAGATGTTGTACAATTCAAGTTTTAATTATCGATTATTGAGTTTTTAGCTTTATGGTGCCTTGGACATGAGGTAGGACCTTACGATTTTGTATGAAAGGAGGATTAGCAGCCGCGATGCTCGGGACAATGTGAAAAGTGTTCATTTGTAGTAAAAACCTGAGAAATCCGTCCGTTTTCGTCATTTGTTATCAAATCGACTTTATGCCAGTTCGTCACATTGGCCGCTCTTGTCTCTGAAACGGTTACATTTATCGTCTGGAAAGCTATGTCGCGTGCTGCGGTATGCGGAGACACTAAAAGCACCATAGTAGAGCACAGAAGATGCTTCGAAGTTCATGTAATAGCCAGTAAGAAGTAGTACAAATCAAGTTTTCGTTATCGATTATTCACTTTTCAGCCGGCTTTGGTGCCTTGTACATGAGCTAGGACCTTACGATTCTGCATGAAAGGAGGACTAGCAGCCGCGTTGCACGGGAGGAAAGTGTTCATATCTAGATAAAACCTGAGAAATCCTGCCGTTTTCGTCATTTGTTATGGAGTCGACTTAAAGTTAGATCGTCACATTATCCGCTCTTCCCTCTGAAACGGTTACATTTATAGTCTGAAAGGCTATGTCGCGTGCTGCGGTATGCGCAAGACACTAAAAGTACCATAGTTGAACACAGAAGAAGCTTCTGAGTTCATGTAATAGCCAGTAAGAAACATTACAATTCAAGTTTTAGTTATCGATTATTGACCTTTTACCCTTCGTGGGTGCCTTGGACATAAGCTAAGACCATAAGACTTTGCATGAAAGGAGCACTAGCAGCCGCGTTGCACGGGAGAATATGTTAAGTCTTCATTTGTAGTAAAAACCTTAGAAATCCGTTCGGTTTCGTCATTTGTTATCAAATCGACTGAAAGCCAGATCGTCACATTGGTCGCTCTTCTCACTGAAACGGTTACATTTATAGTCTGGAAAGCTATGTCGCGTGATGCGGTATGCAGAGACACTAAAAGCACCATAGCAGAACACAGAAGAAGCTTCTAAGTTGAAGTAATAGCCAGTAATAAGTAGTACAAAGCAAGTTTTAGTTATCGATTATTGACTTTTTAGCCCGCTTTGGTATCTTGGACAGGAGCTAGGACCTTACGATATTGCAAAAATGGACGACTAGCAGCTGCGTTGCATGGGAGAATTTGAATATTTTTCTTATGTAGTAAACACCTGAGATATCCGTCCCTTTTCCACATTTGTTATCAAATAGACTTAAAGCCAGATCGTTACATTGGCCACTCTTCTGTCTGAAACGGTTACATTTATCGTCTGCATAGCTATGTCGCGTGCTGCCGTACGCGCAAGACACTAAAAGCACCACAGTTGAACTCAGAAGAAGCTTCTAAGTTCATGTAACAGTCAGTAAGAAACATTACAATTCAAGTTTTAGTTATCGATTATTGATCTTTTACCCTTCCTGTTTGCGTTGGACTTGATCTAGGACCTTAAGACTTTGCATGAAAGGACCACTAGCAGCCGCGTTGCACGGGAGAATGTGTTAAGTGTTCATTTGTAGTAAAAACCTTAGAAATCCGTTCGGTTTCGTCATTTGTTATCAAATCGAATTAAAGCCAGATCGTCACATTGGTCGCTCTTCTCACTGAAACGGTTACATTTATAGTCTGGAAAGCTATGTCGCGTGATGCGGTATGCAGAGACACTAAAAGCACCATAGCAGAACACAGAAGAAGCTTCTAAGTTGAAGTAATAGCCAGTAATAAGTAGTACAATGCAAGTTTTAGTTATCGATTATTGACTTTTTAGCCCGCTTTGGTACCTTGGACAGGAGCTAGGACCTTACGATATTGCAAAAATGGACGACTAGCAGCTGCGTTGCATGGGAGAATTTGAATATTTTTCTTATGTAGTAAACACCTGAGATATCCGTCCCTTTTCCTCATTTGTTATCAAACCGACTTAAAGCCAGATCGTTACATTGGCAGCTCTTGTCTCTGAAACGGTTACATTTATCGTCTGTATAGCTATGTCGCGTGCTAAGGTATGCGGAGACACTAAAAGCACCATAGTAGGACACAGAAGAACCTTCTAAGTTGATGTAGCAGCCAGTAAGCAGTAGTACAATCAAGTTTTAGTTATTGGTTTTTGACTTTTTATTTTGCTATGTAATAGCCAGTAAGATGTATTACAATTCAAGTTTTAATTATCGATTATTGAATTTTTAGACTGTTTTGGTGCCTTGGACATGAGCTAGGACCTTACGATTTTGTATGAAAGGAGGATTAGCAGCCGCGTTGCTCGGGACAATGTGAAAAGTGTTCATATGTAGTAACAAACTGAGAAGTCCGTCCGTTTTCGTCATTTGTTATCGAATCGACTTAAGGCAAGGACGTTACATTGGCCGCTCTTCTCTCTGAAACGGTTACACTTATCATCTGCAAAGCAATGTCGCGTGCTCCAGTATGCGGAGACACTAAAAGCACCATAGTAGAACACAGAAGAAACTTCCAAGTTGATGTAATTGCCAGTAAGAAACAGTACAATTCAAGTTTTCGTTATCGATTATTGATCTTTTACCCTTTTTTGGTGCCTTGGACATGAGCTATTACCTTAAGATATTGCATGAATCGAAGTGTACCAGCCGCTTTGCGCGGGAGAATGTGAAAAGTGTTCATATATAGTAAAAACCTTGAGAAATCCGTCCGTTATCGTCATTTGTTATCGAATAGACTTAAACCAAGATCGTCACGTAGGCCGCTCTTCTCTCTGAAACGGTTACATTTATCGTCTGCAAAGCTATGTCTCATGCTGCGGTATGCGGAGACACAAAAAGCACCATAGTAGAACACAGAGGAAGCTTCTAAGTTGAAGTAATAGCCAGTAAGTAGTACAATGCAAGTTTTAGTTATCGATTACTGACTTTTTAGCCGGCTTTGGTACCTTGGACATGAGCTAGGACGTTACGATTTTGCATGAAGGGAACTGTAGCAGCCGCTTTGCACGGGAGAATGTGAAATATGTTCATATATAGTAAAAACCTGAGAATTCCCTCCGTTTCCGTCATTTGTTATCGAATCGACTTAACCCCAGATCGTCACGTTGGCCGCTCTTCTCTCTGAAACGGTTACATTTATCGTCTGCAAAGCTGTGTCGCGTGATGCCGTATGCGGAGACAGTAAAAGCACCATAGTAGAACACTGATAAAGCTTCTACGTTTATGTAATAGGCATTAAGAAGTAGTACAATTCACGTTTTAGTTATCTATTATTGACTATTTAGCCGGCTTTGGTGCATTGGACATGAGCTAGGACCTTAAGATCTTGCATGAAAGGAGGACTATTAGCCGCGTTGCACGGGAGAATGTGAAAAGTGTTCATATGTATTAAAAACCTGAGAAATCCGGCCGTTTTCGTCATTTGTTATCGAATCGACTTAAAGCCAGATCGTCTTATTGGACGCACTTCCCTCTGAAACGGTTACATTTATAGGCTGCTAAGCTATGTCGCTGGGTGCGGTATTCGGAGACACTAAAAGCACCATAGTAGAACACAGATGAAGCTTCTAAGTTGATGTAATACCCAGTAAGAAGTAGTACAACTAAAGTTCTAGTTGTCGATTATTGACTTTTTAGCCGGCTTTGGTGCTTTGGTCATGAGCTAGGACCTTAAGATTTTGCATGAAAGGAGGACTAGCAGCCGAATTGCACGGGAGAATATGAAAACTGTTCATACGTGGTAAAAACCTGAGAAATCCTTCCGTTTTCGTCATTTGTTATCGAATCGACTTACAGCCAGATCGCCTTATTGACCGGTCCTCCCTCTGAAACGGTTACATTTATCGGCTACTAAGCTATGTCGCAGGGTGCGGTATGCGGAGACACTAAAAGCACCATAGTAGAACACAGAAGAAGCTTCTAAGTTGATGTAATAGCCAGTAAGAAGTAGTACAATTCAAGTTTTCGTTAACGATTATTCACTTTTCAGCCGGCTTTGGTGCCTTGTACATGCTCTAGGACCTTAAGATTTTGCATGAAAGGAGGACTAGCAGCCGCATTGCATGGGAGAATGTGAAAATTGTTCTTATGTAGGAAACACCTGAGATATCCGTCCCTTTTCATCATTTGTTATCAAATCGACTTAAAGCCAGATCGTTACATTGGCAGCACTTGTCTCTGAAACGGTTACATTTATCGTCTGGAAAGCTATGTCGCGTGATGCGGTATGCAGAGACACTAAAAGCACCATAGCAGAACACAGAAGAAGATTCTAAGTTGAAGTAATAGCCAGTAATAAGTAGTACAATGCAAATTTTAGTTATCGATTATTGACTTTTTAGCCTGCTTTGGTACCTTGGACAGGAGCTAGGACCTTAGATATTTCAAAAATGGACGACTAGCAGCTGCGTTGCATGGGAGAATTTGAATATTTTTCTTATGTAGTAAACACCTGAGATATCCGTCCCTTTTCCTCATTTGTTATCTAATCGACTTAAAGCCAGATCGTTACATTGGCAGCTCTTGTCTCTGAAACGGTTACATTTATCATCTGTATAGCTATGTCGCGTGCTAAGGTATGCGGAGACACTAAAAGCACCATAGTAGAACACAGAAGAACCTTCTAAGTTGATGTAACAGCCAGTAAGCAGTAGTACAATCAAGTTTTAGTAGTTGGTTTTTGACTTGTTATTTTGCTATGTAATAGCCAGTAAGATGTATTACAATTCAAGTTTTAATTATCGATTATTGAATTTTTAGCCTTTTTTGGTGCCTTGGACATGAGCTAGGACCTTACGATTTTGTATGAAAGGAGGATTAGCAGCCGTGTTGCTCGGGACAATGTGAAAAGAATTCATATGCAGTAACAAACTGAGAAGTCCGTCCGTTTTCGTCAATCGTTATCGAATCGACTTAAGGCAAGGACATTACATTGGCCGCTCTTCTCTCTGAAACGGTTACACTTATCATCTGCAAAGCAATGTCGCGTGCTCCAGTATGCGGAGACACTAAAAGCACCATAGTAGAACACAGAAGAAGCTTCTAAGTTGTTGTAATAGACAGTAAGAAGTAGTACAATTCAAGTTTTAGTTATCGATTGTTGACTTTTTATTCGGCTTTCGTGCCTTGGGCATAAGCTAGGACCTTAAGATTTTGCATGAAAGGAGGACTAGCAGCCGCGTTGCACGGGAGACTGTGAAAAGTGCTCATTTGTAGTAAAAACCTAAAAAATCCGCCCGTTTTCGTCATTTGTTGTCAAATCGACTTAAAGCCAGTTCGTCACATTGTCCGCTCTTCTCTCTGAAACGGTTACATTTATCGTCTGCAAAGCTATGTCGAGTGTTGCGGTATGCGGAGTCACTAAAAGCACCATAGTACAACACAGCAGAAGTTTCTAAGTTCATGTATTAGCCAGTAAGAAACAGTGCAATTCAAGTTTTAGTTATCGATTATTGACTTTTTAGCCGGCTTTCATACCTTAGACATGAGCTAGGTCTTTATGATTTTGCATGAAAGGAGGACTAGAATCCGCGGGCACGGGAGAATGGGAAAAGTGTTCATATATAATAAAAACCTGAGAAATCCGTCAGTTTTCGTCATTTGTTATCGAATGGACTTAAACCCAGATCGTCACGTTGGCCGCTCTTCTCTCAGAAACGGTTACATTTATCGTCTGCAAAGCTGTGTCGCGTGATGCCGTATGCGGAGACAGTAAAAGCACCATAGTAGAACACTGATAAAGCTTCTACGTTTATGTAATAGGCATTAAGAAGTAGTACAATTCACGTTTTAGTTATCGATTATTGACTATTTAGCCGGCTTTGGTGCATTGGACATGAGCTAGGACCTTAAGATCTTGCATGAAAGGAGGACTATTAGCCGCGTTGCACGGGAGAATGTGAAAAGTGTTCATATGTATTAAAAACCTGAGAAATTCGTCCGTTTTCGTCATTTGTTATCGAATCGACTTAAAGCCAGATCGTCTTATTGGACGCACTTCCCTCTGAAACGGTTACATTTATCGGCTGCTAAGCTATGTCGCTGGGTGCGGTATGCGGAGACACTAAAAGCACCATAGTAGAACACAGAAGAAGCTTCTAAGTTGATGTAATACCCAGTAAGAGGTAGTACAACTAAAGTTCTAGTTGTCGTTTATTGACTTTTTAGCCGGCTTTGGTGCTTTGGTCATGAGCTAGGACCTTAAGATTTTGCATGAAAGGAGGACTAGCAGCCGAATTGCACGGGAGAATGTGAAAAGTGTTCATAAGTGGTAAAAACCTGAGAAATCCTTCCGTTTTCGTCATTTGTTATCGAATCGACTTAAAGCCAGATCGTTACATTGGCAGCACTTGTCTCTGAAACGGTTACATTTATCGTCTGCATAGCTATGTCGCGTGTTAAAGTATGCGGAGACACTAAAAGCACCATAGTAGAACACGGAAGAACCTTCTAAGTTGATGTAACAGCCAGTAAGCAGTAGTACAATCAAGTTTTAGTTATTGGTTTTTGACTTTTTATTCTGCTATGTAATAGCCAGTAAGATGTAGTAAAATTCAAGTTTTAATTATCGATTATTGAATTTTTAACCTTTTTTGGTGCCTTGGACATGAGCTAGGACCTTACGATTTTGTATGAAAGGAGGAGTAGCATACGCGTTGCTCGGGACAATGTGAAAAGTGTTCATATGTAGTAACAAACTGAGAAGTCCGTCCGTTTTCGTCATTTGTTATCGAATCGACTTAAGGCAAGGACGTTACATTGGCCGCTCTTCTCTCTGAACTGGTTAGATTTATCGTCTGCAAAGCTATGTCGCTGGGTGCGGTATGCGGAGACACTAAAAGCACCATAGTGGAACACAGAGGAAGCTTCTAAGTTTATGTTATAGCCAGTAAGATGTAGTACAATTCAAGTTTTCGTTATCGATTATTCACTTTTCAGCCGGCTTAGGTGCCTTGTACATGATCTAGGACCTTAAGATTTTGCATGAAAGGAGGACTAGCAGCCGCGTTGCACGAGGGAACGTGAAAAGTGTTAATATGTAGTAAAAACCTGAGAATTCCGGCCGTTTTCGTCATTTGTTATCGAGTCGACTTAAACCCAGATCGTCACATTGGCCGCACTTCCCTCTGAAACGGTTACATTTTTCGCCTGCAAAGCTATGTCGCTGGGTGCGGTATGCGGAGACACTAAAGGCACCACAGTTAAAGCTTCTAAGTTGATGTAATAGCCAGTAAGAAGTGGTACAATTCAAGTTTTAGTTATCGGTTTTTGACTTTTTATTCGGTTTTGTAATAGCCAGTAAGATTTAGTACAATTCAAGTTTTAACTATCGATTATTGAATTTCTAGCCTTCTTTGGTGCCTTGGACATGAGCTAGGACCTTACGATTTTGTATGAAAGGAGGATTAGCAGCCGCGTTGCTCGAGACAATGTGAAAAGTGTTCATATGTAGTAACAACCTTAGAAATCCGTCAGTTTTCTTCATTTGTTATCGAATCGACTTAAAGCAAGGACGTTACATTGGCCGCTCTTCTCTCTGAAACGGTTACATTTATCGTCTGCAAAGCTATGTCGCGTGCTGCGGTATGGGCCAGACATTAAAAGCACCATGGGAGAACACAGAAAAAGCTTCTATGTTGACGTAATAGCCAGTAAGAGACAGTAAAATTCAAGTTTTAGTTATTGATTATTTACCTTTTACCTTCCTTTGGTGCCTTGGAAATAAGCTAGAACCCTACGATTTTGCTTGATGGGAAGTCTAGCAGCCGCGTTGCACAGGAGAATCTGAAAAGTGTTTATATGTAGAAAAAACCTAAAAATCCGGCCGTTTTCGTTATTTGTTATCTGTTCGACTTAAAACCAGATCGTCACACTGGCCGCTCTTCTCTCTGAAACGGTTACATTTATCGTCTGCAAAGCTATGTCGCGTGCTGCCGTATGCGCAAGACACTAAAAGCACCGCAGTTGAACACAGAAGAAGCTTCTAAGTTCATGTAATAGTCAGTAAGAAACATTACAATTAAAGTTTTAGTTATCGATTATTGACCTTTTACCCTTCCTGGGTGCGTTGGACGTGATCTAGGACCTTAAGACTTTGCATGAAAGGACCACTAGCAGCCGCGTTGCACGGGAGAATGTGTTAAGTGTTCATTTGTAGTAAAAACCTTAGAAATCCGTTCGGTTTCGTCATTTGTTATCAAATCGACTTAAAGCCAGATCGTCACATTGGTCGCTCTTCTCACTGAAACGGTTACATTTATAGTCTGGAAAGCTATGTCGCGTGATGCGGTATGCGTAGACACTAAAAGCACCATAGCAGAACACAGAAGAAGCTTCTAAATTTAAGTAATAGCCAGTAATAAGTAGTACAATGCAAGTTTTAGTTATCGATTATTGACTTTTTAGCCCAGCTTGGTACCTTGGACAGGAGCTAGTACCTTACGATATTGCAAAAATGGACGACTAGCAGCTGCGTTGCATGGGAGAATTTGAATATTTTTCTTATGTAGTAAACACCTGAGACATCCGTCCCTTTATCTCATTTGTTATCAAATCGACTGAAAGCCAGATCGTTACATTGGCAGCTCTTGTCTCTGAAACGGTTACATTTATCGTCTGTATAGCTATGTCGCGTGATGCGGTATGCGGAGACACAAAAAGCACCATAGTAGAACACAGAGGAAGCTTCTAAGTTGAAGTAATAGCCAGTAAGTAGTACAATGCAAGTTTTAGTTATCGATTACTGACTTTTTAGCCGGCTTTGGTACCTTGGACATGAGCTAGGACGTTACGATTTTGCATGAAGGGAACTGTAGCAGCCGCTTTGCACGGGAGAATGTGAAAAATGTTCATATATAGTAAAAACCTGAGAATTCCCTCCGTTTCCGTCATTTCTTATCGAATCGACTTAAAGCCAGATCGACTCATTGGTGGCTCTTCTCTCTGAAACAGTTACATTTATCGTCTGCAACGCTATGTCGCGTGCTGCGGTATGCGGAGACACTAAAGGCAGCATAGTAGAACACAGAAGAAGCTTCTAAGTTGTTGTAATAGACAGTAAGAAGTAGTACAATTCCAGTTTTAGTTATCGATCATTGACTTTTTATTCGGCTTTCGTGCCTTGGGCATAAGCTAGGACGTTAAGATTTTGCATGAAAGCAGGACTAGCAGCCGCGTTGCACGGGAGACTGTGAAAAGTGCTCATTTGTAGTAAAAACCTAAGAAATCCGCCCGTTTCCGTCATTTGTTGTCAAATCGACTTAAAGCCAGTTCGTCACATTGCCCGCTCTTCTCTCTGAAACGGTTACATTTATCGTCTGCAAAGCTATGTCGCGTGCTGCTGTATGTGGAGTCACTAGAAGCACCATAGTAGAACACAGATGAAGCTTCTAAGTTGATGTAATACCCAGTAAGAAGTAGTACAATTCACGTTAATTTATCGATTATTGACTTTTTAGCCTTTTTTGGTGCTTTGGGCATGAGCTAGGATCTTAAGATTTTGCATGAAAGGAGAACTAGCAGCAGCGTGGCACGGGAGAATGTGAAAAGTATTTATATGTAGTAAAAACTCTTAGAAATCCGTCCGTTTTCGTCATTTGTTATCGAATCGACTTAAAGCCAGATCGCACATTGGCCGCTCTTCTCTCTGAGACGGTTACATTTATCGTCTGCAAAGCTATGTCGCATGCTGCGGTATGCGGAGACACTAAAAGCACCATAGTAGAATACAGAAGAAGCTTCTAAGTTGAAGTAATAGCCAGTAAGAAGTAGTGCAATTCAAGTTTTAGTTATCGATTATTCACTTTTTAGCCGGCTTTGGTGCCCTTTACATGAGCTAGGACCTTAAGATTTTGCATGAAAGGAGGACTATTAGCCGCGTTGCACGGGAGAATGTGAAAAATGTTCATATGTAGTAAAAACCTGAGAAATCACTCCGTTTTCGTCATTTGTTATCAAATTGACTTAAAGCCATTTCGTCACATTTGCCGCTCTTCTCTCTGAAACGGTTACATTTATCGTCTGCAAAGCTATGTCGCGTGCTGCGGTATGTGGAGACACTAAAAGCACCATAGTAGAACACAGAAGAAGCTTCTAAGTTGGAGCAATAGCCAGTAAGAAGTAGTACAATTCAAGTTTTAGTTGTCGATTATTCACTCTTTAGCCGGCTTTGGTGGCTTGGACACGACCTAGGTACTTAAGTTTTTGCATGGAAGGAGGACTAGCAGCCGCGTTGCACGGGAGAATGTGAGAAGTGTCTGAAAAGCTATGTCGCGTGCTGCGGTATGCGGAGACACTAAAAGCATTATAGTAGAACACAGAAGAAGCTTCTAAGTTGAAGCAATAGCCAGTAAGAAGTAGTACAATTTAAGTTTTAGTTGTCGATTATTCCCTGTTTAGCCGGCTTTGGTGGCTTGGACATGACCTAGGACCTTAAGATTTTGCATGAAAGGAGGACTAGCAGCCGCGTTGCACTGGTGAATGTGAAAAATGTTCATATGTAGTAAAACCTGAGAAATCCGTCTGTTTTCGTCATTTGTTATCATATCGACTTAGAGCCAGAACGTCACATTGGACGCTCTTCTCTCTGAAACGGTTACATTTATCGTCTGCAAAGCTATGACGCGTGCTGCGGTATGTGGAGACACTAAAAGCACCATAGTAGAACACAGAAGAAGCTTCTAAGTTGAAGCAATAGCCAGTAAGAAGTAGTACAATTCAAGTTTTAGTTGTCGATTATTCACTTTTTAGCCGGCTTTGGTGGCCTGGACATGACCTAGGACCTTAAGGTTTTGCATGAAAGGAGGTTTAGCAGCCACGTTGCAAGGGAGAATGTGAAAAGTGTTCATATGTAGTAAAAACCTGAGAAATCCGTCTCTTTTCGTCATATGTTATCGAATCGACTTAGAGCCAGATCGTCAAATTGGCCGCTCTTCTCTCTGAAACGGTTACATTTATCGTCTGCAAAGCTATGTCGCGTGCTGCGGAATGTGCGAGACACTAAAAGCACCATAGTAGAACACAGAAAAAGCTTCTAAGTTTATGTAATAGCCAGTAAGAAGTAGTACAGTTCACGTTTAAGTTATCGATTATTGACTTTTAGGGGGCTATGGGGCATTGGACGTGAGCTAGGACCTTAAGATTTTGCATGAAAGGAGGACTAGAGGGTGCGTTGCACGGGAGAATGTGAAAAGTGTTGATATGTAGTAAAAACCTGAGAAATACGTCCGATTTCGTCATTTGTTATCGAATCGACTTAAAGCCAGATCGTCAAATTATACACTTTTCTCTCTGAGACGGTTACATTTATCGTCTGCAAAGCTATGTCGCGTGCTGCGGTATGCGGAGACACTAAAAGCACCATAGTAGAACATAGAAGAAGCTTCTAAGTTGAAGCAATATCCAGTAAGAAGTAGTACAATTCAAGTTTTAGTTGTCGATTATTCACTTTTTAGCCGGCTTTGGTGGCTTGGACATGACCTAGGACCTTAAGATTTTGCATGAAAGGAGGACTAGCTGCCGCGTTGCACGGGAGAATCTGAAAAGTGTTCATATGTAGTAAAAACTTGAGAAATCCGTCTGTTTTCGTCATTTGTTATCATATCGACTTAGAGCCAGATCGTCACATTGGCCGCTCTTCGCTCTGAAACGGTTACATTTATCGTCTGCAAAGCTATGTCGCGTGCTGCGGTATGCGGAGACACTAAAAGCACCATAGTAGAACACAGAAGAAGCTTCTATGTTGATGTAATAGCCAGTAAGAAGTAGTACAATTCACGTCTTATTTATCGATTATTGACTTTTTAGAAGCCTTTGGTGCCTTGGACATTGGCTAGGACCTGAAGATTTTGCATGAAAGGGCGACTAGCAGCCGCGTTGCACGGGAGAATGTGAAAAGTGTTCATATGTAGTAAAAACCTGAGAAATCCGTCTGTTTTCGTCATTTGTTATCATATCGACTTAGAGCCAGATCGTCACAAAGGCCGCTCTTCTCTCTGAGACAGTTACATTTATCGTCTGCAAAGCTATGTCGCGTGCTGCGGTATGCGGAGACACTAAAAGCACCATAGTAGAACGCAGAAGAAGCTTCTAAGTTGAAGTAATATCCAGTAAGATGTAGTACAAATCAAGTTTTAGTTGTCGATTATTCACTTTTTAGCCGGCTTTGGTGGCTTGGATATGACCAAGGACCTTAAGATTTTGCATGAAAGGAGGACTAGCAGCCGCGTTGCACGGGAGAATGTAAAAAGTGTTCATATGTAGTAAAAACCTGAGAAATCCGTCTGTTTTCGTCATTTGTTATCATATCGACTTCGAGCCAGATCGTCACATTGGCCGCTCTTCGCCCTGAAACCGTTACATTTATCGTCTGCAAAGCTATGTCGCGTGCTGCGGTATGCGGAGACACTAAAAGTACAATAGTAGAACACAGACGATGCTCCTAAGGCGAAGCAATAGCCAGTAAGAAGTAGTACAATTTAAGTTTTAGTTGTCGATTATACACTTTTTAGCCGGCTTTGGTGGCTTGGACATGACCTAGGACTTTACGATTTTGCATGAAACGGCGACTAGCAGCCGCGTTCCACGGGAGAATGTGAAAAGTGTTCATATGTAGTAGAAAACCTGATAAATCCGCACGTTTTCGTCATTTGCTATCGAATCGATTTAAAGCCAGACCGTTACATTGGCCGCTCTTCTCTCTGAAACGGTAACATTTATCGTCTGCAAAGCTATGTCGCGTGCTGCGGTATGCGGAGACACTAAAAGCACCATAGTAGAACACAGAAGAAGCTTCTAAGAGAATGTAATAGTAAGTTAGAAGAAGTACTATTCAAGTTTTAGTTATCGATTATTGACTTTTTTGCCGGCTTTGGTGTTTTGGCCATGAGCTAGGACCTTAAGGTTTTGCATGATAGGGCGACTAGCAGCCGCGTTGCACGGGAGAATGTGAAAAGTGTTCATATGTAGTACAAACCAGATAAATCCGTCCGTTTTCGTCATTTGTTATCGAATCGACTTTAAGCCAGATCGTCACATTGGCCGCTCTTCTCTCTGAAACGGTTACATGTATCGTCTGCAAAGCTATGTCGCGTGCTGCGGTATGCGGAGACACTAAAAGCACAATAGTAGAACACAGAAGAAGCTCCTAAGGCGAAGCAATAGCCAGTAAGAAGTAGTACAATTCAAGTTTTTGTTTTCGATTATTCACTTTTTAGCCGGCTTTGGTGGCTTGGACATGACCTAGGATCTTAAGATTTTGCATGATAGAAGGTCTAGCAGCCACGTTGCACGGAAGAATGTGAAAAGATTTCATATGTAGTAAAAACTTGAGAAATCCGTACGTTTTCGTCATTTTTTATCGAATCGACTTAAACCCAGATCGTCACATTGGCCGCTCTTCGCTCTGAAACCGTTACATTTATCGTCTGCAAAGCTATGTCGCGTGCTGCAGTATGCGGAGACACTAAAAGCACCATATTAGAACACAGAAGAAGTTTCTAAGAGAATGTAATAGTAAGTTAGAAGTAGTACTATTCAAGTTTTAGTTATCGATTATTGACTTTTTTGCCGGCTTTGGTGTTTTGGCCATGAGCTAGGACCTTAAGATTTTGCATGAAAGGCCGACTAGCAGCCGCGTTGCACGGGAGACTGTGAAAAGTGTTCATATGTAGTACAAACCAGATAAATCCGTCCGTTTTCGTCATTTGTTATCGAATCGACTTTAAGCCAGATCGTCACATTGGCCGCTCTTCTCTCTGAAACGGTTACATGTATCGTCTGCAAAGCTATGTCGCGTGCTGCGGTATGCGGAGACACTAAAAGCACAAAAGTAGAACACAGAAGAAGCTCCTAAGGCGAAGCAATAACCAGTAAGAAGTAGTACAATTCAAGTTTTTGTTTTCGATTATTCACTTTTTAGCCGGCTTTGGTGGCTTGGACATGACCTATGATCTTAAGATTTTGCATGATAGAAGTTCTAGCAGCCGCGTTGCACGGAAGAATGTGAAAAGATTTCATATGTAGTAAAAACTTGAGAAATCCGTACGTTTTCGTCATTTGTTATCGAATCGACTTAAACCCAGATCGTCACATTGGACGCTCTTCTCTCTGAAATGGTTACATTTATCGTCTGCAAAGCTATGTCGCGTGCTGCGGTATGCGGAGCCCCCTAAAGCACCATAGTAGAACACAGAAGAAGCTTCTAAGAGAATGTAATAGTAAGATAGAAGTAGTACTATTCAAGTTTTAGTTATCGATTATTGACTTTTTTGCCGGCTTTGGTGCCATGGCCATGAGCTAGGACCTTAAGATTTTGCATGAAAGGGCGACTAGCAGCCGCGTTGCACGGGAGTATGTGAAAAGTGTTCATATATAGTAAAAACCTGATAAATCCCCACGTTTTCGTCATTTGCTATCGAATCGATTTAAAGCCAGACCGTTACATTGGCCGCTCTTCTCTCTGAAACGGTAACATTTATCGTCTGTAAAGCTATGTCGCGTGCTGCGGTATGCGGAGACGCTAAAAGCACCATAGTAGAACACAGAAGAAGCTTCTAAGAGAATGTAATAGTAAGTTAGAAGTAGTACTATTCAAGTTTTAGTTATCGATTATTGACCTTTTTGCCAGCTTTTGTGCCTTGGCCATGAGCTAGGACCTTAAGATTTTGCATGAAAGGGCGACTAGCAGCCGCGTTGCACGGGAGAATGTGAAAAGTGTTCATATGTAGTACAAACCTGATAAATCCGTCCGTTTTCGTCACTTGTTATCGAATCGACTTAAAGCCAGATCGTCACATTGGCCGCTTTTCTCTCTGAGACGGTTACATTTATCGTCTGCAAAGCTATGTCGCGTTTTGCGGTATGCGGAGACACTAAAAGCACCATACTGGAACACAGAAGAAGCTTCTAAGTTGAAGCAATAGCCAGTAAGACGTAGTAAAATTCAAGTTTCAGTTGTGGATTATTCACTTTTTAGCCGGCTTTGGTGGCTTGGATATGACCTAGGACCTTAAGATTTTGCATGAAAGGAGGACTAGCACCCGCGTTGCACTGGAGAATGTGAAATGTGTTCATATGTAGTAAAAACCTGAGATATCCGTCTGTTTTCGTCATTTGTTATCATATCGACTTAGAGCCAGATCGTCACATTGGCCGCTCTTCGGTCTGAAACGGTTACATTTATCGTCTGCAAAGCTATGTCGCGTGCTGCGGTATGCGGAGACACTAAAAGCACCATAGTAGAACCCAGAAGAAGCTTCTATGTTGATGTAATAGCCAGTAAGAAGTAGTACAATTCACGTCTTAGTTATCGATTATTGACTTTTTAGAAGACTGTGGTGCCTTGGACATTGGCTAGGACCTTACGATTTTGCATGAAAGGACGACTAGCAGCGGCGTTGCACGGGAGAATGTGAAAAGTGTTCATAAGTAGTAAAAACCTGATAAATCCGCACATTTTCGTCATTTGCTATCGAATCGATTTAAAGCCAGACCGTTACATTGGCCGCTCTTCTTTCTGAAACGGTAACATTTATCATCTGCAAAGCTATGTCGCGTGCTGCAGTATGCGGGGACACTAAAAGCACCATAGCAGAACACAGAAGAAGCTTCTAAGTTGAAGCAATAGCCAGTAAGAAGTAGTACAATTCAAGTTTTAGTTGTCGATTACTAATTTTTAGCCGGCCTTTGTGGCTTGGATATGACCTAGGACCTTAAGATTTTGCATGAAAGGAGGACTAGCAGCCGCGTTGCACGGGAGAATGTGAAAAGGGTTCATATGTAGTAAAAGCCTGAGAAATCCGTCCGTTTTCGTAATTTGTTATCGAATCGACTTAAAGCCAGATCGTCACATTGGCCGCTTTTCTCTCTGAGACGGTTACATTTTTCGTCTGCAAAGCTATGTCGCGTGCTGCGGTATGCGGAGACACTAAAAGCACCATAGTAGAACACAGAAGAATCTTCTAAGTTGAAGCAATAGCCAGTAAGGAGCAGTACAATTCAAGTTTTGGTTATCTATTATTGATTTTTCGCCGGCCTTGGTGCCTTGGACATGAGGTGGAACCTTAAGATTTTGCATGAAGGGAGGACTAGCAGCCGCGTTGCACGGGAGAATGTAAAAAGGGTTCATATGTAGTAAAAACCTGAGAAATCCGTCCGTTTTCGTCATTTGTTATCGAATCGACTTAAAGCAAGATCGTCACATTGGCATCTTTTCTCTCTGAGACGGTTACATTTATCGTCTGCAAAGCTACGTCGCGTGCTGCGGTATGCGGAGACACTAAAAGCACCATAGTAGAACACAGAAGAAGCTTCTAAGTTGAAGTAATAGCCAGTAAGAAGTAGTACAATTGAAGTTTTAGTTGTCGATTATTCACTTTTTAGCCGGCTTTGGTGGCTTGGACATGACCTAAGACCTCGCGATTTTGCATGAAAGGAGGACTAGCAGCCGCGTTGCACGGGAGAATGTGAAAAGTGTTCATATGTAGTAAAAACCTGAGAAATCCGTCCGTTTTCGTCATTTGTTATCGAATCGACTTAAAGCCAGATCGTCACATTGGCCGCTTTTCTCTCTGAGACGGTTACATTTATCGTCTGCAAAGCTATGTCGCGTGCTGCGGTATGCGGAGACACTAAAAGCACCATAGTAGAACACAGAGGAAGCTTCTAAGTTGAAGCAATAGCCAGTAAGAAGCAGTACAATTCACGTTTTGGTTATCGATTATTGATTTTTAGACGGCTTAGGTGCCTTGGACATGAGGTGGAACATTAAGATTTTGCATGAAAGGAAAACTAGCAGCCGCGTTGCACGCGAGAATGTGAAAAGTGTTCATATGTAGTAAAAACCTGAGAAATCCGTCCGTTTTCGTCATTTGTTATCGAATCGATTTAAAGCCAGATCGTCTCATTGGCCGCTCTTCTCTCTGAAACGGTTACTTTTATTGTGTGGACAGCTATGTCGCGTGCTGCGGAATGCGGAGACATCAAAAGCACCATAGTAGAACACAGAAGAAGCTTCGAAGTTGAAGCAATACCCAGTAAGGAGGAGTACAATTCAAGTTTTGGTTATCGATTATTGATTTTTAGGCGGCTTTGGTGCCTTGGACATGAGGTGGAACATTAAGATTTTGCATGAAAGGAGGACTAGCAGCCGCGTTGCACGGGAGAATGTGAAAAGTGTTCTTATGTAGTAAAAAGCTGAGAAATCCGTCCGTTTTCGTCATTTGTTATCGAATCGACTTAGAGCCAGATCGTTACATTGGCCGCTTTTCTCTCTGAGACGGTTACATTTTTCGTCTGCAAAGGTATGTCGCGTGCTGCAGTATGCGGAGACTCTAAAGGCACCATAGTAGAACCCAGAAGAATCTTCTAAGTTGATGCAATAGCCAGTAAGAAGCAGTACAATTCACGTTTTGGTTATCGATTACTGATTTTTAGACGGCTTTGGTGCCTTGGACATGAGGTGGAACCTTAAGATTTTGCATGAAAGGAGGACTAGCAGTCCCGTTGCACGGGAGAATGAGAGAAGTAAAAACCTGAGAAATCCGTCCGTTTTCGTCATTTGTTATCGAATCGACTTAAAGCCAGATCGTCACATTGGCCGCTTTTCTCTCTGAGACGGTTACATTTATCGTCGGCAAAGCTATGTCGCGTGCTGCAGTATGCGGAGACACTAAAGGCACCATAGTAGAACCCAGAAGAATCTTCTAAGTTGAAGCAATAGCCAGTAAGAAGCAGTACAATTCACGTTTTGGTTATCGATTACTGATTTTTAGACGGCTTTGGTGCCTTGGACATGAGGTAGAACATTAAGATTTTGCATGAAAGGAGGACTAGCAGTCCCGTTGCACGGGAGAATGAGAGAAGTAAAAACCTGAGAAATCCGTCCGTTTTCGTCATTTGTTACCGAATCGACTTAAAGCCAGGTCGTCACATTGGGCACGCTTCTTTCTGAATCGGTTACATTTATCGTCTGCAAAGCTATGTCGCGTGCTGCGGTATGAGGAGACACTAAAAGCACCATAGTAGAACACAGAAGAAGCTTCTAAGTTGAAGCAATAGCCAGTAAGAAGGAGTCCAATTCAAGTTTTGGTTATCGATTATTGATTTTTGGCCGGCTTTGGTGCCTTGGACATAAGGTGGAATCTTAAGATTTCTCATGAAAGGAGGACTAGCCGCCGCGTTGCACGGGAGAATGTGAAAAGGGTTCATATGTAGTAAAAACCTGAGAAATCCGTCCGTTTTCGTCATTTGTTATCGAATCGACTTAAAGCCAGATCGTCACATTGGCCGCTCTTCTCTCTGAATCGGTTGCATTTGTCGTCTGCAAAGCTATGTCGCGTGCTGCGGTATGCGGAGACACTAAAAGCACCATAGTAGAACACAGAAGAAGCTTCTAAGTTGAAGCAATAGCCAGTAAGAAGTAGTACAATTCAAGTTTTAGTTGTCGAATATTCACTCTTTAGCCGGCTTTGGTGGCTTGGACATGACCTAGGACCTTAACATTTTGCATGAAAGGAGGACTATCAGCCGTGTTGCACGGGAGAATGTGTAAAGGGTTCATATGTAGTAAAAACCTGAGAAATCCGTCCGTTATCGTCATTTGTTATCGAATCAACTTAAAGCCAGATCGTCACATTGGCCGCTTTTCTCTCTGAGACGGTTACGTTTATAGTCTGCAAAGCTATGTCGCGTGCTGCGGTATGCGGAAACACTAAAAGCGCCATAGTAGAAGACATAAGAAGCTTCTAAGTTGAAGCAATATTCAGTGAGAAGCAGTACAATTCAAGTTTAGGTTATCGATTATTGACTTTTACCCGGCTTTGGTGGCTTGCACATGACCTAGGACCTTAAGATTTTGCATGAAAGGAGGACTAGCAGCCGCGTTGCACGGGAGAATGTGAAAAGGGTTCATATGTAGTAAAAACCTGAGAAATCCGTCCGTTTTCGTCATTTGTTATCCAATCGACTCAAAGCCAGATCGTGACATTGGCCGCTTTTCTCTCTGAGGCGGTTACATTTATCGTCTGCAAAGATATGTCGCGTGCTGCGGTATGCGGAAACACTAAAAGCACCATAGTAGAACACAGAAGAAGCTTCTAAGTTGAAGCAATAGCCAGTAAGAAGAAGTACAATTCAAGTTTTGGTTATCGATTATTGATATGTAGCCGGCTTTGGTGCCTTGGACATGAGGTGGAACCTTAAGATTTTGCATGAAAGGAGGACTAGCAGCCGCGTTGCACGGGAGAATGTGAAAAGTGGTTATATGTAGTAAAAACCTGAGAAATCCGTCCGTTTTCGTCATTTGTTATCGAATCGACTTAAAGACAGATCGTCACATAGGCCGCTTTTCTCTCCGAGACGGTTACATTTATCGTTTGCAAAGCTATGTCGCGTGCTGCGGTATGCGGAGACAACTAAAAGCACCATAGTGGAACACAGAAGAAGCTTCTAAGTTGAAGCAATAGCCAGTAAGAAGCAGTCCAATTCAAGTTTTGGTTATCGATTATTGATTTTTGGCCGTCTTTGGTGCCTTAGACATAAGGTGGAATCTTAAGATTTTGCATGATAGGAGGACTAGCAGCCGCGTTGCACGGGAGAATGTAAAAAGGGTTCATATGTAGTAAAAACCTGAGAAATCCGTCCGTTTTCGTCATTTGTTATCGAATCGACTTAAAGCCAGATCGTCACATTGGCCGCTCTTCTCTCTGAATCGGTTGCATTTGTCGTCTGCAAAGCTATGTCGCGTGCTGCGGTATGCGGAGACACTAAAAGCACCATAGTAGAACACAGAAGAAGCTTCTAAGTTGAAGCAATAGCCAGTAAGAAGTAGTACAATTCAAGTTTTAGTTGTCGAATATTCACTGTTAAGCCGGCTTTGGTGGCTTGGACATGACCTAGGACCTTAACATTTTGCATGAAAGGAGGACTATCAGCCACGTCGCACGGGAGAATGTGTAAAGGGTTCATATGTAGTAAAAACCTGAGAAATCCGTCCGTTATCGTCATTTGTTATCGAATCAACTTAAAGCCAGATCGTCACATTGGCCGCTTTTCTCTCTGAGACGGTTACGTTTATAGTCTGCAAAGCTATGTCGCGTGCTGCGGTATGCGGAAACACTAAAAGTGCCATAGTAGAAGACATAAGAAGCTTCTAAGTTGAAGCAATATTCAGTGAGAAGCAGTACAATTCAAGTTTAGGTTATCGATTATTGACTTTTACCCGGCTTTGGTGGCTTGCACATGACCTAGGACCTTAAGATTTTGCATGAAAGGAGGACTAGCAGCCGCGTTGCACGGGAGAATGTGAAAAGGGTTCATATGTAGTAAAAACCTGAGAAATCCGTCCGTTTTCGTCATTTGTTATCGAATCGACTCAAAGCCAGATCGTGACATTGGCCGCTTTTCTCTCTGAGACGGTTACATTTATCGTCTGCAAAGATATGTCGCGTGCTGCGGTATGCGGAAACACTAAAAGCACCATAGTAGAACACAGAAGAAGCTTCTAAGTTGAAGCAATAGCCAGTAAGAAGAAGTACAATTCAAGTTTTGGTTATCGATTATTGATATGTAGCCGGCTTTGGTGCCTTGGACATGAGGTGGAACCTTAAGATTTTGCATGAAAGGAGGACTAGCAGCCGCGTTGCACGGGAGAATGTGAAAAGTGGTTATATGTAGTAAAAACCTGAGAAATCCGTCCGTTTTCGTCATTTGTTATCGAATCGACTTAAAGACAGATCGTCACATAGGCCGCTTTTCTCTCCGAGACGGTTACATTTATCGTCTGCAAAGCTATGTCGCGTGCTGCGGTATGCGGAGACAACTAAAAGCACCATAGTGGAACACAGAAGAAGCTTCTAAGTTGAAGCAATAGCCAGTAAGAAGCAGTCCAATTCAAGTTTTGGTTATCGATTATTGATTTTTGGCCGTCTTTGGTGCCTTAGACATAAGGTGGAATCTTAAGATTTTGCATGATAGGAGGACTAGCAGCCGCGTGGCACGGGAGAATGTGAAATGTGTTCATATGTACTAAAAACCTGAGAAATCCGTCCGTTTTCGTCATTTGTTATCGAACCGACTTAAAGCCAGATCGTAACATTGGCCGCTCTTCTCTCTGAATCGGTTACATTTATCGTCTGCAAAGCTATGTCGCGTGCTGCGGTATGCTGAGACACTAAAAGCACCATAGTATAACACAGAAGAAGCTTCTAAGTTGAAGCAATAGCCAGTAAGATGTAGTAGAATTCAAGTTTTAGTTGTCGATTATTCACTCTTTAGCCGGCTTTGGTGGCTTGGACACGACCTAGGACCTTCAGATTTTGCATGAAAGGAGGACTAGCAGCCGCGTTGCACGGGAGTATGTGAAAAGGGTTCATATGTAGTAAAAACCAGAGAAATCCGCCCGTTATCGTCATTTGTTATCGAATCGACTTAAAGCCAGATAGTCACATTGGCCGCTTTTCTCTATGAGACGGTTACATTTTTCGTCTGCAAAGCTATGTCGCCTGCTGCGGTATGCAGAGACTCTAAAAGCACCATAGTGGAATACAGAAGAAGCTTCTAAGTTGAAGTAATAGCCAGTAAGAAGTAGTACAATTCAAGTTTTAGTTGTCGATTGTTCACTTTTGAGCCGGCTTTGGTGGCTTGGACATGACCTAGGACCTTACGATTTTGCATGAAAGGAGGACTAGCAGCCGCGTTGCACGGGAGAATGTGAAAAGTGTTCATATGTAGTAAAAACCTGAGAAATCCGTCCGTTTTCGTCATTTGTTATCGAATCGACTTAAAGCCAGATCGTCACATTGGCCGCTCTTCTCTCTGAATCGGTTGCATTTATCGTCTGCAAAGCTATGTCGCGTGCTGCGGTATGCGGAGACTCTAAAAGCACCATAGTAGAACACAGAAGAAGCTTCTAAGTTGAAGCAATAGCCAGTAATAAGCAGTACATTACAAGTTTTGGTTATCGATTATTGACTTTTACCCGGCTTTGGTGGCTTGCACATGACATAGGACCTTAAGATTTTGCATGAAAGGAGGACTAGCAGCCGCGTTGCACGGGAGAATGTAAAAAGGGTTCATATGTAGTAAAAACCTGAGAAATCCGTCCGTTTTCGACATTTGTTATCGAATCGACTTACAGCCAGATCGTCACATTGGCCGCTCTTCTCTCTGAATCGGTTACATTTATCGTCTGCAAAGCTATGTCGCGTGCTGCGGTATGCGGAGACACTAAAAGCACAATAGTAGAACACAGAAGAAGCTTCTAAGTTCAAGCAATAGCCAGTAAGAAGTAGTACAATTCAAGTTTTAGTGTTCGATTATTCACTCTTTAGCCGGCTTTGGTGGCTTGGACATGACCTAGGACCTTAAGATTTTGCATGAAAGGAGGACTAGCAGCCGCGTTGCACGGGAGTATGTGAAAAGGGTTTATATGTAGTAAAAACCTGAGAAATCCGTCCGTTTTCGTCATTTGTTATCGAATCGACTTAAAGCCAGATCGTCACATTGGCCGCTTTTCTCTATGAGACGGTTACATTTATCGTCTGCAAAGCTATGTCGAATGCTGCGGTATGCAGAGACACTAAAAGCACCATAGTGGAACACAGAAGAAGCTTCTAAGTTGAAGTAATAGCCAGTAAGAAGTAGTACAATTCAAGTTTTAGTTGTCGAGTGTTCACTTTTTAGCCGGCTTTGGAGGCTTGGACATGACCTAGTACCTTGAGATTTTGCCTGAAAAGAGGACAAGCAGCCCCGTTGCACGGGAGAATGTGAAAAGTGTTCATATGTAGTAAAAACCTGAGAACTCAGTCCGTTTTCGTCATTTGTTATCGAATCGACATACAGCCAGATCGTCACATTGGTCGCTTTTCTCTCTGAGACGGTAACATTTATCGTCTGCAAAGCTATGTCGCGTGCTGCGGTATGCGGAGATTCTAAAAGCATCATAGTAGAACACAGAAGAAGCTTCTAAGTTGAAGCAATTGCCAGTAAGAAGCAGTACAATTCAAGTTTTGGTTATCGATTATTGATTTTTAGACGGCTTTGGTGCCTTGGACATGAGGTGGAACCTTAAGATTTTGCATGAAAGGAGGACTAGCAGCCGCGTTGCACGGGATAATGTGAAAAATGTTCATATGTAGTAAAAACCTGAGAAATCCGTCCGTTTTCGTCATTTGTTATCGAATCGACTTAAAGTCAGATCGTCACATTGGCCGCTTTTCTCTCTGAGACGGTTACATTTATCGTCTGCATAGCTATGTCGCGTGCTGCGGAGACACTAAAAGCACCATAGTAGAACACAGAAGAAGCTTCTAAATTGAAGCAATAGCCAGTAAGAAGCAGTCCAATTCACGTTTTTGTTGTAGATTGTTCACTTTTTAGCCGGCTTTGGTGGCTTGGACATGACCTAGGACCTTAAGATTTTGCATGAAAGGAGGACTAGCAGCCGCGTTGCACGGGAGAATATGAAAAGGGTTCATATGTAGTAAAAACCTGAGAAATCCGTCCGTTTTCGGCATTTGTTATCGAATCGACGTAAAGCCAGATCGTCAAATTGGCCGCTCTTCTCTCTAAAACGGTTACATTTATCGTGTGCAAAGCTATGTCGCGTGCTGCGGCATGCGGAGACACTAAAAGCACCATAGTAGAACACAGAAGAAGCTTCTATGTTGAAGTAATAGCCAGTAAGAAGTAGTACAATTGAAGTTTTAGTTGTCGATTATTCACTTTTTAGCCGGCTTTGGTGGCTTGGACATGACCTAGGACCTTAGGATTTTGCAAGAAAGGAGGACTAGCAGCCCCGTTGCACGGCAGAATGTGAAAAGTGTTCATACATAGTAAACACCTGAGAAATCCGTCCGTTTTCGTCATTTGTTATCGAATCGACTTAAAGCCAGATCGTCACATTGGCCGCTTTTCTCTCTGAGACGGTTACATTTTTCGTCTGCAAAGCTATGTGGCGTGCTGCGGTATGCGGAGACACTAAAAGCACCATAGTAGAACACAGAAGAACTTCTAAGTTGAAGCAATAGCCAGTAAGAAGCAGTACAATTCAAGTTTTGGTTATCGATTATTGATTTTTAGGGGGCTTTGGTGTCTTGGACATAAGGTGGAATCTTAAGATATTGCTTGAAAGGAGGACTAGCAGCCGCGTTGCACGGGAGAATGTGAAAAGGGTTCATATGTAGTAAAAACCTGAGAAATCCGTCCGTTATCGTCATTTAATATCGAAACAACTTAAAGCCAGATCGTCACATTGGCCGCTTTTCTCTATGAGACGGTTACATTTATCGTCTGCAAAGCTATGTCGCGTGCCGCGGTATGCGGAAACACTAAAAGCACCATAGTAGAACACATAAGAAGCTTCTAAGTTGAAGCAATACTCAGTAAGAAGCAGTAAAATTCAAGTTTTGGTTATCGATTATTGACTTTTACCCGGCTTTGGTGGCTTGCACATGACCTAGGACCTTAAGATTTTGCATGAAGGGAGGACTAGCAGCCGCGTTGCACGGGAGAATGTGAAAAGGGTTCATATGTAGTAAAAACCTGAGAAATCCGTCCGTTTTCGTCATTTGTTATCGAATCGACTTAAAGCCAGATCGTCACATTGGCCGCTTTTCTCTCTGAGACGGTTACATTTATCGTCTGCAAAGCTATGTCGCGTGCTGCGGTATGCGGAGACTCTAAAAGCACCATAGTAGAACACAGAAGAAGCTTCTAAGTTGAAGGAATCGCCAGTAAGAAGCAGTACAATTCAAGTTTTGGTCATCGATTATTGATTTTTAGTCGGCTTTGGTGCTTTGGACATGAGGTGGAACCTTAAGATTTTGTATGAAAGGAGGACTAGCAGCCGCGTTGCACGGGAGAATGAGAAAAGGTTTCATATGTAGTAAAAACCTGAGAAATCCGTCCGTTTTCGTCATTTGTTATCGAATCGACTTAAAGCCAGATCGTCACATTGGCCGCTTTTCTCTCTGAGACGGTTACATTTATAGTCTGCTGAGCTATGTCGCCTGCTGCGGTATGCGGAAACTCTAAAAGCACCATAGTAGAACATATAAGAAGCTTCTAAGTTGAAGCAATAGTCAGTAAGAAGCAGTACAATTCAAGTTTTGGTTATCGATTATTGATTTTTAGCCAGCTTTGGTGGCTTTTACATGACATAGGACCTTAAGATTTTGCCTGAAAGGAGGACTAGAAGCCGCGTTGCACGGGAGAATATGAAAGGGGTTCATATGTAGTAACAACCTGAGAAATCCGACCGTTTTCGTCATTTGTTATCGAATCGAAATAAAGCCAGATCGTCACATTGGCCGCTCTTCTCTCTGATTCGGTTACATTTATCGTCTGCAAAGCTATGTCGCGTGCTGCGGTATGCGGAGACACTAAAAGCACCATAGTAGAACACAGAATAAGCTTCTAAGTTGAACCAATAGCCAGTAAGAAGCAGTCCAATTCAAGTTTTGGTTATCGATTATTGAACTTTGGCCGTCTTTGGTGCCTTGGACATAAGGTGGAATCTTAAGATTTTGCATTATAGGAGGACTAGCAGCCGCGTTGCACGGGAGAATGTGAAAAGGGTTCATATGTAGTAAAAACCTGAGAAATCCGTCCGTTTCCGTCATTTTTTATCGAATCGACTTAAAGCCAGATCGTCACATTGGCCGCTCTTCTCTCTGAATCGGTTACATTTATCGTCTGCAAAGCGATGTCGCCTGCTGCGGTATGCTGAGACACTAAATGCACCATAGTAGAACACAGAAGAAGCTTCTAAGTTGAGGCAATAGCCAGTAAGATGTAGTAGAATTCAAGTTTTAGTTGTCGATTATTCACTCTTTAGCCGGCTTCGGTGGCTTGGACATGACCTAGGACCTTCAGATTTTGCATGAAAGGAGGACTAGCAGTCCCGTTGCACGGGAGAATGAGAGAAGTAAAAACCTGAGAAATCCGTCCGTTTTCGTCATTTGTTATCGAATCGACTTAAAGCCAGATCGTCACATTGGCCGCTTTTCTCTCTGAGACGGTTACATTTATCGTCGGCAAAGCTATGTCGCGTGCTGCAGTATGCGGAGACACTAAAGGCACCATAGTAGAACCCAGAAGAATCTTCTAAGTTGAAGCAATAGCCAGTAAGAAGCAGTACAATTCACGTTTTGGTTATCGATTACTGATTTTTAGACGGCTTTGGTGCCTTGGACATGAGGTAGAACATTAAGATTTTGCATGAAAGGAGGACTAGCAGTCCCGTTGCACGGGAGAATGAGAGAAGTAAAAACCTGAGAAATCCGTCCGTTTTCGTCATTTGTTACCGAATCGACTTAAAGCCAGGTCGTCACATTGGGCACGCTTCTTTCTGAATCGGTTACATTTATCGTCTGCAAAGCTATGTCGCGTGCTGCGGTATGAGGAGACACTAAAAGCACCATAGTAGAACACAGAAGAAGCTTCTAAGTTGAAGCAATAGCCAGTAAGAAGGAGTCCAATTCAAGTTTTGGTTATCGATTATTGATTTTTGGCCGGCTTTGGTGCCTTGGACATAAGGTGGAATCTTAAGATTTCTCATGAAAGGAGGACTAGCCGCCGCGTTGCACGGGAGAATGTGAAAAGGGTTCATATGTAGTAAAAACCTGAGAAATCCGTCCGTTTTCGTCATTTGTTATCGAATCGACTTAAAGCCAGATCGTCACATTGGCCGCTCTTCTCTCTGAATCGGTTGCATTTGTCGTCTGCAAAGCTATGTCGCGTGCTGCGGTATGCGGAGACACTAAAAGCACCATAGTAGAACACAGAAGAAGCTTCTAAGTTGAAGCAATAGCCAGTAAGAAGTAGTACAATTCAAGTTTTAGTTGTCGAATATTCACTCTTTAGCCGGCTTTGGTGGCTTGGACATGACCTAGGACCTTAACATTTTGCATGAAAGGAGGACTATCAGCCGTGTTGCACGGGAGAATGTGTAAAGGGTTCATATGTAGTAAAAACCTGAGAAATCCGTCCGTTATCGTCATTTGTTATCGAATCAACTTAAAGCCAGATCGTCACATTGGCCGCTTTTCTCTCTGAGACGGTTACGTTTATAGTCTGCAAAGCTATGTCGCGTGCTGCGGTATGCGGAAACACTAAAAGCGCCATAGTAGAAGACATAAGAAGCTTCTAAGTTGAAGCAATATTCAGTGAGAAGCAGTACAATTCAAGTTTAGGTTATCGATTATTGACTTTTACCCGGCTTTGGTGGCTTGCACATGACCTAGGACCTTAAGATTTTGCATGAAAGGAGGACTAGCAGCCGCGTTGCACGGGAGAATGTGAAAAGGGTTCATATGTAGTAAAAACCTGAGAAATCCGTCCGTTTTCGTCATTTGTTATCCAATCGACTCAAAGCCAGATCGTGACATTGGCCGCTTTTCTCTCTGAGGCGGTTACATTTATCGTCTGCAAAGATATGTCGCGTGCTGCGGTATGCGGAAACACTAAAAGCACCATAGTAGAACACAGAAGAAGCTTCTAAGTTGAAGCAATAGCCAGTAAGAAGAAGTACAATTCAAGTTTTGGTTATCGATTATTGATATGTAGCCGGCTTTGGTGCCTTGGACATGAGGTGGAACCTTAAGATTTTGCATGAAAGGAGGACTAGCAGCCGCGTTGCACGGGAGAATGTGAAAAGTGGTTATATGTAGTAAAAACCTGAGAAATCCGTCCGTTTTCGTCATTTGTTATCGAATCGACTTAAAGACAGATCGTCACATAGGCCGCTTTTCTCTCCGAGACGGTTACATTTATCGTTTGCAAAGCTATGTCGCGTGCTGCGGTATGCGGAGACAACTAAAAGCACCATAGTGGAACACAGAAGAAGCTTCTAAGTTGAAGCAATAGCCAGTAAGAAGCAGTCCAATTCAAGTTTTGGTTATCGATTATTGATTTTTGGCCGTCTTTGGTGCCTTAGACATAAGGTGGAATCTTAAGATTTTGCATGATAGGAGGACTAGCAGCCGCGTTGCACGGGAGAATGTAAAAAGGGTTCATATGTAGTAAAAACCTGAGAAATCCGTCCGTTTTCGTCATTTGTTATCGAATCGACTTAAAGCCAGATCGTCACATTGGCCGCTCTTCTCTCTGAATCGGTTGCATTTGTCGTCTGCAAAGCTATGTCGCGTGCTGCGGTATGCGGAGACACTAAAAGCACCATAGTAGAACACAGAAGAAGCTTCTAAGTTGAAGCAATAGCCAGTAAGAAGTAGTACAATTCAAGTTTTAGTTGTCGAATATTCACTGTTAAGCCGGCTTTGGTGGCTTGGACATGACCTAGGACCTTAACATTTTGCATGAAAGGAGGACTATCAGCCACGTCGCACGGGAGAATGTGTAAAGGGTTCATATGTAGTAAAAACCTGAGAAATCCGTCCGTTATCGTCATTTGTTATCGAATCAACTTAAAGCCAGATCGTCACATTGGCCGCTTTTCTCTCTGAGACGGTTACGTTTATAGTCTGCAAAGCTATGTCGCGTGCTGCGGTATGCGGAAACACTAAAAGTGCCATAGTAGAAGACATAAGAAGCTTCTAAGTTGAAGCAATATTCAGTGAGAAGCAGTACAATTCAAGTTTAGGTTATCGATTATTGACTTTTACCCGGCTTTGGTGGCTTGCACATGACCTAGGACCTTAAGATTTTGCATGAAAGGAGGACTAGCAGCCGCGTTGCACGGGAGAATGTGAAAAGGGTTCATATGTAGTAAAAACCTGAGAAATCCGTCCGTTTTCGTCATTTGTTATCGAATCGACTCAAAGCCAGATCGTGACATTGGCCGCTTTTCTCTCTGAGACGGTTACATTTATCGTCTGCAAAGATATGTCGCGTGCTGCGGTATGCGGAAACACTAAAAGCACCATAGTAGAACACAGAAGAAGCTTCTAAGTTGAAGCAATAGCCAGTAAGAAGAAGTACAATTCAAGTTTTGGTTATCGATTATTGATATGTAGCCGGCTTTGGTGCCTTGGACATGAGGTGGAACCTTAAGATTTTGCATGAAAGGAGGACTAGCAGCCGCGTTGCACGGGAGAATGTGAAAAGTGGTTATATGTAGTAAAAACCTGAGAAATCCGTCCGTTTTCGTCATTTGTTATCGAATCGACTTAAAGACAGATCGTCACATAGGCCGCTTTTCTCTCCGAGACGGTTACATTTATCGTCTGCAAAGCTATGTCGCGTGCTGCGGTATGCGGAGACAACTAAAAGCACCATAGTGGAACACAGAAGAAGCTTCTAAGTTGAAGCAATAGCCAGTAAGAAGCAGTCCAATTCAAGTTTTGGTTATCGATTATTGATTTTTGGCCGTCTTTGGTGCCTTAGACATAAGGTGGAATCTTAAGATTTTGCATGATAGGAGGACTAGCAGCCGCGTGGCACGGGAGAATGTGAAATGTGTTCATATGTACTAAAAACCTGAGAAATCCGTCCGTTTTCGTCATTTGTTATCGAACCGACTTAAAGCCAGATCGTAACATTGGCCGCTCTTCTCTCTGAATCGGTTACATTTATCGTCTGCAAAGCTATGTCGCGTGCTGCGGTATGCTGAGACACTAAAAGCACCATAGTATAACACAGAAGAAGCTTCTAAGTTGAAGCAATAGCCAGTAAGATGTAGTAGAATTCAAGTTTTAGTTGTCGATTATTCACTCTTTAGCCGGCTTTGGTGGCTTGGACACGACCTAGGACCTTCAGATTTTGCATGAAAGGAGGACTAGCAGCCGCGTTGCACGGGAGTATGTGAAAAGGGTTCATATGTAGTAAAAACCAGAGAAATCCGCCCGTTATCGTCATTTGTTATCGAATCGACTTAAAGCCAGATAGTCACATTGGCCGCTTTTCTCTATGAGACGGTTACATTTTTCGTCTGCAAAGCTATGTCGCCTGCTGCGGTATGCAGAGACTCTAAAAGCACCATAGTGGAATACAGAAGAAGCTTCTAAGTTGAAGTAATAGCCAGTAAGAAGTAGTACAATTCAAGTTTTAGTTGTCGATTGTTCACTTTTGAGCCGGCTTTGGTGGCTTGGACATGACCTAGGACCTTACGATTTTGCATGAAAGGAGGACTAGCAGCCGCGTTGCACGGGAGAATGTGAAAAGTGTTCATATGTAGTAAAAACCTGAGAAATCCGTCCGTTTTCGTCATTTGTTATCGAATCGACTTAAAGCCAGATCGTCACATTGGCCGCTCTTCTCTCTGAATCGGTTGCATTTATCGTCTGCAAAGCTATGTCGCGTGCTGCGGTATGCGGAGACTCTAAAAGCACCATAGTAGAACACAGAAGAAGCTTCTAAGTTGAAGCAATAGCCAGTAATAAGCAGTACATTACAAGTTTTGGTTATCGATTATTGACTTTTACCCGGCTTTGGTGGCTTGCACATGACATAGGACCTTAAGATTTTGCATGAAAGGAGGACTAGCAGCCGCGTTGCACGGGAGAATGTAAAAAGGGTTCATATGTAGTAAAAACCTGAGAAATCCGTCCGTTTTCGACATTTGTTATCGAATCGACTTACAGCCAGATCGTCACATTGGCCGCTCTTCTCTCTGAATCGGTTACATTTATCGTCTGCAAAGCTATGTCGCGTGCTGCGGTATGCGGAGACACTAAAAGCACAATAGTAGAACACAGAAGAAGCTTCTAAGTTCAAGCAATAGCCAGTAAGAAGTAGTACAATTCAAGTTTTAGTGTTCGATTATTCACTCTTTAGCCGGCTTTGGTGGCTTGGACATGACCTAGGACCTTAAGATTTTGCATGAAAGGAGGACTAGCAGCCGCGTTGCACGGGAGTATGTGAAAAGGGTTTATATGTAGTAAAAACCTGAGAAATCCGTCCGTTTTCGTCATTTGTTATCGAATCGACTTAAAGCCAGATCGTCACATTGGCCGCTTTTCTCTATGAGACGGTTACATTTATCGTCTGCAAAGCTATGTCGAATGCTGCGGTATGCAGAGACACTAAAAGCACCATAGTGGAACACAGAAGAAGCTTCTAAGTTGAAGTAATAGCCAGTAAGAAGTAGTACAATTCAAGTTTTAGTTGTCGAGTGTTCACTTTTTAGCCGGCTTTGGAGGCTTGGACATGACCTAGTACCTTGAGATTTTGCCTGAAAAGAGGACAAGCAGCCCCGTTGCACGGGAGAATGTGAAAAGTGTTCATATGTAGTAAAAACCTGAGAACTCAGTCCGTTTTCGTCATTTGTTATCGAATCGACATACAGCCAGATCGTCACATTGGTCGCTTTTCTCTCTGAGACGGTAACATTTATCGTCTGCAAAGCTATGTCGCGTGCTGCGGTATGCGGAGATTCTAAAAGCATCATAGTAGAACACAGAAGAAGCTTCTAAGTTGAAGCAATTGCCAGTAAGAAGCAGTACAATTCAAGTTTTGGTTATCGATTATTGATTTTTAGACGGCTTTGGTGCCTTGGACATGAGGTGGAACCTTAAGATTTTGCATGAAAGGAGGACTAGCAGCCGCGTTGCACGGGATAATGTGAAAAATGTTCATATGTAGTAAAAACCTGAGAAATCCGTCCGTTTTCGTCATTTGTTATCGAATCGACTTAAAGTCAGATCGTCACATTGGCCGCTTTTCTCTCTGAGACGGTTACATTTATCGTCTGCATAGCTATGTCGCGTGCTGCGGAGACACTAAAAGCACCATAGTAGAACACAGAAGAAGCTTCTAAATTGAAGCAATAGCCAGTAAGAAGCAGTCCAATTCACGTTTTTGTTGTAGATTGTTCACTTTTTAGCCGGCTTTGGTGGCTTGGACATGACCTAGGACCTTAAGATTTTGCATGAAAGGAGGACTAGCAGCCGCGTTGCACGGGAGAATATGAAAAGGGTTCATATGTAGTAAAAACCTGAGAAATCCGTCCGTTTTCGGCATTTGTTATCGAATCGACGTAAAGCCAGATCGTCAAATTGGCCGCTCTTCTCTCTAAAACGGTTACATTTATCGTGTGCAAAGCTATGTCGCGTGCTGCGGCATGCGGAGACACTAAAAGCACCATAGTAGAACACAGAAGAAGCTTCTATGTTGAAGTAATAGCCAGTAAGAAGTAGTACAATTGAAGTTTTAGTTGTCGATTATTCACTTTTTAGCCGGCTTTGGTGGCTTGGACATGACCTAGGACCTTAGGATTTTGCAAGAAAGGAGGACTAGCAGCCCCGTTGCACGGCAGAATGTGAAAAGTGTTCATACATAGTAAACACCTGAGAAATCCGTCCGTTTTCGTCATTTGTTATCGAATCGACTTAAAGCCAGATCGTCACATTGGCCGCTTTTCTCTCTGAGACGGTTACATTTTTCGTCTGCAAAGCTATGTGGCGTGCTGCGGTATGCGGAGACACTAAAAGCACCATAGTAGAACACAGAAGAACTTCTAAGTTGAAGCAATAGCCAGTAAGAAGCAGTACAATTCAAGTTTTGGTTATCGATTATTGATTTTTAGGGGGCTTTGGTGTCTTGGACATAAGGTGGAATCTTAAGATATTGCTTGAAAGGAGGACTAGCAGCCGCGTTGCACGGGAGAATGTGAAAAGTGTTCGTATGTAGTAAAAACCTGAGAAATCCGTCCGTTTTCGTCATTTGTTATCGAATCGACTTAAAGCCAGATCGTCACATTGGCCGCTTTTCTCTCTGAGACGGTTACATTTATCGTCTGCAAAGCTATGTCGCGTGCTGCGGTATGCGAAGACACTAAAAGCACCATAGTAGAACACAGAAGGTGCTTCTAAGTTGAAGCAATAGCCAGTAAGAAGTAGTAGAATTCAAGTTTTAGTTGTCGATTATTCACTCGTTAGCCGGCTTTGGTGGCTTAGACATGACCTAGGACCTTAAGATTTTGCATGAAAGGAGGACTAGCAGCCGCGTTGCACGGGAGAATGTGAAAAGGGTTCATATGTAGTAAAAACCTGAGAAATCCGTCCGTTATCGTCATTTAATATCGAAACAACTTAAAGCCAGATCGTCACATTGGCCGCTTTTCTCTATGAGACGGTTACATTTATCGTCTGCAAAGCTATGTCGCGTGCCGCGGTATGCGGAAACACTAAAAGCACCATAGTAGAACACATAAGAAGCTTCTAAGTTGAAGCAATACTCAGTAAGAAGCAGTAAAATTCAAGTTTTGGTTATCGATTATTGACTTTTACCCGGCTTTGGTGGCTTGCACATGACCTAGGACCTTAAGATTTTGCATGAAGGGAGGACTAGCAGCCGCGTTGCACGGGAGAATGTGAAAAGGGTTCATATGTAGTAAAAACCTGAGAAATCCGTCCGTTTTCGTCATTTGTTATCGAATCGACTTAAAGCCAGATCGTCACATTGGCCGCTTTTCTCTCTGAGACGGTTACATTTATCGTCTGCAAAGCTATGTCGCGTGCTGCGGTATGCGGAGACTCTAAAAGCACCATAGTAGAACACAGAAGAAGCTTCTAAGTTGAAGGAATCGCCAGTAAGAAGCAGTACAATTCAAGTTTTGGTCATCGATTATTGATTTTTAGTCGGCTTTGGTGCTTTGGACATGAGGTGGAACCTTAAGATTTTGTATGAAAGGAGGACTAGCAGCCGCGTTGCACGGGAGAATGAGAAAAGGTTTCATATGTAGTAAAAACCTGAGAAATCCGTCCGTTTTCGTCATTTGTTATCGAATCGACTTAAAGCCAGATCGTCACATTGGCCGCTTTTCTCTCTGAGACGGTTACATTTATAGTCTGCTAAGCTATGTCGCCTGCTGCGGTATGCGGAAACTCTAAAAGCACCATAGTAGAACATATAAGAAGCTTCTAAGTTGAAGCAATAGTCAGTAAGAAGCAGTACAATTCAAGTTTTGGTTATCGATTATTGATTTTTAGCCAGCTTTGGTGGCTTTTACATGACATAGGACCTTAAGATTTTGCCTGAAAGGAGGACTAGAAGCCGCGTTGCACGGGAGAATATGAAAGGGGTTCATATGTAGTAACAACCTGAGAAATCCGACCGTTTTCGTCATTTGTTATCGAATCGAAATAAAGCCAGATCGTCACATTGGCCGCTCTTCTCTCTGATTCGGTTACATTTATCGTCTGCAAAGCTATGTCGCGTGCTGCGGTATGCGGAGACACTAAAAGCACCATAGTAGAACACAGAATAAGCTTCTAAGTTGAACCAATAGCCAGTAAGAAGCAGTCCAATTCAAGTTTTGGTTATCGATTATTGAACTTTGGCCGTCTTTGGTGCCTTGGACATAAGGTGGAATCTTAAGATTTTGCATTATAGGAGGACTAGCAGCCGCGTTGCACGGGAGAATGTGAAAAGGGTTCATATGTAGTAAAAACCTGAGAAATCCGTCCGTTTCCGTCATTTTTTATCGAATCGACTTAAAGCCAGATCGTCACATTGGCCGCATTTCTCTCTGAATCGGTTACATTTATCGTCTGCAAAGCGATGTCGCCTGCTGCGGTATGCTGAGACACTAAATGCACCATAGTAGAACACAGAAGAAGCTTCTAAGTTGAGGCAATAGCCAGTAAGATGTAGTAGAATTCAAGTTTTAGTTGTCGATTATTCACTCTTTAGCCGGCTTCGGTGGCTTGGACATGACCTAGGACCTTAAGAATTTGCATGAAAGGAGGACTAGCAGCCGCGTTGCACGGGAGTATGTGAAAAGGGTTCATATGTAGTAAAAACCTGAGAAATCCGTCCGTTATCGTCATTTGTTATCGAATCGACTTAAAGCCAGATCGTCACATTGGCCGCTTTTCTCTCTGAGACGGTTACATATATCGTCTGCAAAGCTATGTCGCGTGATGCGGTATGCGGAGACTCTAAAAGCACCATAGTAGAACACAGAAGAAGCTTCTAAGTTAAAGTAATAGCCAGTAAGAGGTAGTACAATTCAAGTTTTAGTTGTAGATTGTTCACTTTTTAGCCGGCTTTGGTGGCTAGGACATGACCTAGGACCTTAAGATTTAGCATGAAAGGAGGACTAGCAGCCGCGTTGCACGGGAGAATGTGAAAAGTTTTCATATTTAGCAAAAACCTGAGAAATCCGTCCGTTTTCGTCATTTGTTATCGAATCGACTTAAAGCCAGATCGTCACATTGGCCGCTTTTATCTCTGAGACGGTTACATTTATCGTCTGCAAAGCTATGTCGCGTGCTGGGGTATGCGGAGACACTAAAAGCACCATAGTAGAACACAGAAGAACTTCTAAGTTGAAGCAATAGCCAGTAAGAAGCAGTCGAATTAAAGTTTTGGTTATCGATTATTGACTTTTAGCCGGCTTTGGTGGCTTGGACATGACCTAGGACCTTAAGATTTTGCATGAAAGGAGGACTAGCAGCCGCGTTGCACGGGAGAATATGAAAAGGGTTCATATGTAGTAAAAACCTGAGAAATCCGTCCGTTTTCGGCATTTGTTATCGAATCGACGTAAAGCCAGATCGTCACATTGGCCGCTCTTCTCTCTGAAACGGTTACATTTATCGTGTGCAAAGCTATGTCGCGTGCTGCGCCATACGGAGACACTAAAAGCACCATAGTAGAACACAGAAGAAGCTTCTAAGTTGAAGTAATAGCCAGTAACACGTAGTACAATTGAAGTTTTAGTTGTCGATTATTCACTTTTTAGCCGGCTTTGGTGGCTTGGACATGACCTAGGACTTTAGGATTTTGCATGAAAGGAGGACTAGCAGCCCCGTTGCACGGGAGAATGTGAAAAGTGTTCATATATAGTTAACACCTGAGAAATCCTTCCGTTTTCGTCATTTGTTATCGATTCGACTTAAAGCCAGATCGTCACATTGGCCGCTTTTCTCTCTGAGACGGTTACATTTATAGTCTGCAAAGCTATGTCGCGTTCTGCGGTATGCGGAAACACTAAGAGCACCATAGTAGAAGACATAAGAAGCTTCTAAGTTGAAGCAATAGTCAGTAAGAAGCATTACAATTCAAGTTTTGGTTATCGATTATTGACTTTTACCCGGCTTTGGTGGCTTGTACACGACATAGGACCTTAAGATTTTGCATGAAAGGAGGACTAGCAGCCGCGTTGCACGGGAGAATGTGAAAAGGGTTCATATGTAGTAAAAACCTGAGAAATCCGTCCGTTTTCGTCATTTGTTATCGAATCGACTTAAAGCCAGATCGTCACATTGGCTGCTTTTCTCTCTGAGACGGTTACATTTATCGTCTGCAAAGCTATGTCGCGTGCTGCGGTATGCGGAGACTCTAAAAGCACCATAGTAGAACACAGAAGAAGCTTCTAAGTTGAAGGAATCGCCAGTAAGAAGCAGTACAATTCAAGTTTTGGTCATCGATTATTGATTTTTAGTCGGCTTTGGTGCCTTGGACATGAGGTGCAACCTTAAGATTTTGCATGAAAGGAGGACTAGCAGCCGCGTTGCACGGGAGAATGGGAAAAGGTTTCATATGTAGTAAAAACCGGAGAAATCCGTCCGTTTTCGTCATTTGTTATCGAATCGACTTCAAGCCAGATCGTCACATTGGCCGCTCTTCTCTCTGAATCGGTTACATTTATCGTGTGCAAAGCTATGTCGCGTGCTGCGGTATGCGGAGACACTAAAAGCACCATAGTAGAACACAGAAGAACTTCTAAGTTGAACTAATAGCCAGTAAGAAGTAGTTCAATTGAAGTTTTAGTTGTCGATTATTCACTTTTTAGCCGGCTTTGGTGGCTTGGACATGACCTAGGACCTTAAGATTTTGCATGAAAGGAGGACTAGCAGCCATGTTGCAAGGGAGAATGTGAAAAGTGTTCATAAATAGTAGACACCTGAGAAATCCGTCCGTTTTCGTCATTTGTTATCGATTCGACTTAAAGCCAGATCGTCACATTGGCCGCTTTTCTCTCTGAGACGGTTACTTTTATCGTCTGCAAAGCAATGTCGCGTGCTGCGGTATGCGGAGACACTAAAAGCACCATAGTAGAACACAGAAGAAGCTTCTAAGTTGAAGCAATAGCCTTAACAAGCAGTACAATTCAAGTTTTGGTTATCGATTATTGATTTTTAGCCAGCTTTGGTGCCTTGGACATGAGGTGGAACCTTAAGATTTTGCATGAAAGGAGGACTAGCAGTCGCGTTGCACGGGAGAATATGAAAAGGGTTCATATGTAGTAAAAACCTGAGAAATCCGTCCGTTTTCGTCATTTGTTATCGAATCGACTTAAAGCCAGATCGTCACATTGGCCGCTTTTCTCTCTGAGACGGTTACATTTATCGTCTGCATAGCTATGTCGCGTGCTGCGGAGACACTAAAAGCACCATAGTAGAACACAGAGGAAGCTTCTAAGTTGAAGCAATAGCCAGTAAGAAGCAGTCCAATTCACGTTTTTGTTGTAGATTGTTCACTTTTTAGCCGGCTTTGGTGGCTTGGACATGACCTAGGACCTTAGGATTTTGCATGAAAGGAGGACTAGCAGCCCCGTTGCACGGCAGAATGTGAAAAGTGTTCATATATAGTAAACACCTGAGAAATCCGTCCGTTTTCGTCATTTGTTATCGAATCGACTTAAAGCCAGATCGTCACATTGGCCGCTTTTCTCTCTGAGACGGTTACATTTTTCGTCTGCAAAGCTATGTGGCGTGCTGCGGTATGCGGAGACACTAAAAGCACCATAGTAGAACACAGAAGAACTTCTAAGTTGAAGCAATAGCCAGTAAGAAGCAGTACAATTCAAGTTTTGGTTATCGATTATTGATTTTTAGGGGGCTTTGGTGTCTTGGACATAAGGTGGAATCTTAAGATATTGCTTGAAAGGAGGACTAGCAGCCGCGTTGCACGGGAGAATGTGAAAAGTGTTCATATGTAGTAAAAACCTGAGAAATCCGTCCGTTTTCGTCATTTGTTATCGAATCGACTTAAAGCCAGATCGTCACATTGGCCGCTTTTCTCTCTGAGACGGTTACATTTATCGTCTGCAAAGCTATGTCGCGTGCTGCGGTATGCGAAGACACTAAAAGCACCATAGTAGAACACAGAAGATGCTTCTAAGTTGAAGCAATAGCCAGTAAGAAGTAGTAGAATTCAAGTTTTAGTTGTCGATTATTCACTCGTTAGCCGGCTTTGGTGGCTTGGACATGACCTAGGACCTTAAGATTTTGCATGAAAGGAGGACTAGCAGCCGCGTTGCACGGGAGAATGTGAAAAGGGTTCATATGTAGTAAAAACCTGAGAAATCCGTCCGTTATCGTCATTTAATATCGAAACAACTTAAAGCCAGATCGTCACATTGGCCGCTTTTCTCTATGAGACGGTTACATTTATCGTCTGCAAAGCTATGTCGCGTGCCGCGGTATGCGGAAACACTAAAAGCACCATAGTAGAACACATAAGAAGCTTCTAAGTTGAAGCAATACTCAGTAAGAAGCAGTAAAATTCAAGTTTTGGTTATCGATTATTGACTTTTACCCGGCTTAGCTGGCTTGCACATGACCTAGGACCTTAAGATTTTGCATGAAGGGAGGACTAGCAGCCGCGTTGCACGGGAGAATGTGAAAAGGGTTCATATGTAGTAAAAACCTGAGAAATCCGTCCGTTTTCGTCATTTGTTATCGAATCGACTTAAAGCCAGATCGTCACATTGGCCGCTTTTCTCTCTGAGACGGTTACATTTATCGTCTGCAAAGCTATGTCGCGTGCTGCGGAATGCGGAGACTCTAAAAGCACCATAGTAGAACACAGAAGAAGCTTCTAAGTTGAAGGAATCGCCAGTAAGAAGCAGTACAATTCAAGTTTTGGTCATCGATTATTGATTTTTAGTCGGCTTTGGTGCTTTGGACATGAGGTGGAACCTTAAGATTTTGCATGAAAGGAGGACTAGCAGCCGCGTTGCACGGGAGAATGAGAAAAGGTTTCATATGTAGTAAAAACCTGAGAAATCCGTCCGTTTTCGTCATTTGTTATCGAATCGACTTAAAGCCAGATCGTCACATTGGCCGCTTTTCTCTCTGAGACGGTTACATTTATAGTCTGCTAAGCTATGTCGCCTGCTGCGGTATGCGGAAACTCTAAAAGCACCATAGTTGAACATATAAGAAGCTTCTAAGTTGAAGCAATAGTCAGTAAGAAGCAGTACAATTCAAGTTTTGGTTATCGATTATTGATTTTTAGCCAGCTTTGGTGGCTTTTACATGACCTAGGACCTTAAGATTTTGCCTGAAAGGAGGACTAGAAGCCGCGTTGCACGGGAGAATATGAAAGGGGTTCATATGTAGTAACAACCTGAGAAATCCGTCCGTTTTCGTCATTTGTTATCGAATCGAAATAAAGCCAGATCGTCACATTGGCCGCTTTTCTCTCTGAGACGGTTATATTTTTCGTCTGCAAAGCTATGTCGCGTGCTGCGGTATGCGGAGACACTAAAAGCACCATAGTAGAACACAGAAGAAGCTTCTAAGTTGAACCAATAGCCAGTAAGAAGCAGTCCAATTCAAGTTTTGGTTATCGATTATTGAACTTTGGCCGTCTTTGGTGCCTTGGACATAAGGTGGAATCTTAAGATTTTGCATGAAAGGAGGACTAGCAGCCGCGTTGCACGGGAGAATGTGAAAAGGGTTCATATGTAGTAAAAACCTGAGATATCCGTCCGTTTTCGTCATTTGTTATCGAATCGACTTAAAGCCAGATCGTCACATTGGCCGCTCTCCTCTCTGAGTCGGTTACATTTATCGTCTGCTAAGCTATGTTGCGTGCTGCGGTATGCGGAGACACTAAAAGCACCATAGTAGAACACAGAAGAAGCTTCTAAGTTGAAGCAATAGCCAGTAAGAAGTAGTAGAATTCAAGTTTTAGTTGTCGATTATTCACTCTTTAGCCGGCTTTGGTGGCTTGGACATGACCTAGGACCTTAAGATTTTGCATAAAAGGAGGACTAGCAGCCGCGTTGCACGGGAGAATGTGAAAAGGGTTCATATGTAGTAAAAACCTGAGAAATCCGTCCGTTATCGTCATTTGTTATCGAATCGACTTAAAGCCAGATCGTCACATTGGCCGCTTTACTCTATGAGACGGTTACATTTATCGTCTGCAAAGCTATGTCGCGTGCTGCGGTATGCGGAAACTCTAAAAGTACCATAGTAGAACACAGAAGAAGCTTCTAAGTTGAAGAAATAGTCAGTAAGAAGCAGTACAATTCAAGTTTTGGTTATCGATTATTGATTTTTGGCCGGCTTTGGTGCCTTGGACATAAGGTGGAATCTTAAGATTTTGCATGAAAGGAGGACTAGCAGCCGCGTTGCACGGGAGAATGTGAAAAGGGTTCATATGTAGTAAAAACCTGAGATATCCGTCCGTTTTCGTCATTTGTTATCGAATCGACTTAAAGCCAGATCGTCACATTGGCGGCTCTTCTCTCTGAGTCGGTTACATTTATCGTCTGCAAAGCTATGTCGCGTGCTGCGGTATGCGGAGACACTAAAAGCACCATAGTAGAACACAGAAGAAGCTTCTAAGTTGGAGCAATAGCCAGTAAGAAGTAGTAGAATTCAAGTTTTAGTTGTCGATTATTCACTCTTTAGCCGGCTTTGGTGGCTTGGACATGACCTAGGTCCTTAAGATTTTGCATAAAAGGAGGACTAGCAGCCGCGTTGCACGGGAGAATGTGAAAAGGGTTCATATGTAGTAAAAACCTGAGAAATCCGTCCGTTATCGTCATTTGTTATCGAATCGACTTAAAGCCAGATCGTCACATTGGCCGCTTTACTCTATGAGACGGTTACATTTATCGTCTGCAAAGCTATGTCGCGTGCTGCGGTATGCGGAAACTCTAAAAGTACCATAGTAGAACACAGAAGAAGCTTCTAAGTTGAAGAAATAGTCAGTAAGAAGCAGTACAATTCAAGTTTTGGTTATCGATTATTGATTTTTAGCCGGATTTGGTGGCTTGGACATGACCTAGGACCTTAAGATTTTGCATGAAAGGAGGACTAGAAGCCGCGTTGCACGGGAGAATATGAAAAGGGTTCATATGTAGTAAAAACCTCAGAAATCCGTCCGTTTTCGTCATTTGTTATCGAATCGACTTCAGGCCAGATCGTCACATTGGCCGCTCTTCTCTCTGAATCGGTTACATTTATCGTGTGCAAAGCTATGTCGCGTGCTGCGGTATGCGGAGACACTAAAAGCACCATAGTAGAACACAGAAGAACTTCTAAGTTGAACTAATAGCCAGTAAGAAGTAGTTCAATTGAAGTTTTAGTTGTCGATTATTCACTTTTTAGCCGGCTTTGGTGGCTTGGACATGACCTAGGACCTTAAGATTTTGCATGAAAGGAGGACTAGCAGCCATGTTGCAAGGGAGAATGTGAAAAGTGTTCATAAATAGTAGACACCTGAGAAATCCGTCCGTTTTCGTCATTTGTTATCGATTCGACTTAAAGCCAGATCGTCACATTGGCCGCTTTTCTCTCTGAGACGGTTACTTTTATCGTCTGCAAAGCAATGTCGCGTGCTGCGGTATGCGGAGACACTAAAAGCACCATAGTAGAACATAGAAGAAGCTTCTAAGTTGAAGCAATAGCCTTAACAAGCAGTACAATTCAAGTTTTGGTTATCGATTATTGATTTTTAGCCAGCTTTGGTGCCTTGGACATGAGGTGGAACCTTAAGATTTTGCATGAAAGGAGGACTAGCAGTCGCGTTGCACGGGAGAATATGAAAAGGGTTCATATGTAGAAAAACCTGAGAAATCCGTCCGTTTTCGTCATTTGTTATCGAATCGACTTAAAGCCAGATCGTCACATTGGCCGCTTTTCTCTCTGAGACGGTTACATTTATCGTCTGCATAGCTATGTCGCGTGCTGCGGAGACACTAAAAGCACCATAGTAGAACACAGAGGAAGCTTCTAAGTTGAAGCAATAGACAGTAAGAAGCAGTCCAATTCACGTTTTTGTTGTAGATTGTTCACTTTTTAGCCGGCTTTGGTGGCTTGGACATGACCTAGGACCTTAGGATTTTGCATGAAAGGAGGACTAGCAGCCCCGTTGCACGGCAGAATGTGAAAAGTGTTCATATATAGTAAACACCTGAGAAATCCGTCCGTTTTCGTCATTTGTTATCGAATCGACTTAAAGCCAGATCGTCACATTGGCCGCTTTTCTCTCTGAGACGGTTACATTTTTCGTCTGCAAAGCTATGTGGCGTGCTGCGGTATGCGGAGACACTAAAAGCACCATAGTAGAACACAGAAGAACTTCTAAGTTGAAGCAATAGCCAGTAAGAAGCAGTACAATTCAAGTTTTGGTTATCGATTATTGATTTTTAGGGGGCTTTGGTGTCTTGGACATAAGGTGGAATCTTAAGATATTGCTTGAAAGGAGGACTAGCAGCCGCGTTGCACGGGAGAATGTGAAAAGTGTTCATATGTAGTAAAAACCTGAGAAATCCGTCCGTTTTCGTCATTTGTTATCGAATCGACTTCAAGCCAGATCGTCACATTGGCCGCTTTTCTCTCTGAGACGGTTACATTTATCGTCTGCAAAGCTATGTCGCGTGCTGCGGTATGCGAAGACACTAAAAGCACCATAGTAGAACACAGAAGATGCTTCTAAGTTGAAGCAATAGCCAGTAAGAAGTAGTAGAATTCAAGTTTTAGTTGTCGATTATTCACTCGTTAGCCGGCTTTGGTGGCTTGGACATGACCTAGGACCTTAAGATTTTGCATGAAAGGAGGACTAGCAGCCGCGTTGCACGGGAGAATGTGAAAAGGGTTCATATGTAGTAAAAACCTGAGAAATCCGTCACTTATCGTCATTTAATATCGAAACAACTTAAAGCCAGATCGTCACATTGGCCGCTTTTCTCTATGAGACGGTTACATTTATCGTCTGCAAAGCTATGTCGCGTGCCGCGGTATGCGGAAACACTAAAAGCACCATAGTAGAACACATAAGAAGCTTCTAAGTTGAAGCAATACTCAGTAAGAAGCAGTAAAATTCAAGTTTTGGTTATCGATTATTGACTTTTACCCGGCTTTGCTGGCTTGCACATGACCTAGGACCTTAAGATTTTGCATGAAGGGAGGACTAGCAGCCGCGTTGCACGGGAGAATGTGAAAAGGGTTCATATGTAGTAAAAACCTGAGAAATCCGTCCGTTTTCGTCATTTGTTATCGAATCGACTTAAAGCCAGATCGTCACATTGGCCGCTTTTCTCTCTGAGACGGTTACATTTATCGTCTGCAAAGCTATGTCGCGTGCTGCGGTATGCGGAGACTCTAAAAGCACCATAGTAGAACACAGAAGAAGCTTCTAAGTTGAAGGAATCGCCAGTAAGAAGCAGTACAATTCAAGTTTTGGTCATCGATTATTGATTTTTAGTCGGCTTTGGTGCTTTGGACATGAGGTGGAACCTTAAGATTTTGCATGAAAGGAGCACTAGCAGCCGCGTTGCACGGGAGAATGAGAAAAGGTTTCATATGTAGTAAAAACCTGAGAAATCCGTCCGTTTTCGTCATTTGTTATCGAATCGACTTAAAGCCAGATCGTCACATTGGCCGCTTTTCTCTCTGAGACGGTTACATTTGTAGTCTCCTAAGCTATGTCGCCTGCTGCGGTATGCGGAAACTCTAAAAGCACCATAGTAGAACATATAAGAAGCTTCTAAGTTGAAGCAATAGTCAGTAAGAAGCAGTACAATTCAAGTTTTGGTTATCGATTATTGATTTTTAGCCAGCTTTGGTGGCTTTTACATGACCTAGGACCTTAAGATTTTGCCTGAAAGGAGGACTAGAAGCCGCGTTGCACGGGAGAATATGAAAGGGGTTCATATGTAGTAGCAACCTGAGAAATCCGTCCGTTTTCGTCATTTGTTATCGAATCGAAATAAAGCCAGATCGTCACATTGGCCGCTTTTCTCTCTGAGACGGTTACATTTTTCGTCTGCAAAGCTATGTCGCGTGCTGCGGTATGCGGAGACACTAAAAGCACCATAGTAGAACACAGAAGAAGCTTCTAAGTTGAACCAATAGCCAGTAAGAAGCAGTCCAATTCAAGTTTTGGTTATCGATTATTGAACTTTGGCCGTCTTTGGTGCCTTGGACATAAGGTGGAATCTTAAGATTTTGCATTATAGGAGGACTAGCAGCCGCGTTGCACGGGAGAATGTGAAAAGGGTTCATATGTAGTAAAAACCTGAGAAATCCGTCCGTTTCCGTCATTTTTTATCGAATCGACTTAAAGCCAGATCGTCACATTGGCCGCTCTTCTCTCTGAATCGGTTACATTTATCGTCTGCAAAGCGATGTCGCGATCTGCGGTATGCTGAGACACTAAATGCACCACAGTAGAACACAGAAGAAGCTTCTAAGTTGAGGCAATAGCCAGTAAGATGTAGTAGAATTCAAGTTTTAGTTGTCGATTATTCACTCTTTAGCCGGCTTCGGTGGCTTGGACATGACCTAGAACCTTAAGAATTTGCATGAAAGGAGGACTAGCAGCCGCGTTGCACGGGAGTATGTGAAAAGGGTTCATATGTAGTAAAAACCTGAGAAATCCGTCCGTTATCGTCATTTGTTATCGAATCGACTTAAAGCCAGATCGTCACATTGGCCGCTTTTCTCTCTGAGACGGTTACATATATCGTCTGCAAAGCTATGTCGCGTGATGCGGTATGCGGAGACTCTAAAAGCACCATAGTAGAACACAGAAGAAGCTTCTAAGTTGAAGTAATAGCCAGTAAGAGGTAGTACAATTCAAGTTTTAGTTGTAGATTGTTCACTTTTTAGCCGGCTTTGGTGGCTAGGACATGACCTAGGACCTTAAGATTTAGCATGAAAGGAGGACTAGCAGCCGCGTTGCACGGGAGAATGTGAAAAGTTTTCATATTTAGCAAAAACCTGAGAAATCCGTCCGTTTTCGTCATTTGTTATCGAATCGACTTAAAGCCAGATCGTCACATTGGCCGCTTTTATCTCTGAGACGGTTACATTTATCGTCTGCAAAGCTATGTCGCGTGCTGGGGTATGCGGAGACACTAAAAGCACCATAGTAGAACACAGAAGAACTTCTAAGTTGAAGCAATAGCCAGTAAGAAGCAGTCCAATTAAAGTTTTGGTTATCGATTATTGACTTTTAGCCGGCTTTGGTGGCTTGGACATGACCTAGGACCTTAAGATTTTGCATGAAAGGAGGACTAGCAGCCGCGTTGCACGGGAGAATATGAAAAGGGTTCATATGTAGTAAAAACCTGAGAAATCCGTCCGTTTTCGGCATTTGTTATCGAATCGACGTAAAGCCAGATCGTCACATTGGCCGCTCTTCTCTCTGAAACGGTTACATTTATCGTGTGCAAAGCTATGTCGCGTGCTGCGCCATACGGAGACACTAAAAGCACCATAGTAGAACACAGAAGAAGCTTCTAAGTTGAAGTAATAGCCAGTAAGAAGTAGTACAATTGAAGTTTTAGTTGTCGATTATTCACTTTTTAGCCGGCTTTGGTGGCTTGGACATGACCTAGGACTTTAGGATTTTGCATGAAAGGAGGACTAGCAGCCCCGTTGCACGGGAGAATGTGTAAAGTGTTCATATATAGTTAACACCTGAGAAATCCGTCCGTTTTCGTCATTTGTTATCGATTCGACTTAAAGCCAGATCGTCACATTGGCCGCTTTTCTCTCTGAGACGGTTACATTTATAGTCTGCAAAGCTATGTCGCGTTCTGCGGTATGCGGAAACACTAAAAGCACCATAGTAGAAGACATAAGAAGCTTCTAAGTTGAAGCAATAGTCAGTAAGAAGCATTACAATTCAAGTTTTGGTTATCGATTATTGACTTTTACCCGGCTTTGGTGGCTTGTACACGACATAGGACCTTAAGATTTTGCATGAAAGGAGGACTAGCAGCCGCGTTGCACGGGAGAATGGGAAAAGGTTTCATATGTAGTAAAAACCTGAGAAATCCGTCCTTTTTCGTCATTTGTTATCGAATCGACTTAAAGCCAGATCGTCACATTGGCCGCTTTTCTCTCTGAGACGGTTACATTTATAATCTGCAAAGCTATGTCGCGTGCTGCGGTTGCGGAAACTCTAAAAGCACCATAGTAGAACATATAAGAAGCTTCTAAGTTGAAGCAATAGTCAGTAAGAAGCAGTACAATTCAAGTTTTGGTTATCGATTATTGATTTTTGGCCGGCTTTGGTGCCTTGGACATAAGGTGGAATCTTAAGATTTTGCATGAAAGGAGGACTAGCAGCCGCGTTGCACGGGAGAATGTGAAAAGGGTTCATATGTAGTAAAAACCTGAGATATCCGTCCGTTTTCGTCATTTGTTATCGAATCGACTTAAAGCCAGATCGTCACATTGGCCGCTCTTCTCTCTGAGTCGGTTACATTTATCGTCTGCAAAGCTATGTCGCGTGCTGCGGTATGCGGAGACACTAAAAGCACCATAGTAGAACACAGAAGAAGCTTCTAAGTTGAAGCAATAGCCAGTAAGAAGTAGTAGAATTCAAGTTTTAGTTGTCGATTATTCACTCTTTAGCCGGCTTTGGTGGCTTGGACATGACCTAGGACCTTAAGATTTTGCATAAAAGGAGGACTAGCAGCCGCGTTGCACGGGAGAATGTGAAAAGGGTTCATATGTAGTAAAAACCTGAGAAATCCGTCCGTTATCGTCATTTGTTATCGAATCGACTTAAAGCCAGATCGTCACATTGGCCGCTTTACTCTATGAGACGGTTACATTTATCGTCTGCAAAGCTATGTCGCGTGCTGCGGTATGCGGAAACTCTAAAAGTACCATAGTAGAACACAGAAGAAGCTTCTAAGTTGAAGAAATAGTCAGTAAGAAGCAGTACAATTCAAGTTTTGGTTATCGATTATTGATTTTTAGCCGGATTTGGTGGCTTGGACATGACCTAGGACCTTAAGATTTTGCATGAAAGGAGGACTAGAAGCTGCGTTGCACGGGAGAATATGAAAATGGTTCATATGTAGTAAAAACCTCAGAAATCCGTCCGTTTTCGTCATTTGTTATCGAATCGACTTCAAGCCAGATCGTCACATTGGTCGCTCTTCTCTCTGAATCGGTTACATTTATCGTGTGCAAAGCTATGTCGCGTGCTGCGGTATGCGGAGACACTAAAAGCTCCATAGTAGAACACAGAAGAACTTCTAAGTTGAACTAATAGCCAGTAAGAAGTAGTTCAATTGAAGTTTTAGTTGTCGATTATTCACTTTTTAGCCGGCTTTGGTGGCTTGGACATGACCTAGGACCTTAAGATTTTGCATGAAAGGAGGACTAGCAGCCATGTTGCAAGGGAGAATGTGAAAAGTGTTCATAAATAGTAGACACCTGAGAAATCCGTCCGTTTTCGTCATTTGTTATCGATTCGACTTAAAGCCAGATCGTCACATTGGCCGCTTTTCTCTCTGAGACGGTTACTTTTATCGTCTGCAAAGCAATGTCGCGTGCTGCGGTATGCGGAGACACTAAAAGCACCATAGTAGAACACAGAAGAAGCTTCTAAGTTGAAGCAATAGCCTTAACAAGCAGTACAATTCAAGTTTTGGTTATCAATTATTGATTTTTAGCCAGCTTTGGTGCCTTGGACATGAGGTGGAACCTTAAGATTTTGCATGAAAGGAGGACTAGCAGTCGCGTTGCACGGGAGAATATGAAAAGGGTTCATATGTAGTAAAAACCTGAGAAATCCGTCCGTTTTCGGCATTTGTTATCGAATCGACGTAAAGCCAGATCGTCACATTGGCCGCTCTTCTCTCTGAAACGGTTACATTTATCGTCTGCAAAGCTATGTCGCGTGCTGCTGTATGCGGAGTCACTAGAAGCACCATAGTAGAACACAGATGAAGCTTCTAAGTTGATGTAATACCCAGTAAGAAGTAGTACAATTCACGTTAATTTATCGATTATTGACTTTTTAGCCTTTTTTGGTGCTTTGGGCATGAGCTAGGACCTTAAGATTTTGCATGAAAGGAAAACTAGCAGCAGCGTGGCACGGGAGAATGTGAAAAGTATTCATATGTAGTAAAAACTCTTAGAAATCCGTCCGTTTTCGTCATTTGTTATCGAATCGACTTAAAGCCAGATCGCACATTGGCCCCTTTTCTCTCTGAGACGGTTACATTTATAGTCTGCAAAGCTATGTCGCGTGCTGCGGTATGCGGAAACTCTAAAAGCACCATAGTAGAACAAATAAGAAGCTTCTAAGTTGAAGCAATAGTCAGTAAGAAGCAGTACAATTCAATTTTTGGTTATCAATTATTGATTTTTACCCGGCTTTGGTGGCTTGGACATGACCTAGGACCTTAAGATTTTGCCTGAAAGGAGGACTAGAAGCCGCGTTGCACGGGAGAATATGAAAAGGGTTCATATGTAGTAAAAACCTGAGAAATCCGTCCGTTTTCGTCATTTGTTATCGAATCGAAATAAAGCCAGATCGTCACATTGGCCGCTTTTCTCTCTGAGACGGTTACATTTTTCGTCTGCAAAGCTATGTCGCGTGCTGCGGTATGAGGAGACACTAAAAGCACCATAGTAGAACACAGAAGAAGCTTCTAAGTTGAAGCAATAGCCAGTAAGAAGCAGTACAATTCAAGTTTTGGTTATCGATTATTGATTTTTGGCCGGCTTTGGTGCCTTGGACGTAAGGTGGAATCTTAAGATTTTGCATGAAAGGAGGACTAGCAGCCGCGTTGCACGGGAGAATGTGAAAAGGGTTCATATGTAGTAAAAACCTGAGATATCCGTCCGTTTTCGTCATTTGTTATCGAAACGACTTAAAGCCAGATCGTCACATTGGCCGCTCTTCTCTCTGAGTCGGTTACATTTATCGTCTGCAAAGCTATGTCGCGTGCTGCGGTATGCGGAGACACTAAAAGCACCATAGTAGAACACAGAAGATTCTTCTAAGTTGAAGCAATAGCCAGTAAGAAGCAGTACAATTCAAGTTTTGGTTATCGATTATTGATTTTTAGGGGGCTTTGGTGCCTTGGACATGAGCTGGAACGTTAAGATTTCGCACAAAAGGAGGACTAGCAGCCGCGTTGCACGGGAGAATGTGATAAAGGGTTCATATGTAGTAAAAACCTGAGAAATCCGTCCGTTATTGTCATTTGTTATCGAATCGGCTTAAAGCCAGATCGTCACATTGGCCGCTTTTCTCTCTGAGGCCATTACATTTATCGTCTGCAAAGCTATGTCGCGTGCTGCGGTATGCATAGACACTAAATGCACCATAGTAGAACACAGAGGAAGCTTCTAAGTTGAAGTAATAGCCAGTAAGAAGTAGTACAATTGAAGTTTTAGTTGTCGATTATTCACTTTTTAGCCGGCTTTGGTGGCTTGGACATGACCTAAGACCTTAAGATTTTGCATGAAAGGAGGACTAGCAGCCGCGTTGCAAGGGAGAATGTGAAAAATGATCATATATAGTAAACACCTGAGAAATCCGTCCGTTTTCGTCATTTGTTATCGAATCGACTTAAAGCTAGATCGTCACATTGGCCGCTTTTCTCTCTGAGACGGTTACTTTTATCGTCTGCAAAGCAATGTCGCGTGCTGCGGTATGCGGAGACACTAAAAGCACCATAGTAGAACACAGAAGAAGCTTCTAAGTTGAAGCAATAGCCTTAACAAGCAGTACAATTCAAGTTTTGGTTATCGATTATTGATTTTTAGATAGCTTTGGTGCCTTGGACATGAGGTGGAACCTTAAGATATTGCATGAAAGGAGGACTAGCAGCTGCGTTGCATGGGAGTATGTGAAAAGGGTTCATATGTAGTAAAAACCTGAGAAATCCGTCCTTTTTCGTCATTTGTTATCGAATCGACTTAAAGCCAGATCGTCACATTTGCCGCTTTTCTCTCTGAGACGGTTACATTTATCGTCTGCAAAGCTATGTCGCGTGCTGCGGTATGCGGAGACACTAAAAGCACCATAGTAGAACACAGAAGGAGCTTCTAAGTTGAAGTAATAGCCAGTAAGAAGTAGTACAATTCAAGTTTTGGTAATCGATTATTAATTTTTTGCCGGCTTTGGTGCCATGGACATGACCTAGGACCTAAAAATTTCGCATGAAAGGAGGACTTTCAGCCGTGTTGCACGGGAGAATGTGAAAAGTGTTCATATGTAGTAAAAACCTGAGAAATCCTTCCTTTTACGTCATTTGTTATCGAATCGACTTAAAGCCAGATCGTCACATTGGCCGCTTTTCTCTCTGAGACGGTTACATTTATCGTCTGCAAAGCTATGTCGCGTGCTGCGGTATGCGGAGACACTAAAAGCACCATAGTAGAACACAGAAGAAGCTTCTAAGTTGAAGCAATAGCCAGTAAGAAACAGTACAATTCAAGTTTTGGTTATCGATTATTGATTTTTAGCCGGCTTTGGTGGCTTGGACATGACCTAGGACCTAAAAATTTCGCATGAAAGGAGGACTTGCAGCCGTGTTGCACGGGAGAATGTGAAAAGTGTTCATATGTAAAAAAAACCTGAGAAATCCGTCCGTTTTCGTCATTTGTTATCGAATCGACTTAAAGCCAGATCGTCCCATTGGCCGCTTTTCTCTCAGAGACGGTTACATTTATCATCTGCAAAGCTATGTCGCGTGCTGCGGTATGCGGAGACACTAAAAGCACCTTAGTAGAACACATAAGAAGCTTCTATGTTGAAGCAATAGTCAGTAAGAAGCAGTACAATTCAAGTTTTGGTTATCGATTATTGATTTTTAGCCGGCTTTGGTGGCTTGGACATGACCTAGGACCTAAAAATTTCGCATGAAAGGAGGACTTTCAGCCGTGTTGCACGGGAGAATGTGAAAAGTGTTCATATGTAGTAAAAACCTGAGAAATCCTTCCTTTTACGTCATTTGTTATCGAATCTACTTAAAGCCAGATCGTCACATTGGCCGCTTTTCTCTCTGATACGGATACATTTATCGTCTGCAAAGCTATGTCGCGTGCTGCGGTATGCGGAGACACTAAAAGCACCATAGTAGAACACAGAAGAAGCTTCTAAGTTGAAGCAATAGCCAGTAAGAAACAGTACAATTCAAGTTTTGGTTATCGATTATTGATTTTTGGCCGGCTTTAGTGCCTTAGACATAAGGTGGAATCTTAAGATTTTGCATGAAAGGAGGACTAGCAGCCGCGTGGAACGGGAGAATGTGAAAAGCGTTCATATGTAGTAAAAACCTGACAAATCCGTCCGTTTTCGTCATTTGTTATCGAATCGACTTAAAGCCAGATCGTCACATTGGCCGCTCTTCTCTCCGAATCGGTTACATTTATCGTCTGCAAAGCTATGTCGCGTGCTGCGGTATGCGGAGACTCTAAAAGCACCATAGTAGAACACAAAAGAAGCTTCTAAGTTGAAGAAATAGCCAGTAATAAGCATTACAATTCAAGTTTTGGTTATCGATTATTGATTTTTAGGCGGCTTTTGTGCCTTGGACATGGGGTGGCACATTAAGATTCTGCATGGAAAGAGGATTAGCAGCCGAGATGCACGGGAGAATGTGAAAAGTGTTCATATGTAGTAAAAACCTGAGAAATCCGTCCGTTTTCGTCATTTGTTATCGAATCGACTTAAAGCCAGATCTTCACATTGGCCGCTTTTCTCTCTGAGACGGTTACATTTATCGTCTGCAAAGCTATGTCGCGTGCTGCGGTATGCGGAGACACTAAAAGCACCATAGTAGAACACATAAGAAGCTTCTATGTTGAAGCAATAGTCAGTAAGAAGCAGTACCATTCAAGTTTTGGTAATCGATTATTGATTTTTAGCCGGCTTTGGTGGCTTGGACATGACCTAGGACCTTAAAATTTTGCATGAAAGGAGGACTTGCAGCCGTGCTGCACGGGAGAATGTGAAAAGTAAAAACCTAAGAAATCCGTCCGTTTTCGTCATTTGTTATCGAATCGACTTAAAGCCAGATCATTACATTGGCAGCTTTTCTCTCTGAGACGGTTACATTTATCGTCTGCAAAGCTATGTCGCGTGCTGCGGTATGCGGAGACTCTAAAAGCACCATAGTAGAACACAGAAGAAGCTTCAAAGTTGGAGGAATCGCCAGGAAGAAGCAGTACAATTCAAGTTTTGGTTATCGATTATTGATATTTTGCCGGCTTTGTTGCCTTGGACATGAGGTGGAACCTTAAGATTTTGCATGAAAGGAGGACTACCAGCCGCGTTGGACGGGAGAATGAGAAAAGGTTTCATATGTAGTAAAAACCTGATAAATCCGTCCGTTTTCGTCATTTGTTATCGAATCGACTTAAAGCCAGATCGTCACATTGGCCGCTTTTCTCTCTGAGACGGTTACATTTATAGTCTGCAAAGCTATGTCGCGTGCTGCGGTATGCGGAAACTCTAAAAGAACCATAGTAGAACACATAAGAATCTTCTAAGTTGAAGCAATAGTCAGTAAGAAGCAGTACAGTTCAAGTTTTGGTTATCGATTATTGATTTTTAGCCGGCTTTGGTGGCTTGGACATGACCTAGGACCTTATGATTATGCCTGAAAGTAGGACTAGAAGCCGCGTTGCACGGGAGAATATGAAAAGGTTTCATATGTAGTAAAAACCTGAGAAATCCGTCCGTTTTCGTCATTTGTTATTGAATCGACTTAAAGCCAGATCGTCACATTGGCCGCTTTTCTCTCTGAGACGTTTACATTTTTCGTCTGCAAAGCTATGTCGCGTGCTGCGGTATGCGGAGACACTAAAAGCACCATAGTAGAACACAGAAGATTCTTCTAAGTTGAAGAAATAGCCAGTAAGAAGCAGTACAATTCAAGTTTTGGTTATCGATTATTGATTTTTAGGGGGCTTTGGTGCCTTGGACATGAGGTGGAACGTTAAGATTTCGCATAAAAGGAGGACTAGCAGCCGCGTTGCACGTTAGAATGTGATAAAGGGTTCATATGTAGTAAAAACCTGAGAAATCCGTCCGTTATTGTCATTTGTTATCGAATCGACTTAAAGCCAGATCGTCACATTGGCCGGTTTTCTCTCTGAGGCCATTACATTTATCGTCTGCAAAGCTATGTCGCGTGCTGCGGTATGCAGAGACACTAAATGCACCATAGTAGAACACAGAAGAAGCTTCTAAGTTGAAGTAATAGCCAGTAAGAAGTAGTACAATTCAAGTTTTAGTTGTCGATTACTCACTTTTTAGCCGGCTTTGGTGGCTTGGACATGACCTAGGACCTTAAAATTTTGCATGAAAGGAGGACTTGCAGCCGTGTTGCACGGGAGAATGTGAAAAGTGTTCATATGTAGTAAAAACCTGAGAACTCCGTCCGTTTTCGTCATTTGTTATCGAATCGACTTAAAGTCAGATCGTCACATTGGCCGCTTTTCTCTCTGAGACGGTTACATTTATCGTCTGCAAAGCTATGTCGCGTGCTGCGGTATGCGGAGACACTAAAAGCACAATATTAGAACACAGAAGAAGCTTCTAAGTTGAAGCAATAGCCAGTAAGAAGCAGTACAATTCTAGTTTTGGTTATCGATTATTGATTTTTGGCCGGCTTTGGTGCCTTAGACATAAGGTGGAATCTTAAGATTTTGCATGTAAGGAGGACTAGCAGCCGCGTGGAACGGGAGAATGTGAAAAGCGTTCATATGTAGTAAGAACCTGACAAATCCGTCCGTTTTCGTCATTTGTTATCGAATCGACTTAAAGCCAGATCGTCACATTGGCCGCTCTTCTCTCTGAGACGGTTACTTTTTCGTCTGCAAAGCTATGTCGCGTGCTGCGGTATGCGGAGACACTAAAAGGACCATAGTAGAACACAGAAAAAGCTTCTAAGTTGAAGCAATAGCCAGTAAGAAGCAGTACAATTCAAGTTTTGTTTATCGATTATTGATTTGTAGCCGGCCTTGGTGCTTTGGACATAAGGTGGAAACTTAAGATTTTGCATGAAAGGAGGACTAGCAGCCCCGTTGCACGGGAGAATGTGAAAAGTAAAAACCTGAGCAATCAGTCCGTTTTCGTCATTAGTTATCGAATCGACTTAAAGCCAGATCGTCACATTGGCCGCTTTTCTCTCTGAGACGGTTACATTTATCGTCTGCAAAGCTATGTCCCGTGCTGCGGTATGCGGAGACTCTAAAAGCATCATAGTAGAACACAGAAGAAGCTTCTAAGTTGAAGGAATCGCCAGTAAGAAGCAGTACAATTCAAGTTTTGGTTATCGATTATTGATTTTTAGCCGACTTTGGTGCCTTGGACATGAGGTAGAATCCTTAAGATTTTGCATGAAAGGAGGACTAGCAGCCGCGTTGCACGGGAGAATGAGAAAAGGTTTCATGTGTAGTAAAAACCTGAGAAATCCGTCCGTTTTCGTCATTTGTTATCGAATCGACTTAAAGCCAGATCGTCACATTGGCCGCTTTTCTCTCTGAGACGGTTACATTTTTCGTCTGCAAAGCTATGTCGCGTGCTGCGGTATGCGGAGACACTAAAAGCACCATAGTAGAACACAGAAGAATCTTCTAAGTTGAAGAAATAGCCAGTAAGAAGCAGTACAATTCAAGTTTTGGTTATCGATTATTGATTTTTAGGGGGCTTTCGTGCCTTGGACAAGAGGTGGAACGTTAAGATTTTGCATGAAAGGGGGACTAGCAGCCCCGTTGCACGGGAGAATGTGAAAAGTAAAAACCTGAGAAATCAGTCCGTTTTCGTCATTTGTTATCGAATCGACTTAAAGCCAGATCGTCACATTGGCCGCTCTTCTCTCTGAGACGGTTACATTTTTCGTCTGCAAAGCTATGTCCCGTGCTGCGGTATGCGGAGACTCTAAAAGCACCATAGTTGAACACAGAAAAAGCTTCTAAGTTGAAGCAATAGCGAGTAAGAAGTAGTACAATTCAAGTTTTAGTTGACGAGTATTCACATTTTAGCCGGCTTTGGTGGCTTGGACATGACCTAGGACCTTAGGATTATCCCTGAAAGTAGGACTAGAAGCCGCGTTGCACGGGAGAATATGAAAAGGGTTCATATGTAGTAAAAGCCTGAGAAATCCGTCCGTTTTCGTCATTTGTTATCGAATCGACTTAAAGCCAGATCGTCACATTGGCCGCTTTTCTCTCTGAGACGGATACATTTTTCGTCTTCAAAGCTATGTCGCGTGCTGCGGTATGCGGAGACATTAAAAGCACCATAGTAGAACACAGAAGAATCTTCTAAGTTGAAGCAATAGCCAGTAAGAAGCAGTACAATTCAAGTTTTGGTTATCGATTATTGATTTTTAGGGGGTTTTGGTGCCTTGGACATGAGGTGGAACGTTAAGATTTTGCATGAAAGGAGGACTAGCAGCCCCGTTGCACGGGAGAATGTGAAAAGTAAAAACCTGAGAGATCAGTCCGTTTTCGTCATTTGTTATCGAATCGACTTAAAGCCAGATCGTCACATTGGCCGCTTTTCTCTCTGAGACGGTTACATTTATCGTCTGCAAAGCTATGTCGCGTGCTGCGGTATGCGGAGATTCTAAAAGCACCATAGCAGAACACAGAAGAAGCTTCTAATTTGAAGCAATAGCCAGTAAGAAGCCGTACAATTCAAGTTTTGGTTATCGAAAATTGATTTTTAGCCGGCTTTGGTGCCATGGACATGAGGTGGAACCTTAAGATTATGCATGAAAGGAGGACTAGCAGCCGCGTTGCACGGGAGAATGTGAAGAGGGTTCATATCTAGTAAAAACCTGAGAAATCCGTCCGTTTTCGTCATTTGTTATCGACTCGACTTAAAGCCAGATCGTCACATTGGCCGCTTTTCTCTCTGAGACGGTTACATTTATCGTCTGCAAAGCTATGTCGCGTGCTGCGGTATGCGGAGACACTAAAAGCACTATAGTAGAACACAGAAGAAGCTTCTAAGTTGAAGCAATAGCCAGTAAGAAGCAGTACAATTCAAGTTTTGGTTATCGATTATTGATTTTTGGCCGGCTTTGGTGTCTTGGACATAAGGTGGAATCTTAAGATTTTGCATGAAAGGAGGACTAGCAGCCGCGTTGCACGGGAGAATGTGAAAAGGGTTCATATGTAGTAAAAACCTGAGAAATCCGTCCGTTTTCGTCATTTGTTATGGAATCGACTTAAAGCCAAATCGTCACATTGGCCGCTCTTCTCTCTGAATCGGTTACATTTATCGTCTGCAAAGCTATGTCGCGTGCTGCGGTATACGGAGACACTAAAAGCACCATAGTAGAACACAGAAGAAGCTTCTAAGTTGAAGCAATAGCCAGTAAGAAGTAGTACAATTAAAGTTTTAGTTGTCGATTATTCACTTTTTAGCCAGCTTTGGTGGCTTGGACATAACCTAGGACCTTAAGATTTTGCATGAAAGGAGGACTGGCAGCCGCGTTGCACGGGAGAATGTGATAAAGGGTTCATATGTAGTAAAAACCTGAGAAATCCGTCCGTTATCGTCATTTGTTATCGAATCGACTTAAAGCCAGATCGTCACATTGGCCGCTTTTCTCTCTGAGACCATTACATTTATCGTCTGCAAAGCTATGTCGCGTGCTGCGGTATGCAGAGACACTAAATGCACCATAGTAGAACACAGAAGAAGCTTCTAAGTTGAAGTAATAGCCAGTAAGAAGTAGTACAATTCAAGTTTTAATGGTCGATTACTCACTTTTTAGCCGGCTTTGGTGGCTTGGACATGACCTAGGACCTTAAGATTTTACATGAAAGGAGGACTTGCAGCCGTGTTGCACGGGAGAATGTGAAAAGTGTTCATATGTAGTAAAAACCTGAGAAATCCGTCCGTTTTCGTCATTTGTTACCGAATCGACTTAAAGCCAGATCGTCACATTGGCCGCTTTTCTCTCTGAGACGGTTACATTTATCGTCTGCAAAGCTACGTCGCGTGCTGCGGTATGCGGAGACACTAAAAGCACCATAGTAGAACACAGAAGAAGTTTCTAAGTTGAAGTAATAGCCAGTAAGAAGTAGTACAACTCAAGTTATAGTTGTCGATTATTCACTTTTTAGCCGGGTTTGGTGGCTTGGACGTGACCTAGGACCTTAAGATTTTGCATGAAAGGAGGACTAGCAGCCGCGTTGCACGGGAGAATGTGAAAGGTGTTGATATGTAGTAAAAACCTGAGAAATCCGTTCGTTTTCGTCATTTGTTATCGAATCGACTTAAAGCCAGATCGTCACATTGGCCGCTTTTCTCTCTGAGACGGTTACATTTATCGTCTGCAAATCTATGTCTCGTGCTGCGGTATGCGGAGACACTAAAAGCACCATAGTAGAACACAGAAGAAGCTTCTAAGTTGAAGCAATAGCCAGTAAGAAGCAGCACAATTCAAGTTTTGGTTATCGAATATTGATTTTTAGGGGGCTTTAGTGCCATGGACATGAGGTGGAACCTTAAGATTTTGCATGAAAGGAGGACTAGCAGCCGCGTACCACGGTAGAATGTGAAAAGTGTTCAAATATAATAAACACCTGAGAAATCCGTCCGTTTTCGTCATTTGTTATCGAATCGACTTAAAGCCAGATCGTCACATTGGCCGCTTTTCTCTCTGAGACGGTTACATTTATCGTCTGCAAAGCTACGTTGCGTGCTGCGGTATGCGGAGACACTAAAAGCACCATAGTAGAACACAGAAGAAGCTTCTAAGTTGAAGCAATAGCCACTAAGAAGTAGTACAATTCAACTTTTAGTTGTCGATTATTCACTTTTTAGCCGGCTTTGGTGGCTTGGACATGACCTAGGACCTTAAGATTTTGCATGAAAGGAGGACTAGCAGCCCCGTTGCACGGGAGAATGTGAAAAGTAAAAACCTGAGAAATCAGTCCATTTTCGTCATTTGTTATCGAATCGACTTAAAGCCAGATCGTCACATTGGCCGCTTTTCTCTCTGAGACGGTTACATTTATCGTCTGCAAAGCTATGTCCCGTGCTGCGGTATGCGGTGACTCTAAAAGCATCATAGTAGAACACAGAAGAAGCTTCTAAGTTGAAGGAATCGCCAGTAAGAAGCAGTACAATTCAAGTTTTGGTTATCGATTATTGATTTTTAGCTGACTTTGGTGCCTTGGCCATGAGGTAGAATCCTTAAGATTTTGCATGAAAGGAGGACTAGCAGCCGCGTTGCACGGGAGAATGAGAAAAGGTTTCATGTGTAGTAAAAACCTGAGAAATCCGTCCGTTTTCGTCATTTGTTATCGAATCGACTTAAAGCCAGATCGTCACATTGGCCGCTTTTCTCTCTGAGACGGTTACATTTATCGTCTGCAAAGCTATGTCGCGTGCTGCGGTATGCGGAAACTCTAAAAGCACCATAGTAGAACACATAAGAAGCTTCTAAGCTGAAGCAATAGTCAGTAAGAAGCAGTACAAATCAAGTTTTGGTTATCGATTATTGATTTTTAGCCGGCTTTGGTGGCTTGGACATGACCTAGGACGTTAAGATTTTGCCTGAAGGGAGGATTAGAAGCCGCGTTGCACGGGAGAATATGAAAAGGGTTCATATGTAGTAAAAACCTGAGAAATCCGTCCGTTTTCGTCATTTGTTATCGAATCGACTTAAAGCCAGATCGTCACATTGGCCGCTTTTCTCTCTGATACGGTTACATATTTCGTCTGCAAAGCTATGTCGCGTGCTGCGGTATGTGGAGACACTAAAAGCACCATAGTAGAACACAGAAGAATCTTCTAAGTTGAAGCAATAGCCAGTAAGAAGCAGTACAATTCAAGTTTTGGTTATCGATTATTGATTTTTAGGGGGTTTTGGTGCCTTGGACATGAGGTGGAACGTAAAGATTTTGCATGAAAGGTGGACTAGCAGCCCCGTTGCACGGGAGAATGTGAAAAGTAAAAACCTGAGAAATCAGTCCGCTTTCGTCATTTGTTATCGAATCGACTTAAAGCCAGATCGTCACATTGGCCGCTTTTCTCTCTGAGACGGTTACATTTATCGTCTGCAAAGCTATGTCGCGTGCTGCGGTATGCGGAGATTCTAAAAGCACCATATCAGAACACAGAAGAAGCTTCTAATTTGAAGCAATAGCCAGTAAGAAGCCGTACAATTCAAGTTTTGGTTATCGAAAATTGATTTTTAGCCGGCTTTGGTGCCATGGACATGAGGTGGAACCTTAAGATTATGCATGAAAGGAGGACTAGCAGCCGCGTTGCACGGGAGAATGTGAAAAGGGTTCATATCTAGTAAAAACCTGAGAAATCCGTCCGTTTTCGTCATTTGTTATCGAATCGACTTAAAGCCAGATCGTCACATTGGCCGCTTTTCTCTCTGAGACGGTTACATTTATCGTCTGCAAAGCTATGTCGCGTGCTGCGGTATGCGGAGACACTAAAAGCACTATAGTAGAACACAGAAGAAGCTTCTAAGTTGAAGCAATAGCCAGTAAGAAGCAGTACAATTCAAGTTTTGGTTATCGATTATTGATTTTTGGCCGGCTTTGGTGCCTTGGACATAAGGTGGAATCTTAAGATTTTGCATGGAAGGAGGACTAGCAGCCGCGTTGCACGGGAGAATGTGAAAAGGGTTCATATGTAGTAAAAACCAGAGAAATCCGTCCGTTATCGTCATTTGTTATCGAATCGACTTAAAGCCAGATCGTCACATTGGCCGCTTTTCTCTCTGAGACCATTACATTTATCGTCTGCAAAGCTATGTCGCGTGCTGCGGTATGCAGAGACACTAAATGCACCATTGTAGAACACAGAAGAAGCTTCTAAGTTGAAGTAATAGCCAGTAAGAAGTTGTACAATTCAAGTTTTAATGGTCGATTACTCACTTTTTAGCCGGCTTTGTTGGCTTGGACATGACCTAGGACCTTAAGATTTTACATGACAGGAGGACTTGCAGCCGTGTTGCACGGGAGAATGTGAAAAGTGTTCATATGTAGTAAAAACCAGAGAAATCGGTCCGTTTTCGTCATTTGTTACCGAATCGACTTAAAGCCAGATCGTCACATTGGCCGCTTTTCTCTCTGAGGCGGTTACATTTATCGTCTGCAAAGCTATGTCGCGTGGTGCGGTATGCGGAGACACCAAAAGCACCATAGTAGAACACAGAAGAAGCTTCTATGTTGAAGCAATAGCCAGTAAGAAGTAGTACAATTGAAGATTTAGTTGTCGATTATTCACTTTTTAGCCGGCTTTGGTGGCTTGGACATGACCTAGGACCTTAAGATTTTGCATGAAAGGATGACTAGCAGCCGCGTTGCACGGGAGAATGTGATAAAGGGTTCATATGTAGTAAAAACATGAGAAATCCGTCCGTTATCGTCTTTTGTTATCGAATCGACTTAAAGCCAGATCGTCACATTGGCCGCTTTTCTCTCTGAGACGGTTACATTTTTCGTCTGCAAAGCTATGTGGCGTGCTGCGGTATGCGGAGACACTAAAAGCACCATAGTAGATCACAGAAGAAGCTTCTAAGTTGAAGCAATAGCCAGTAAGAAGCAGTACAATTCAAGTTTTGTTTATCGATTATTGATTTTTAGCCGGCCTTGGTGCTTTGGACATAAAGTGGAACCTTAAGATTTTGCATGAAAGGAGGACTAGCAGCCCCGTTGCACGGGAGAATGTGAAAAGTAAAAACCTGAGAAATCAGTCCGTTTTCGTCATATGTTATCGAATCGACTTAAAGCCAGATCGTCACATTGGCCGCTTTTCTCTCTGAGACGGATACATTTATAGTCTGCAAAGCTATGTCGCGTGCTGCGGTATGCGTAAACTCTAAAAGCACCATAGTAGAACACATAAGAAGCTTCTAAGTTGAAGCAATAGTCAGTAAGAAGCATTACAATTCAAGTTTTGGTTATCGATTATTGATTTTTAGCCGGCTTTGGTGGCTTGGACATGACCTAGGACGTTAAGATTTTGCATGAAAGGAGGACTAGCAGCCGCGTTGCACGGGAGAATGTGAAAAGGGTTCATATGTAGTAAAAACCTGAAAAATCCGTCCGTTTTCGTCATTTGTTATCGAATCGACTTAAAGCCAGATCGTCACATTGGCCGCTTTTCTCTCTGAGACGGTTACATTTATCGTCTGCAAAGCTACGTCGCGTGCTGCGGTATGCGGAGACACTAAAAGCACCATAGTAGAACACAGAAGAAGTTTCTAAGTTGAAGTAATAGCCAGTAAGAAGTAGTACAACTCAAGTTTTAGTTGTCGATTATTCACTTTTTAGCCGGGTTTGGTGGCTTGGACATGACCTAGGACCTTAAGATTTTGCATGAAAGGAGGACTAGCAGCCGCGTTGCACGGGAGAATGTGAAAAGTGTTGATATGTAGTAAAAACCTGAGAAATCCGTCCGTTTTCGTCATTTGTTATCGAATCGACTTAAAGCCAGATCGTCACATTGGCCGCTTTTCTCTCTGAGACGGTTACATTTGTCGTCTGCAAAGCTATGTCTCGTGCTGCGGTATGCGGAGACACTAAAAGCACCATAGTAGAACACAGAAGAATCTTCTAAGTTGAAGCAATAGCCAGTAAGAAGTAGTACAATTCAAGTTTTAACTATCGATTATTCACTTTTTAGCCGGCTTTGGTGGCTTGGATATGACCTAGGACCTTAAGATTTTGCATGAAAGGAGGACTAGCAGCCGCGTTGTATGGGAGAATGTGAAAAGTGTTCATATGTAGTAAAAACCTGAGAAATCCGTCCGTTTTCGTCATTTGTTACTGAATCGACTTAAAGCCAGATCGTCACATTCGCCGCTTTTCTCTCTGAGACGGTTACATTTATCGTCTGCAAAGCTATGTCACGTGCTGCGGTATGCGGAGACTCTAAAAGCACCATAGTAGAGCACAGAAGAAGCTTCTAAGTTGAAGCAATAGCCAGTAAGAAGCAGCACAATTCAAGTTTTGGTTATCGAATATTGATTTTAAGGGGGCTTTAGTGCCATGGACATGAGGTGGAACCTTAAGATTTTGCATGAAAGGAGGACTAGCAGCCGCGTACCACGGTAGAATGTGAAAAGTGTTCAAATATAATAAACACCTGAGAAATCCGTCCGTTTTCGTCATTTGTTATCGAATCGACTTAAAGCCAGATCGTCACATTGGCCGCTTTTCTCTGTGAGACGGTTACATTTATCGTCTGCAAAGCTACGTTGCGTGCTGCGGTATGCGGAGACACTAAAAGCACCATAGTAGAACACGGAAGAAGCTTCTAAGTTGAAGCAATTGCCAGTAAGAAGTAGTACAATTGAAGTTTTAGTTGTCGATTATTCACTTTTTAGCCGGCTTTGGTGGCTTGGACATGACCTAGGACCTTAAGATTTTGCATGAAAAGAGGACTAGCAGCCGCGTTGCAAGGGAGAATGTGAAAAGTGTTCATATGTAGTAAAAACCTGAGAAATCCGTCCGTTTTCGTCATTTGTTATCGAATCGACTTAAAGCCAGAAAGTCACATTGGCCGCTTTTCTCTCTGAGACGGTTACATTTATCGTCTGCAAAGCTATGTCGCATGCTGCGGAATGCGGAAACAATAAAAGCACCATAGTAGAACACAGAAGAATCTTCTAAGTTGAAGCAATAGTCAGTAAGAAGCAGTACAATTCAAGTTTTGGTTATCGATTATTGATTTTTAGCCGGCTTTGGTGCCTTGGACATGAGGTGGAACCTTAAGATTTTGCATGAAAGGAGGACTAGCAGCCGCGTTGCACGGGAGAATGAGAAAAGGGTTCATATGTAGTAAAAACCTAAGAAATCCGTCCGTTTTCGTCATTTGTTATCGAATCGACTTAAAGCCAGATCGTCACATTGGCCACTCTTCTTTCTGAATCGGTTACATTTATCGTCTGCAAAGCTATGTCGCGTGCTGCGGTATGCGGAGACACTAAAAGCACCATAGTAGAACACAGAAGAAGCTTCTAAGTTGAAGCAATAACCAGTAATAAGCAGTACAATTCAAGTTTTGGTTATCGATTATTGATTTTTAGGAGGCTCTGGTGCCTTGGACATGAGGTGGAACATTAAGATTCTGCATGAGAAGAGGATTAGCAGCCGAGTTGCACGGGAAAATGTGAAAAGTGTTCATATGTAGTAAAAACCTGAGAAATCCGTCCATTTTCGTCATTTGTTATCGAATCGACTTAAAGCCAGATCGTCACATTGGCCGCTTTTCTCTCTGAGACGGTTACATTTATAGTCTGCAAAGATATGTCGCGTGCTGCGGTATGCGGAGACTCTAAAAGCACCATAGTAGAACACATAAGAAGCTTCTAAGATTAAGCAATAGCCAGTAAGAAGCAGTACAATTCAAGTTTTGGTTATCGATTATTGATTTTTAGCCGGCCTTGGTGCTTTGGACATTAGGTGGAACCTTACGATTTTGCATGAAAGGAGGAATAGCAGCCGCGTTGCACGGGAGAATGTGAAAAGTGTTCATATGTAGTAAAAACCTGAGAAATCCGTCCGTTTTCGTCATTTGTTATCGAATCGACTTAAAGCCAGATCGTCACATTGGCCGCTTTTCTCTCTGAGACGGTTTCATTTATGGTCTGCAAAGCTATGTCGCGTGCTGCGGTATGCGGAGACACTAAAAGCACCATAGTAGAACACAGAAGAAGCTTCTAAGTTGAAGCAATAGCCAGTAAGAAGTAGTACAATTGAAGTTTTAGTTGTCAATAATTCACTTTTTTAGCCGGCTTTGGTGGCTTGGACATGACCTAGGACCTTACGATTTTGCATGAAAGGAGGACTAGCAGCCCCGTTGCACGGGAGAATGTAAAAAGTGTTCATATGTAGTAAAAACCTGATAAATCCGTCCATTTTCGTCATTTGTTATCGAATCGACTTAAAGCCAGATCGTCACGTTGGCCGCTTTTCTCTCTGAGACGGTTACATTTATCGTCTGCAAAGATATGTCGCGTGCTGCGGTACGCGGAAACAATAAAAGCATCATAGTAGAACACAGAAGAAACTTCTAAGTTGAAGCAATAGTCAGTAAGAAGCAGTAAAATTCTTGTTTAGTTTATCGATAATTGATTTTCAGCCGGCTTTGGTGTATTGGACATGAGGTGGAACCTTAAGATTTTGCATGATAGGAGGACTGGCAGCCGCGTTGCACGGGAGAATGTGAAAAGTGTTCATATGTAGTAAAAACCTGAGAAATCCGTCCGTTTTCGTCATTTGTTATCGAATCGACTTAAAGCCAGATCGTCACATTGGCCGCTTTTCTTTCTGAGACGGTTACATTTATCGTCTGCAAAGCTATGTCGCGTGCTGCGGTAAGCGGAGACACTACAAGCACCATAGTAGAACGCAGAAGAAGCTTCTAAGTTGACGTAATAGCCAGTAAGAAGTAGTACAATTCAAGTTTTAGTTGTCGATTATTCCCTTTTAAGCCGGCTTTGGTGGCTTGGACATGACCTAGGACCTTAAGATTTTGCATGAAAGGAGGACTAGCAGCCGCGTTGCACAAGAGAATGTGAAAAGTGTTCATATATAGTAAACACCTGAGAAATCCGTCCGTTTTCGTCATTTGTTATCGAATCGACTTAAAGCCAGATCGTCACATTGGCCGCTTTTCTCTCTGAGACGGTTACATTTATCGTCTGCAAAGCTATGTCGCCTGCTGCGGTATGCGGAGACTCTAAAAGCACCATAGTAGAACACAGAAGAAGCTTCTAAGTTGAAGCAATAGCCAGTAAGAAGCAGTACAATTCAAGTATTGGTTTTCGAATATTGATTTTTAGCCGGCTTTGGTGCCATGGGCTTGAGGTGGAACCATAAGATTTTGCATGAAAGGAGGACTAGCAGCCGCGTTGCACGGGAGAATGTGAAAAGGGTTCATATATAGTAAACACCTGAGAAATCCGTCCGTTTTCGTCATTTGTTATCGAATCGACTTAAAGCCAGATCGTCACATTGGCCGCTTTTCTCTCTGAAACGGTTACATTTATCGTCTGCATAGCTATGTCTCGTGCTGCGGTATGCGGAGACACTAAAAGCACCATATTAGAACACAGATGAAGCTTTTAAGTTGAAGCAATAGCCAGTAAGAAGCAGTACAATTCAAGTTTTTGTTATCGATTATTGATTTTAGGCGGCTTTGTTGCCTCGGACATGAGGTGGAACATTAAGATTTTGCATGAAAGGAGGACTAGCAGCCGCGTTGCACGGGAGAATGTGAAAAGTGTTCATATGTAGTAAAAACCTGAGAAATCCGTCTGTTTTCGTAATTTGTTATCGAATCGACTTAAAGCCAGATCGTCACATTGGCCGCTTTTCTCTCTGAGACGGTTACATTTTTCGTCTGCAAAGCTATGTCGCGTGCTGCGGTATGCGGAGACACTAAAAGCACCATAGTAGAACACAGAAAAATCTTTTAAGTTGAAGCAATAGCCAGTAAGAAGCAGTACAATTCAAGTTTTGGTAATCGATTATTAATTTTTTGCCGGCTTTGGTGTCTTGGACATAAGGTGGAATCTTAAGATTTTGCATGAAAGGAGGACTAGCAGCCACGTTGCACGGGAGAATGTAAAAAGGGTTCATATGTAGTAAAAACCTGAGAAATCAGTCCGTTTTCGTCATTTGTTATCGAATCGACTTAAAGCCAGATCGTCACATTGGCCGCTTTTCTCTCTGAGACGGTTACATTTATCGTCTGCAAAGCTATGTCGCATGCTGCGGTATGCGGAGACACTAAAAGCACCATAGTAGAACACAGAAAAATCTACTAAGTTGAAGCAATAGCCAGTAAGAAGCAGTACAATTTAAAATTTGGTTATCCATTATCGATTTTTAGCCGACTTTGGTGCCTTGGACATGAGGTGGAACATTAAGATTTTGCATGAAAGGAGGACTAGCAGCCGCGTTGCACGGCAGAATGTGAAAAGTGTTCATATGTAGTAAAAACCTGAGAAATCCGTCCGTTTTCGTCATTTGTTATCGAATCGACTTAAAGCCAGATCGTCACATTGGCCGCTTTTCTCTCTGAGACGGTTACATTTATCGTCTGCATAGCTATGTCTCGTGCTGCGGTATGCGGAGACACTAAAAGCACCATATTAGAACACAGATGAAGCTTTTAAGTTGAAGCAATAGCCAGTAAGAAGCAGTACAATTCAAGTTTTGGTTATCGATTATTAATTTTTTGCCGGCTTTGGTGTCTTGGACATGAGGTGGAACATTAAGATTTTGCATGAAAGGAGGACTTGCAGCCGCGTTGCAAGGGAGAATGTGAAAAGTGTTCATATGTAGTAAAAAGCTGAGAAATCCGTCCGGTTTCGTCATTTGTTATCGAATCGACTTAAAGCCAGATCGTCACATTGGCCGCTTTTCTCTCTGAGACGGTTACATTTATCGTCTGCATAGCTATGTCTCGTGCTGCGGTATGCGGAGACACTAAAAGCACCATATTAGAACACAGATGAAGCTTTTAAGTTGAAGCAATAGCCAGTAAGAAGCAGTACAATTCAAGTTTTGGTTATCGATTATTAATTTTAGGCGGCTTTGGTGCCTTGGACATGAGGTGGAACATTAAGATTTTGCATGAAAGGAGGACTAGCAGCCGCGTTGCAGGGGAGAATGTGAAAAGGGTTCATATGTAGTAAAAACCTGAGAAATCCGTCCGTTTTCGTCATTTGTTATCGAATCGACTTAAAGCCAGATCGTCACATTGGCCGCTTTTCTCTCTGAGACGGTTACATTTATAGTCTGCAAAGCTATGTCGCGTGCTGCGGTATGCGGAGACACTAAATGCACCATAGTAGAACACAAAAGAAGCTTCTAAGTTGAAGCAATAGCCAGTAAGAAGCTGTACAATTCAAGTTTTGGTTGTCGATTATTGATTTTTAGCCGGCCTTGGTGCTTTGGACATGAGGTGGAACCTTAAGATTTTGCATGAAAGGAGGACTAGCAGCCCCGTTTCACGGGAGAATGTGAAAAGTAAAAACCTAAGAAATCAGTCCATTTTCGTCATTTGTTATCGAATCGACTTAAAGCCTGATCGTCACATTGGCCGCTTTTCTCTCTGAGACGGTTACATTTATCGTCTCCAAAGCTATGTCGCCTGCTGCGGTATGCGGAGACTCTAAAAGCACCATAGTAGAACACAGAAGAAGCTTCTAAGTTGAAGCAATAGCCAGTAAGAAGCAGTACAATTCAAGTTTTGGTTATCGAATATTGATTTTTAGCCGGCCATGGTGCTTTGGACATAAAGTGGAACCTTAAGATTTTGCATGAAAGGAGGACTAGCAGCCCCGTTGCACGGGAGAATGTGAAAAGTAAAAACCTGAGAAATCAGTCCGTTTTCGTCATATGTTATCGAATCGACTTAAAGCCAGATCGTCACATTGGCCGCTTTTCTCTCTGAGACGGTTACATTTATCGTCTGCAAAGCTATGTCCCGTGCTGCGGTATGCGGAGACTCTAAAAGCACCATATTAGAACACAGAAGAAGCTTCTAAGTTGAAGGAATCGCCAGTAAAAAGCAGTACAATTCAAGTTTTGGTTATCGATTATTGATTTTTAGCCGACTTTGGTGCCTTGGACATGAGGTGGAACCTTAAGATTTTGCATGAAAGGAGGACTAGCAGCCGCGTTGCACGGGAGAATGAGAAAAGGTTTCATATGTAGTAAAAACCTGAGAAATCCGTCCGTTTTCGTCATTTGTTATCGAATCGACTTAAAGCCAGATCGTCACATTGGCCGCTTTTCTCTCTGAGACGGATACATTTATAGTTTGCAAAGCTATGTCGCGTGCTGCGTTATGCGTAAACTCTAAAAGCACCATAGTAGAACACATAAGAAGCTTCTAAGTTGAAGCAATAGTCAGTAAGAAGCAGTACAATTCAAGTTTTGGTTATCGATTATTGATTTTTAGCCGGCATTGGTGGCTTGGACATGACCTAGGACGTTAAGATTTTGCATGAAAGGAGGACTAGCAGCCGCGTTGCACGGGAGAATGTGAAAAGGGTTCATATGTAGTAAAAACCTGAAAAATCCGTCCGTTTTCGTCATTTGTTATCGAATCGACTTAAAGCCAGATCGTCACATTGGCCGCTTTTCTCTCTGAGACGGTTACATTTATCGGCTGCAAAGCTACGTCGCGTGCTGCGGTATGGGGAGACACTAAAAGCACCATAGTAGAACACAGAAGAAGTTTCTAAGTTGAAGTAATAGCCAGTAAGAAGTAGTACAATTCAAGTTTTAGTTGTCGATTATTCACTTTTTAGCCGGGTTTGGTGGCTTGGACATGACCTAGGACCTTAAGATTTTGCATGAAAGGAGGACTAGCAGCCGCGTTGCACGGGAGAATGTGAAAAGTGTTGATATGTAGTAAAAACCTGAGAAATCCGTCCGTTTTCGTCATTTGTTATCGAATCGACTTAAGGCCAGATCGTCACATTGGCCGCTTTTCTCTCTGAGTCGGTTACATTTGTCGTCTGCAAAGCTATGTCTCGTGCTGCGGTATGCGGAGACACTAAAAGCACCATAGTAGAACACAGAAGAAGCTTCTAAGTTGAAGCAATAGCCAGTAAGAAGTAGTACAATTCAAGTTTTAGTTGTCGATTATTCACTTATAAGCCGGCTTTGGTGGCTTGGCCTAGGACCATAAGATTTTGCATGAAAGGAGGACTAGCAGCCGCGTTGCACGGGAGAATGTGATAAAGGGTTCATATGTAGTAAAAACCTGAAAAATCCGTCCGTTTTCGTCATTTGTTACTGAATCGACTTAAAGCCAGATCGTCACATAGGCCGCTTTTCTCTCTGAGACGGTTACATTTATCGTCTGCAAAGCTATGTCGCGTGCTGCGGTATGCGGAGCCTCTAAAAGCACCATAGTAGAGCACAGAAGAAGCTTCTAAGTTGAAGCAATAGCCAGTAAGAAGCAGCACAATTCAAGTTTTGGTTATCGAATATTTATTTTTAGGGGGCTTTAGTGCCATGGACATGAGGTGGAACCTTAAGATTTTGCATGAAAGGAGGACTAGCAGCCGCGTACCACGGTAGAATGTGAAAAGTGTTCAAATATAATAAACATCTGAGAAATCCGTCCGTTTTCGTCATTTGTTATCGAATCGACTTAAAGCCAGATCGTCACATTGGCCGCTTTTCTCTCTCAGACGGTTACATTTATAGTCTGCAAAGATATGTCGCGTGCTGCGGTATGCGGAAACTCTAAATGCACCATAGTAGAACACATAAGAAGCTTCTAAGATTAAGCAATAGCCAGTAAGAAGCAGTACAATTCAAGTTTTGGTTATCGATTATTGATTTTTAGCCGGCCTTGGTGCTTTGGACATTAGGTGGAACCTTAAGATTTTGCATGAAAGGAGGAATAGCAGCCGCGTTGCACGGGAGAATGTGAAAAGTGTTCATATGTAGTAAAAACCTGAGAAATCCGTCCGTTTTCGTCATTTGTTATCGAATCGACTTAAAGCTAGATCGTCACATTGGCCGCTTTTCTCTCTGAGACGGTTTCATTTATGGTCTGCAAAACTATGTCGCGTGCTGCGGTATGCGGAGACACTAAAAGCACCATAGTAGAACACAGAAGAAGCTTCTAAGTTGAAGCAATAGCCAGTAAGAAGTAGTAGAATTGAAGTTTTAGTTGTCAATTATTCACTTTTTTAGCCGGCTTTGGTGGCTTGGACATGACCTAGGACCTTAAGATTTTGCATGAAAGGAGGACTAGCAGCCCCGTTGCACGGGAGAATGTAAAAAGTGTTCATATGTAGTAAAAACCTGATAAATCCGTCCATTTTCGTCATTTGTTATCGAATCGACTTAAAGCCAGATCGTCACGTTGGCCGCTTTTCTCTCTGAGACGGTTACATTTATCGTCTGCAAAGATATGTCGCGTGCTGCGGTACGCGGAAACAATAAAAGCATCATAGTAGAACACAGAAGAAACTTCTAAGTTGAAGCAATAGTCAGTAAGAAGCAGTAAAATTCTTGTTTAGTTTATCGATAATTGATTTTTAGCCGGCTTTGGTGTATTGGACATGAGGTGGAACCTTAAGATTCTGCATGAAAGGAGGACTGGCAGCCGCGTTGCACGGGAGAATGTGAAAAGTGTTCATATGTAGTAAAAACCTGAGAAATCCGTCCGTTTTCGTCATTTGTTATCGAATCGACTTAAAGCCAGATCGTCACATTGGCCGCTTTTCTCTCTGAGACGGTTACATTTATCGTCTGCAAAGCTATGTCGCGTGCTGCGGTATGCGGAGACACTACAAGCACCATAGTAGAACACAGAAGAAGCTTCTAAGTTGACGTAATAGCCAGTAAGAAGTAGTACAATTCAAGTTTTAGTTGTCGATTATTCCCTTTTAAGCCGGCTTTGGTGGCTTGGACATGACCTAGGACCTTAAGATTTTGCATGAAAGGAGGACTAGCAGCCGCGTTGCACGGGAGAATGTGAAAAGTGTTCATATGTAGTAAAAAGCTGAGAAATCCGTCCGTTTTCGTCGTTTGTTATCGAATCGACTTAAAGCCAGATCGTCACATTGGCCACTTTTCTCTCTTATACGGTTACATTTATCGTCTGCAAGCTATGTCGCGTGCTGCGGTATGCGGAGACACTAAAAGCACCATAGTAGAACACAGAAAAATCTTCTAAGTTGAAGCAATAGCCAGTAAGAAGCAGTACAATTCAAGTTTTGGTTATCGATTATTAATTTTTTGCCGTCTTTGGTGTCTTGGACATGAGGTGGAACATTAAGATTTTGCATGAAAGGAGGACTAGCAGCCGCGTTGCAAGGGAGAATGTGAAAAGTGTTCATATGTAGTAAAAAGCTGAGAAATCCGTCCGGTTTCGTCATTTGTTATCGAATCGACTTAAAGCCAGATCGTCACATTGGCCGCTTTTCTCTCTGAGACGGTTACATTTATCGTCTGCATAGCTATGTCTCGTGCTGCGGTATGCGGAGACACTAAAAGCACCAGATTAGAACACAGATGAAGCTTTTAAGTTGAAGCAATAGCCAGTAAGAAGCAGTACAATTCAAGTTTTGGTTATCGATTATTAATTTTAGGCGGCTTTGGTGCCTTGGACATGAGGTGGAACATTAAGATTTTGCATGAAAGGAGGACTAGCAGCCGCGTTGCAGGGGAGAATGTGAAAAGGGTTCATATGTAGTAAAAACCTGAGAAATCCGTCCGTTTTCGTCATTTGTTATCGAATCGACTTAAAGCCAGATCGTCACATTGGCCGCTTTTCTCTCTGAGACGGTTACATTTATCGTCTGCAAAGCTATGTCGCGTGCTGCGGTATGCGGAGACACTGAATGCACCATAGTAGAACACAAAAGAAGCTTCTAAGTTGAAGCAATAGCCAGTCAGAAGCTGTACAATTCAAGTTTTGGTTGTCGATTATTGATTTGTAGCCGGCCTTGGTGCTTTGGACATGAGGGGGAACCTTAAGAGTTTGCATGAAAGGAGGACTAGCAGCCCCGTTTCACGGGAGAATGTGAAAAGTAAAAACCTAAGAAATCAGTCCGTTTTCGTCATTTGTTATCGAATCGACCTAAAGCCTGATCGTCACATTGGCCGCTTTTCTCTCTGAGACGGTTACATTTATCGTCTGCAAAGCTATGTCGCCTGCTGCGGTATGCGGAGACTCTAAAAGCACCATAGTAGAACACAGAAGAAGCTTCTAAGTTGAAGTAATAGCCAGTAAGAAGTAGTACAATTCAAGTTTTAGTTGTCAAGTATTCACTTTTTAGCCGGCTTTGGTGGCTTGGACATGACCTAGGAACATAAGATTTTGCATGGAAGGAGGACTAGCAGCCGCGTTGCACGGGAGAATGTCAAAAGTGTTCATATATAGTAAACACCTGAGAAATCCGTCCGTTTTCGTCATTTGTTATCGAATCGACTTAAAGCCAGATCGTCACATTGGCCGCTTTTCTCTCTGAGACGGTTACATTTATCGTCTGCATAGCTATGTCTTGTGCTGCGGTATGCGGAGACACTAAAAGCACCATATTAGAACACAGATGAAGCTTTTAAGTTGAAGCGATAGCCAGTAAGAAGCAGTTCAATTCAAGTTTTGGTTATCGATTATTGATTTTAGGCGGCTTTGGTGCCTTGGACATGAGGTGGAACATTAAGATATTGCATGAAAGGAGGACTAGCAGCCGCGTTGCACGGGAGAATGTGAAAAGTGTTCATATGTAGTAAAAACCTGAGAAATCTGTCCGTTTTCGTAATTTGTTATCGAATCGACTTAAAGCCAGATCGTCACATTGGCCGCTTTTCTCTCTGAGACGGTTACATTTTTCGTCTGCAAAGCTATGTCGCGTGCTGCGGTATGCGGAGACCCCAAATGCACCATAGTAGAACACAGAAGAATCTTCTAAGTTGAAGCAATAGCCAGTAAGAAGCAGTACAATTTAAGTTTTGGTTATCCATTATCGATTTTTAGCCGGCTTTGGTGCCTTGGACGTGAGGTGGAACATTAAGATTTTGCATGAAAGGAGGACTAGCAGCCGCGTTGCACGGGAGAATGAGAAAAGGGTTCATATGTAGTAAAAACCTGAGAAATACGTCCGTTTTCGTCATTTGTTATCGAATCGACTTAAAGCCAGATCGTCACTTTGGCCGCTTTTCTCTCTGAGACGGTTACATTTATCGTCTGCAAAGCTATGTCGCGTGCTGCGGTATGCGGAGACACTAAGAGCACCATAGTAGAATACAGAAGAAGCTTCTAAGTTGAAGCAATAGCCAGTAAGAAGCAGTACAATTCAAGTTTTGGTTATCGATTATTAATTTTTTGCCGGCTTTGGTGTCTTGGACATAAGGTGGTATCTTAAGATTTTGCATGAAAGAAGGACTAGCAGCCGCGTTGCAGGGGAGAATGTGAAAAGGGTTCATATTTAGTAAAAACCTGAGAAATCCGTCCGTTTTCGTCATTTGTTATCGAATCGACTTAAAGCCAGATCGTCACATTGGCCGCTTTTCTCTCTGAGACGGTTACATTTATAGTCTGCAAAGCTATGTCGCGTGCTGCGGTATGCGGAAACACTAAAAGCACCATAGTAGAACTCAGAAGAAGCTTCTAAGTTGAAGCAATAGTCAGTAAAATGTAGTACAATTCAAGATTTAGTTGTCGATTATTCACTTTTTAGCCGGCTTTGGTGGCTTGGACATGACGTAGGACCTTAAGATTTTGCATGGAAGGAGGACCAGCAGCCGCGTTGCACGGGAGAATGTGAAAAGGGTTCACATGTAGTAAAATCCTGAGAAATGCGTCCGTTTTCGTCATTTGTTATCGAATCGACTTAAAGTCAGATCGTCACATTGGCCGCTTTTCTCTCTGAGACGGTTACATTTTTCGTCTGCAAAGATATGTCGCGTGCTGCGGTATGCGAAAACACTAAAAGCACCAGAGTAGAACACAGAAGAAGCTTCTAAGTTGAAGTAATAGCCAGTAAGAAGCAGTACAATTCAAGTTTTAGTTGTCGATTATTCACTTTTTAGCAGGCTTTGGTGGCTTGGACATGATCTAGGAACTTAAGATTTTGCATGAAAGGAGGACTAGCAGCCGCGTTGCACGGGAGAATGTGAAATGTGTTCATATATAGTAAACACCTGAGAAATCCGTCCGTTTTCGTCATTTGTTATCGAATCGACTTAAACCCTGATCGTCACATTGGCCGCTTTTCTCTCTGAGACGGTTACATTTATCGTCTGCAAAGCTACGTCGCGTGCTGCGGTATGCGGAGACCCCAAATGCACCATAGTAGAACACAGAAGAATCTTCTAAGTTGAAGCAATAGCCAGTAAGAAGCAGTATAATTCAAGTTTTGGTAATCGATTATTAATTTTTTGCCGGCTTTGGTGTCTTGGACATAAGGTGGAATCTTAAGATTTTGCATGAAAGGAGGACTAGCAGCCGCGTTGCACGGGAGAATGTAAAAAGGGTTCATATGTAGTAAAAACCTGAGAAATCCGTCCGTTTTCGTCATTTGTTATCGAATCGACTTAAAGCCAGATCGTCACATTGGCCGCTTTTCTCTCTGAGACGGTTACATTTATCGTCTGCAAAGCTATGTCGCGTGCTGCGGTATGCGGAGACACTAAAAGCACCATAGTAGAACACAGAAAAATCTTCTAAGTTGAAGCAATAGCCAGTAAGAAGCAGTACAATTTAAGTTTTGTTTATCGAGTATCGATTTTTAGCCGGCTTTGGTGCCTTGGACATGAGGTGGAACCTTAAGATTTGGCATGAAAGGAGAACTAGCAGCCGCGTTGCACGGGAGAATGAGAAAAGGGTTCATATGTAGTAAAAACCTGGGAAATACGTCCGTTTTCGTCATTTGTTATCGAATCGACTTAAAGCCAGATCGTCACTTTGGCCACTCTTCTTTCTGAAACGGTTACATTTATCGTCTGCAAAGCTATGTCGCGTGCTGCGGTATGCGGAGACACTAAAAGCACCATAGTAAAACACAGAAGAAGCTTCTAAGTTGAAGCAATAGCCAGTAATAAGCAGTACAATTCAAGTTTTGGTTATCGATTATTGATTTTTAGGAGGCTTTGGTGCCTTGAACATGAGGTGGAACATTAAGAATCTGCATGAAAAGAGGATTAGCAGCCAAGTTGCACGGGAGAATGTGAAAAGTGTTCATATGTAGTAAAAACCTGAATAATCCGTCCATTTTCGTTATTTGTTATCGAATCGACTTAAAGCCAGATCGTCACATTGGCCGCTTTTCTCTCTGAGACGGTTACATTTATCGTCTGCAAAGCTATGTCGCGTGCTGCGGTATGCGGAGACACTAAAAGCACCATAGTAGAACACAGAAAAATCTTCTAAGTTGTAGCAATAGCCAGTAAGTAGCAGTACAATTCAAGTTTTGGTTATCGATTATTGATTTTTAGCCGGCTTTGGTGCCTTGGACATGATGTGGAACCTTAAGATTTTGCATGAAAGGAGGACTAGCAGCCGCGTTGCACGGGAGAATGAGAAAAGGGTTCAAATGTAGTAAAAACCTGAGAAATCCGTCCGTTTTCGTCATTTGTTATCGAATCGATTTAAAGTGAGATCGTCACATTGGCCACTCTTCTTTCTGAATCGGTTACATTTATCGTCTGCAAAGCTATGTCGCGTGCTGCGGTATGCGGAGACACTAAAAGCACCATAGTAGAACACAGAAGAAGCTTCTAAGTTGAAGCAATAGCCAGTAAGAAGTAGTACAATTGAAGTTTTAGTTGTCAATTATTCACTTTTTTAGCCGGCTTTGGTGGCTTGGACATGACCTAGGACCTTAAGATTTTGCATGAAAGGAGGACTAGCAGCCCCGTTGCACGGGAGAATGTAAAAAGTGTTCATATGTAGTAAGAACCTGATAAATCCGTCCATTTTCGTCATTTGTTATCGAATCGACTTAAAGCCAGATCGTCACGTTGGCCGCTTTTCTCTCTGAGACGGTTACATTTATCGTCTGCAAAGATATGTCGCGTGCTGCGGTACGCGGAAACAATAAAAGCATCATAGTAGAACACAGAAGAAACTTCTAAGTTGAAGCAATAGTCAGTAAGAAGCAGTAAAATTCTTGTTTAGTTTATCGATAATTGATTTTTAGCCGGCTTTGGTGTATTGGACATGAGGTGGAACCTTAAGATTTTGCATGAAAGGAGGACTGGCAGCCGCGTTGCACGGGAGAATGTGAAAAGTGTTCATATGTAGTAAAAACCTGAGAAATCCGTCCGTTTTCGTCATTTGTTATCGAATCGACTTAAAGCCAGATCGTCACATTGGCCGCTTTTCTCTCTGAGACGGTTACATTTTTCGTCTGCAAAGATATGTCGCGTGCTGCGGTATGCGAAAACACTAAAAGCACCAGAGTAGAACACAGAAGAAGCTTCTAAGTTGAAGTAATAGCCAGTAAGAAGCAGTACAATTCAAGTTTTAGTTGTCGATTATTCACTTTTTAGCAGGCTTTGGTGGCTTGGACATGATCTAGGAACTTAAGATTTTGCATGAAAGGAGGACTAGCAGCCGCGTTGCACGGGAGAATGTGAAATGTGTTCATATATAGTAAACACCTGAGAAATCCGTCCGTTTTCGTCATTTGCTATCGAATCGACTTAAAGCCTGATCGTCACATTGGCCGCTTTTCTCTCTGAGACGGTTACATTTATCGTCTGCAAAGCTACGTCGCGTGCTGCGGTATGCGGAGACCCCAAATGCACCATAGTAGAACACAGAAGAATCTTCTAAGTTGAAGCAATAGCCAGTAAGAAGCAGTATAATTCAAGTTTTGGTAATCGATTATTAATTTTTTGCCGGCTTTGGTGTCTTGGACATAAGGTGGAATCTTAAGATTTTGCATGAAAGGAGGACTAGCAGCCGCGTTGCACGGGAGAATGTAAAAAGGGTTCATATGTAGTAAAAACCTGAGAAATCCGTCCGTTTTCGTCATTTGTTATCGAATCGACTTAAAGCCAGATCGTCACATTGGCCGCTTTTCTCTCTGAGACGGTTACATTTATCGTCTGCAAAGCTATGTCGCGTGCTGCGGTATGCGGAGACACTAAAAGCACCATAGTAGAACACAGAAAAATCTTCTAAGTTGAAGCAATAGCCAGTAAGAAGCAGTACAATTTAAGTTTTGTTTATCGAGTATCGATTTTTAGCCGGCTTTGGTGCCTTGGACATGAGGTGGAACCTTAAGATTTGGCATGAAAGGAGAACTAGCAGCCGCGTTGCACGGGAGAATGAGAAAAGGGTTCATATGTAGTAAAAACCTGGGAAATACGTCCGTTTTCGTCATTTGTTATCGAATCGACTTAAAGCCAGATCGTCAATTTGGCCACTCTTCTTTCTGAAACGGTTACATTTATCGTCTGCAAAGCTATGTCGCGTGCTGCGGTATGCGGAGACACTAAAAGCACCATAGTAAAACACAGAAGAAGCTTCTAAGTTGAAGCAATAGCCAGTAATAAGCAGTACAATTCAAGTTTTGGTTATCGATTATTGATTTTTAGGAGGCTTTGGTGCCTTGAACATGAGGTGGAACATTAAGAATCTGCATGAAAAGAGGATTAGCAGCCAAGTTGCACGGGAGAATGTGAAAAGTGTTCATATGTAGTAAAAACCTGAATAATCCGTCCATTTTCGTTATTTGTTATCGAATCGACTTAAAGCCAGATCGTCACATTGGCCGCTTTTCTCTCTGAGACGGTTACATTTATCGTCTGCAAAGCTATGTCGCGTGCTGCGGTATGCGGAGACACTAAAAGCACCATAGTAGAACACAGAAAAATCTTCTAAGTTGTAGCAATAGCCAGTAAGTAGCAGTACAATTCAAGTTTTGGTTATCGATTATTGATTTTTAGCCGGCTTTGGTGCCTTGGACATGATGTGGAACCTTAAGATTTTGCATGAAAGGAGGACTAGCAGCCGCGTTGCACGGGAGAATGAGAAAAGGGTTCAAATGTAGTAAAAACCTGAGAAATCCGTCCGTTTTCGTCATTTGTTATCGAATCGATTTAAAGTGAGATCGTCACATTGGCCACTCTTCTTTCTGAATCGGTTACATTTATCGTCTGCAAAGCTATGTCGCGTGCTGCGGTATGCGGAGACACTAAAAGCACCATAGTAGAACACAGAAGAAGCTTCTAAGTTGAAGCAATAGCCAGTAAGAAGTAGTACAATTGAAGTTTTAGTTGTCAATTATTCACTTTTTTAGCCGGCTTTGGTGGCTTGGACATGACCTAGGACCTTAAGATTTTGCATGAAAGGAGGACTAGCAGCCCCGTTGCACGGGAGAATGTAAAAAGTGTTCATATGTAGTAAGAACCTGATAAATCCGTCCATTTTCGTCATTTGTTATCGAATCGACTTAAAGCCAGATCGTCACGTTGGCCGCTTTTCTCTCTGAGACGGTTACATTTATCGTCTGCAAAGATATGTCGCGTGCTGCGGTACGCGGAAACAATAAAAGCATCATAGTAGAACACAGAAGAAACTTCTAAGTTGAAGCAATAGTCAGTAAGAAGCAGTAAAATTCTTGTTTAGTTTATCGATAATTGATTTTTAGCCGGCTTTGGTGCCTTGGACATGAGGTGGAACCTTAAGAGTTTGCATGAAAGGAGGACTAGCAGCCCCGTTTCACGGGAGAATGTGAAAAGTAAAAACCTAAGAAATCAGTCCGTTTTCGTCATTTGTTATCGAATCGACTTAAAGCCTGATCGTCACATTGGCCGCTTTTCTCTCTGAGACGGTTACATTTATCGTCTGCAAAGCTATGTCGCCTGCTGCGGTATGCGGAGACTCTAAAAGCACCATAGTAGAACACAGAAGAAGCTTCTAAGTTGAAGCAATAGCCAGTAAGAAGCAGTACAATTCAAGTTTTGGTTATCGAATATTGATTTTTAGCCGGCTTTGGTGCCTTGGACATGAGGTGGAACCATAAGATTTTGCATGAAAGGAGGACTAGCAGCCGCGTTGCACGGGAGAATGTGAAAAGGGTTCATATGTAGTAAAAACCTGAGAAATCCGTCCGTTTTCGTCATTTGTTATCGAATCGACTTAAAGCCAGATCGTCACATTGGCCGCTTTTCTCTCTGAGACGGTTACATTTATCGTCTGCAAAGCTATGTCGCGTGCTGCGGTATGCGGAGACACTACAAGCACCATAAGTAGAACACAGAAGAAGCTTCTAAGTTGACGTAATAGCCAGTAAGTAGTAGTACAATTCAAGTTTTAGTTGTCGATTATTCCCTTTTAAGCCGGCTTTGGTGGCTTGGACATGACCTAGGACCTTAAGATTTTGCATGAAAGGAGGACTAGCAGCCGCGTTGCACGGGAGAATATGAAAAGTGTTCATATGTAGTAAAAAAATGAGAAATCCGTCCGTTTTCGTAATGTGTTATCGAATCGACTTAAAGCCAGATCGTCACATTGGCCGATTTTCTCTCTGAGACGGTTACATTTATCGTCTGCAAAGCTATGTCGCGTGATGCGGTATGCGGAGACCCCAAATGCACCATAGTAGAACACAGAAGAATCTTCGAAGTTGAAGCAATAGCCAGTAAGAAGCAGTACAATTCAAGTTTTGGTAATCGATTATTAATTTTTTGCCGGCTTTGGTGTCTTGGACATAAGGTGGAATCTTAAGATTTTGCATGAAAGGAGGACTAGCAGCCCCGTTTCACGGGAGAATGTGAAAAGTAAAAACCTAAGAAATCAGTCCGTTTTCGTCATTTGTTATCGAATCGACTTAAAGCCAGATCGTCACACTGGCCGCTTTTCTCTCTGAGACGGTTACATTTTTCGTCTGCAAAGCTATGTCGCGTGATGCGGTATGCGGAGACCCCAAATGCACCATAGTAGAACACAGAAGAATCCTCGAAGTTGAAGCAATAGCCAGTAAGAAGCAGTACAATTCAAGTTTTGGTAATCGATTATTAATTTTTTGCCGGCTTTGGTGTCTTGGACATAAGGTGGAATCTTAAGATTTTGCATGAAAGGAGGACTAGCAGCCACGTTGGACGGGAGAATGTAAAAAGGGTTCATATGTAGTAAAAACCAGAGAAATCAGTCCGTTTTCGTCATTTGTTATCGAATCGACTTAAAGCCAGATCGTCACATTGGCCGCTTTTCTCTCTGAGACGGTTACATTTATTGTCTGCAAAGCTATGTCGCATGCTGCGGTATGCGGAGACACTAAAAGCACCATAGTAGAACACAGAAAAATCTTCTAAGTTGAAGCAATAGCCAGTAAGAAGCAGTACAATTTAAGTTTTGGTTATCCATTATCGATTTTTAGCCGACTTTGGTGCCTTGGACATGAGGTGGAACATTAAGATTTTGCATGAAAGGAGGACTAGCAGCTGCGTTGCACGGCAGAATGTGAAAAGGGTTCATATGTAGTAAAAACCTGAGAAATCCGTCCGTTTTCGTCATTTGTTATCGAATCGACTTAAAGCCAGATCGTCACATTGGCCGCTTTTCTCTCTGAGACGGTTACATTTATCGTCTGCAAAGCTATGTCGCGTGCTGCGGTATGCGGAGACACTAAAAGCACCATAGTAGAACACAGAAAAATCTTCTAAGTTGAAGCAATAGCCAGTAAGAAGCAGTACAATTCAAGTTTTGGTTATCGATTATTAATTTTTTGCCGGCTTTGGTGTCTTGGACATGAGGTGGAACATTAAGATTTTGCATGAAAGGAGGACTAGCAGCCGCGTTGCAAGGGAGAATGTGAAAAGTGTTCATATGTAGTAAAAAGCTGAGAAATCCGTCCGGTTTCGTCATTTGTTATCGAATCGACTTAAAGCCAGATCGTCACATTGGCCGCTTTTCTCTCTGAGACGGTTACATTTATCGTCTGCATAGCTATGTCTCGCGCTGCGGTATGCGGAGACACTAAAAGCACCATATTAGAACACAGATGAAGTTTTTAAGTTGAAGCAATAGCCAGTAAGAAGCAGTACAATTCAAGTTTTGGTTATCGATTATTAATTTTAGGCGGCTTTGGTGCCTTGGACATGAGGTGGAACATTAAGATTTTGCATGAAAGGAGGACTAGCAGCCGCGTTGCAGGGGAGAATGTGAAAAGGGTTCATATGTAGTAAAAACCTGAGAAATCCGTCCGTTTTCGTCATTTGTTATCGAATCGACTTAAAGCCAGATCGTCACATTGGCCGCTTTTCTCTCTGAGACGGTTACATTTATAGTCTGCAAAGCTATGTCGCGTGCTGCGGTATGCGGAGACACTAAATGCACCATAGTAGAACACAAAAGAAGCTTCTAAGTTGAAGCAATAGCCAGTAAGAAGCTGTACAATTCAAGTTTTGGTTGTCGATTATTGATTTTTAGCCGGCCTTGGTGCCTTGGACGTGAGGTGGAACCTTAAGAGTTTGCATGAAAGGAGGACTAGCAGCCCCGTTTCACGGGAGAATGTGAAAAGTAAAAACCTAAGAAATCAGTCCGTTTTCGTCATTTGTTATCGAATCGACTTAAAGCCTGATCGTCACATTGGCCGCTTTTCTCTCTGAGACGGTTACATTTATCGTCTGCAAAGCTATGTCGCCTGCTGCGGTATGCGGAGACTCTAAAAGCACCATAGTAGAACACAGAAGAAGCTTCTAAGTTGAAGCAATAGCCAGTAAGAAGCAGTACAATTCAAGTTTTGGTTATCGAATATTGATTTTTAGCCGGCTTTGGTGCCTTGGACATGAGGTGGAACCATAAGATTTTGCATGAAAGGAGGACTAGCAGCCGCGTTGCACGGGAGAATGTGAAAAGGGTTCATATGTAGTAAAAACCTGAGAAATCCGTCCGTTTTCGTCATTTGTTATCGAATCGACTTAAAGCCAGATCGTCACATTGGCCGCTTTTCTCTCTGAGACGGTTACATTTATCGTCTGCAAAGCTATGTCGCGTGCTGCGGTATACGGAAACACTAAAAGCACCATAGTAGAACACAGAAGAAGCTTCTAAAGTGAAGTAATAGCCAGTAAGAAGTAGTACAATTCAAGTTTTAGTTGTCAAGTATTCACTTTTTAGCCGGCTTTGGTGGCTTGGACATGACCTAGGAACATAAGATTTTGCATGAAAGGAGGACTAGCAGCCGCGTTGCACGGGAGAATGTGAAAAGTGTTCATATATAGTAAACACCTGAGAAATCCGTCCGTTTTCGTCATTTGTTATCGAATCGACTTAAAGCCAGATCGTCACATTGGCCGCTTTTCTCTCTGAGACGGTTACATTTATCGTCTGCATAGCTATGTCTCGTGCTGCGGTATGCGGAGACACTAAAAGCACCATATTAGAACACAGATGAAGCTTTTAAGTTGAAGCAATAGCCAGTAAGAAGCAGTACAATTCAAGTTTTGGTTATCGATTATTGATTTTAGGCGGCTTTGGTGCCTTGGACATGAGGTGGAACATTAAGATATTGCATGAAAGGAGGACTAGCAGCCGCGTTGCACGGGAGAATGTGAAAAGTGTTCATATGTAGTAAAAACCTGAGAAATCCGTCCGTTTTCGTAATTTGTTATCGAATCGACTTAAAGCCAGATCGTCATATTGGCCGCTTTTCTCTCTGAGACGGTTACATTTTTCGTCTGCAAAGCTATGTCGCGTGCTGCGGTATGCGGAGACCCCAAATGCACCATAGTAGAACACAGAAGAATCTTCTAAGTTGAAGCAATAGCCAGTAAGAAGCAGTACAATTCAAGTTTTGGTAATCGATTATTAATTTTTTGCCGGCTTTGGTGTCTTGGACATAAGGTGGAATCTTAAGATTTTGCATGAAAGGAGGACAAACAGCCGCGTTGCACGGGAGAATGTAAAAAGGGTTCATATGTAGTAAAAACCTGAGAAATCAGTCCGTTTTCGTCATTTGTTATCGAATCGACTTAAAGCCAGATCGTCACTTTGGCCGCTTTTCTCTCTGAGACGGTTACATTTATCGTCTGCAAAGCTATGTCGCGTGCTGCGGTATGCGGAGACACTAAGAGCACCATAGTAGAATACAGAAGAAGCTTCTAAGTTGAAGCAATAGCCAGTAAGAAGCAGTACAATTCAAGTTTTGGTTATCGATTATTAATTTTTTGCCGGCTTTGGTGTCTTGGACATAAGGTGGTATCTTAAGATTTTGCATGAAAGAAGGACTAGCAGCCGCGTTGCAGGTTAGAATGTGAAAAGGGTTCATATGTAGTAAAAACCTGAGAAATCCGCCCGTTTTCGTCATTTGTTATCGAATCGACTTAAAGCCAGATCGTCACATTGGCCGCTTTTCTCTCTGAGACGGTTACATTTATCATCTGCAAACCTATGTCCCGTGCTGCGGTATGCAGAGACACTAAAAGCACCATAGTAGATCACAGAAGAAGCTTCTAAGTTGAAGCAATAGCCAGTAAGAAGGAGTACAATTCAAGTTTTGGTTGTCGATTGTTCACTTTTTAGACGGCTTTGGTGGCTTGGAAATGACCTAGGACCTTAAGATTTTGCATGAAAGGAGGACTAGCAGCCGCGTTGCACGGGAGAATGTGAAATGTGTTCATATATAGTAAAAACCTGAGAAATCCGTCCGTTTTCGTCATTTGTTATCGAATCGACTTAAAGCCAGATCGTCACATTAGCCGCTTTTCTCTCTGAGACGGTTACATTTATCGTCTGCAAAGCTATGTCGCGTGCTGCGGTATGCGGAGACACTAAAAGCACCAAAGTAGAACACAGAAGAAGCTTCTAAGTTGAAGCAATAGTCAGTAAAATGTAGTACAATTCAAGATTTAGTTGTCGATTATTCACTTTTTAGCCGGCTTTGGTGGCTTGGACATGACGTAGGACCTTAAGATTTTGCATGGAAGGAGGACTAGCAGCCGCGTTGCACGGGAGAATGTGAAATGTGTTCATATATAGTAAAAACCTGAGAAATCCGTCCGTTTTCGTCATTTGTTATCGAATCGACTTAAAGCCAGATCGTCACTTTGGCCACTCTTCTTTCTGAAACGGTTACATTTGTCGTCTGCAAAGCTATGTCGCGTGCTGCGGTATGCGGAGACACTAAAAGCACCATATTAAAACACAGAAGAAGCTTCTAAGTTGAAGTAATAGCCAGTAAGAAGTAGGACAATTCAAGTTTTAGTTGTCGATTATTCACTTTTTAGCCGGCTTTGCTGGCTTGGACATGATGTAGGAATTTAAGACTTTGCATGAAAGGAGGACTAGCAGCCGCGTTGCACGGGAGAATGTGAAAAGTGCTCATATATAGTAAACACCTGAGAAATCCGTCCGTTTTCGTTATTTGTTATCGAATCGACTTAAAGCCAGATCGTCACATTGGCCGTTCTTCTCTCTGAGACGGTTATATTTATCGTCTGCAAAGCTACGTCGCGTGCTGCGGTATGCGGAGACACTAAAAGCACCATAGTAGAACACAGAAGAAGCTTCTAAGTTGAAGTAATAGCCAGTAAGAAGTAGTACAATTGAAGTTTTAGTTGTCGATTATTCACTTTTTAGCCGGCTTTGGTGGTTTGGACATGACCTAGGACCTCAAGATTTTGCATGAAAGGAGGACTAACAGCCCCTTTGCACGGGAGAATGTAAAAAGTTTTCATATGTAGTAAAAACCTGAGAAATCCGTCCGTTTTCGTCATTTGTTATCGAATCGACTTAATGCCAGATCGTCACATTGGCCGCTTTTCTCTCTGAGACGGTTACATTTATCGTCTGCAAAGCTATGTCGCGTGCTGCGGTATGCGGAAACACTAAAAGCACCATAGTAGAACACAGAAGAAACTTCTAAGTTGAAGCAATAGTCAGTAAGAAGCAGTACAATTCTTGTTTTGTTTATCGACAATTGATTTGTAGCCGGCTTTGGTGCCTTGGACATGAGGTGGAACGTTAAGATTTTGCATGAAAGGAGGACTAGCAGCCGCGTTGGCGGGTGAATGTAAAAAGGGTTCATATGTAGCAAAATCCTGAGAAATCCGTCCGTTATCGTCATTTGTTATCGAATCGACTTAAAGCCAGATCGTCACATTGGCCGCTTTTCTCTCTGAGACGGTTACATTTATCGTCTGCAAAGATATGTCGTGTGCTGCGGTATGCGGAAACACTAAAAGCACCATAGTAGAACACAGAAGAAGCTTCTAAGTTGAAGTAATAGTCAGTAAGAAGTAGTACAATTCAAGTTTTAGTTGTCGATTATTCACTTTTTAGCCGGCTTTGGTGGCTTGGACATGATGAAGGAACTTAAGATTTTGCATGAAAGTAGGACTTGCAGCCGCGTTGCACGGGAGAATGTGAAAAGTGTTCATATGTAGTAAAAACCTGAGAAATACGACCGTTTTCGTCATGTGTTATCGAATCGACTTAAAGCCAGATCGTCACATTGGCCGCTTTTCTCGCTGAAACGGTTAGATTTACGTCTGCAAAGCTATGTCACGTGCTGCGGTATGCGGAGACACTAAATGCACCATAGTAGAACACAGAAGAAGCTTCTAAGTTGAAGCAATAACCAGTAACAAGTAGTACAATTCAAGTTCTAGTTGTCGATTATTCACTTTTTAGCCGGCTATGGTGGCTTGGACATAACCTAGGACCTTAAGATTTTGCATGAAAGGAGGACTAGAAGCCGCGTTGCACGGGAGAATATGAAAAGGGTTCATATGTAGTAAAAACCTGAGAAATCCGTCCGTTTTCGTCATTTGTTATCGAATCGACTTAAAGCCAGATCGTCAAATTGGCCGCTTCTTCTCTCTGAAACGGTTACATTTATCGTCTGCAAAGCTATGTCGCGTGCTGCGGTATGCGGAAACACTAAAAGCACCATAGTAGAACACAGAAGAAGCTTCTAAGTTGAAGAAATAGTGAGTAAGAAGCAGTACAATTCAAGTTTTGGTTATCGATAATTGATTTTTAGCCGGCTTTGGTGCCTTGGACATGAGGTGGAACCTTAAGATTTTGCATGAAAGGAGGACTAGCAGCCCCGTTGCACAGAAGAATGTGAAAAGGGTTCATATGTAGTGAAAACCTGAGAAATCCGTCCGTTTTCGTACTTTTTATCGAATCGACTTAAAGCCAGATCGTCAAATTAGCCGCTCTTCTCTCTGAAACGGTTACATTTATGGTGTGCAATGCTATGTCGCGTGCTGCGGTATGCGGAGATACTAAAAGCACCATAGTAGAACACAGAAGAAGCTTCTAAGTTGAAGCATTAGCCAGTAAGAAGCAATACAATTCAAGTTTTGGTTATCGATTATTGATTTTTACGCGGCTTTGGTGCCTTGGACATGAGGTGGAACATAAAGATTTTGCATGAAAGGAGGACTAGCAGCCGCGTTGCACGGGAGATTGTGAAAAGTGTTCATATGTAGTGAAAACCTGAGAAATCCGTCCGTTTTCGTCATTTGTTATCGAATCGACTTAAAGCCAGATCGTCACATTGGCCGCTTTTCTCTCTGAGACGGTTACATTTATCTTCTGCAAAGCTATGTCGCGTTCTGCGGTATGCAGAGACAAAGCACCATAGTACAACACAGAAGAAGCTTCTAAGTTGAAGTAATAGGCAGTAAGAAGTAGTACAATTCAAGTTTTAGTTGTCAAAAATTCGCTTTTTATCCGGCTTTGGTGACTTGGACATGACCTAGGACCTTAAGACTTTGCATGAAAGGAGGACTAGCAGCTGCGTTGCACGGGAGAATGTGAAAAGTGTTCATATGTAGTAAAAACCTGAGAAATCCGTTCGTTTTCGTCATTTGTTATCGAATCGACTTAAAGCCAGATCGTCACATTGGCCGCTTTTCTCTCTGAGACGGTTACATTTATCATCTGCAAACCTATGTCCCGTGCTGCGGTATGCAGAGACACTAAAAGCACCATAGTAGATCACAGAAGAAGCTTCTAAGTTGAAGCAATAGCCAGTAAGAAGGAGTACAATTCAAGTTTTGGTTGTCGATTGTTCACTTTTTAGACGGCTTTGGTGGCTTGGAAATGACCTAGGACCTTAAGATTTTGCATGAAAGGAGGACTAGCAGCCCCGTTGCACGGGAGAATGTGAAAAGTGTTCATATGTAGTAAAAACCTGAGAAATCCGTCCGTTTTCGTCATTTGTTATCGAATCGACTTAAAGCCAGATCGTCACATTAGCCGCTTTTCTCTCTGAGACGGTTACATTTATCGTCTGCAAAGCTATGTCGCGTGCTGCGGTATGCGGAGACACTAAAAGCACCAAAGTAGAACACAGAAGAAGCTTCTAAGTTGAAGCAATAGTCAGTAAAATGTAGTACAATTCAAGATTTAGTTGTCGATTATTCACTTTTTAGCCGTCTTTGGTGGCTTGGACATGACCTAGGACCTTAAGACTTTGCATGAAAGGAGGACTAACAGCCGCGTTGTACGGGAGAATGTGAAATGTGTTCATATGTAGTAAAAACCTGAGAAATCCGTCCGTTTTCGTCATTTGTTATCGAATCGACTTAAAGCCAGATCGTCACATTGGCCGCTCTTCTCTCTGAATCGGTTACATTTATCGTCTGCAAAGCTATGTCGCGTGCTGTGGTATGCGGAGACACTAAAAGCACCATAGTAGAACACAGAAGAAGCTTCTAAGTTGAAGCAATAGCCAGTAAGAAGTAGTACAATTCAAGTTTTAGTTGTCGATTATTCACATTTTAGCCGGCTTTGGTGGCTTGGACATGACCTAGGACCTTAATATTTTGCATGAAAGGATGACTAGCAGCCGCGGTGCACGGTAGAATGTGAAAAGTGTTCACATGTAGTAAAAACCTGAGAAATCCGTCCGTTTTCGTCATTTGTTATCGAATCGACTTAAAGCCAGATCGTCACATTGGCCGCTTTTCTCTCTGAAACGGTTACGTTTATTGTCTGCAAAGCTATGTCACGTGCCGCGGTATGCGGAGACACTAAAAGCACCATAGTAGAACACAGAAGAAGCTTCTAAGTTGAAACAATAACCAGTACGAAGTAGTACAATTCAAGTTTTAGTTGTCGATTATTCACTTTTTAGCCGGCTTTATTGGCTTGCACATGACCTAGTACCTTAAGATTTTGCTTGAAAAGAGGACTAGCAGCCGCGTTGCACGGGAGAATGTGAAGTGTTCATATGTACTAAAAACTTGAGAAATCCGTCCGTTTTTGTCATTTGTAATCGAATCGACTTAAAGCCAGATCGTCACATTGGCCGCTTTTCTCTCTGAGACGGTTACATTTATCGTCTGTAAAGCTATGTCGCGTGCTGCGGTATACGGAGACACTAAAGGCACCATAGTAGAACACAGAATAAGCTTCTATGTTGAAGTAATAGCCAGTAAGAAGTAGTACAATTCAAGTTTTAGGCGTCTATTATTCTCTTTTTAGCCGGCTTTGGTGGCTTGGAAATGACCTAGGACCTTAAGATCTTGCATGAAAGGAGGACTAGCAGCCGCGGTGCACGGGAGAATGTGAAAAGGTTTCATATGTAGTAAAAACCTGAGAAATCCGTCCGTTTTCGTCATTTGTTATCGAATCGACTTAAAGCCAGATCGTCACATTGGCCGCTTTTCTCTCTGAAACGGTTACGTTTATTGTCTGCAAAGCTATGTAACGTGCTGCGGTATGCGGAGACACTAAAAGCACCATAGTAGAACACAGAAGAAGCTTCTAAGTTGAAGCAATAGCCAGTAAGAAGTAGTACAATTCAAGTTTTAGTTGTGGATTATTCACATTTTAGCCGGCTTTGGTGGCTTGGACATGACCTAGGACCTTAATATTTTGCATGAAAGGAGGACTAGCAGCCGCGGTGCACGGGAGAATGTGAAAAGTGTTCATATGTAGTAAAAACCTGAGAAATCCGTCCGTTTTCGTAATTTCTTATCGAATCGACTTAAAGCCAGATCGTCACATTCTCCGCTTTTCTCTCAGAGACTGTTACATTTATCGTCTGCAAAGCTATGTCGCGTGCTGCGGTATGCGGAGACACTAAAAGCACCTTAGTAGAACACAGAAGAAGCTTCTAAGTTGAAGCAATGGCCAGTAAGAAGTAGTACAATTCAAGTTTTGGTTATCGATTATTGATTTTTAGCCGGCTTTGGTGCCTTGGACATGAGGTGGAACCTTAAGATTTTGCATGAAAGGAGGACTAGCAGCTGCGTTGCACGGGAGAATGTGAAAAGGTTTCATATGTAGTAAAAACGTGAGAAATCCGTCCGTTTTCGTCATTTGTTATCGAATCGACTTAAAGCCAGATCGTCACATTGGCCGCTTTTCTCTCTGAAACGGTTACGTTTATTGTCTGCAAAGCTATGTAACGTGCTGCGGTATGCGGAGACACTAAAAGCACCATAGTAGAACACAGAAGAAGCTTCTAAGTTGAAGCAATAGCCAGTAAGAAGTAGTACAATTCAAGTTTTAGTTGTGGATTATTCACATTTTAGCCGGCTTTGGTGGCTTGGACATGACCTAGGACCTTAATATTTTGCATGAAAGGAGGACTAGCAGCCGCGGTGCACGGGAGAATGTGAAAAGTGTTCATATGTAGTAAAAACCTGAGAAATCCGTCCGTTTTCGTAATTTCTTATCGAATCGACTTAAAGCCAGATCGTCACATTGGCCGCTTTTCTCCCTGAAACGGTTACATTTATCGTCTGCAAAGCTATGTCACGTGCTGCGGTATGCGGAGACATTAAAAGCACAATAGTAGAACACAGAAGAAGAATCTAAGTTGAAGCAGTAGCCAGTAAGAAGTAGTACAATTCCAATTTTAGTTGTCGATTATCACTTTTTAGAAGCGTTATTGGCTTCTACATGACCTAGTACCTTAAGATTTTGCATGAAAGGAGGACTAACAGCCGCGTTGTACGGGAGAATGTGAAATGTGTTCATATGTAGTAAAAACCTGAGAAATCCGTCCGTTTTCGTCATTTGTTATCGAATCGACTTAAAGCCAGATCGTCACATTGGCCGCTTTTCTCTCTGAGACGGTTACATTTATCTTCTGCAAAGCTATGTCGCGTTCTGCGGTATGCAGAGACAAAGCACCATAGTACAACACAGAAGAAGCTTCTAAGTTGAAGTAATAGGCAGTAAGAAGTAGTACAATTCAAGTTTTAGTTGTCGATAATTCGCTTTTTATCCGGCTTTGGTGACTTGGACATGACCTAGGACCTTAAGACTTTGCATGAAAGTAGGACTAGCAGCTGCGTTGCACGGGAGAATGTGAAAAGTGTTCATATGTAGTAAAAACCTGAGAAATCCGTTCGTTTTCGTCATTTGTTATCGAATCGACTTAAAGCCAGATCGTCACATTGGCCGCTTTTCTCTCTGACACGGTTACATTTATCATCTGCAAACCTATGTCCCGTGCTGCGGTATGCAGGGACACTAAAAGCACCATAGTAGATCACAGAAGAAGCTTCTAAGTTGAAGCAATAGCCAGTAAGAAGGAGTACAATTCAAGCTTGGTTGTCGATTATTCACTTTTTAGACGGCTTTGGTGGCTTGGAAATGACCTAGGACCTTAAGATATTGCATGAGAGGAGGACTAGCAGCCCCGTTGCACGGGAGAATGTGAAAAGTGTTCACATGTAGTAAAAACCTGAGAAATCCGTCCGTTTTCGTCATTTGTTATCGAATCGACTTAAAGCCAGATCGTCACATTCTCCGCTTTTCTCTCTGAGACGGTTACATTTATCGTTTTCAAAGCTATGTCGCGTGCTGCGGTATGCGGAGACACTAAAAGCACCAAAGTAGAACACAGAAGAAGCTTCTAAGTTGAAGCAATAGTCAGTAAAATGTAGTACAATTCAAGATTTAGTTGTCGATTATTCACTTTTTAGCCGGCTTTGGTGGCTTGGACATGACCTAGGACCTTAAGACTTTGCATGAAAGGAGGACTAACAGCCGCGTTGTACGGGAGAATGTGAAATGTGTTCATATGTAGTAAAAACCTGAGAAATCCGTCCGTTTTCGTCATTTGTTATCGAATCGACTTAAAGCCAGATCGTCACATTGGCCGCTCTTCTCTCTGAATCGGTTACATTTATCGTCTGCAAAGCTATGTCGCGTGCTGCGGTATGCGGAGACACTAAAAGCACCATAGTAGAACACAGAAGAAGCTTCTAAGTTGAAGCAATAGCCAGTAAGAAGTAGTACAATTCAAGTTTTAGTTGTCGATAATTCACATTTTAGCCGGCTTTGGTGGCTTGGACATGACCTAGGACCTTAATATTTTGCATGAAAGGATGACTAGCAGCCGCGGTGCACGGTAGAATGTGAAAAGTGTTCATATGTAGTAAAAACCTGAGAAATCCGTCCGTTTTCGACATTTGTTATCGAATCGACTTAAAGCCAGATCGTCACATTGGCCGCTTTTCTCTCTGAAACGGTTACGTTTATTGTCTGCAAAGCTATGTCACGTGCCGCGGTATGCGGAGACACTAAAAGCACCATAGTAGAACACAGAAGAAGCTTCTAAGTTGAAACAATAACCAGTACGAAGTAGTACAATTCAAGTTTTAGTTGTCGATTATTCACTTTTTAGCCGGCTTTATTGGCTTGCACATGACCTAATACCTTAAGATTTTGCTTGAAAAGAGGACTAGCAGCCGCGTTGCACGGGAGAATGTGAAGTGTTCATATGTACTAAAAACTTGAGAAATCCGTCCGTTTTTGTCATTTGTAATCGAATCGACTTAAAGCCAGATCGTCACATTGGCCGCTTTTCTCTCTGAGACGGTTACATTTATCGTCTGTAAAGCTATGTCGCGTGCTGCGGTATACGGAGACGCTAAAAGCACCATAGTAGAACACAGAATAAGCTTCTAAGTTGAAGTAATAGCCAGTAAGAAGTAGTACAATTCAAGTTTTAGGCGTCTATTATTCTCTTTTTAGCCGGCTTTGGTGGCTTGGAAATGACCTAGGACCTTAAGATCTTGCATGAAAGGAGGACTAGCAGCCGCGTTGCACGGGAGAATGTGAAAAGTGTTCATATGTAGTAAAAACCTGAGAAATCCGTCCGTTTTCGTCATTTGTTATCGAATCGACTTAAAGCCAGATCGTAACATTGGCCGCTTTTCTCTCTGAGACGGTTACATTTATCGTCTGCAAAGCTATGTCGCGTGCTGCGGTATGCGGAGACACTAAAAGCACCATAGTAGAACACAGAAGAAGCTTCTAAGTTGAAGCAATAGCCATAAGAAGCAGTACAATTCAAGTTTTGGTTATCGATTATTGATTTTTAGCCGGCTTTGGTGCCTTGGACATGAGGTGGAACCTTATGATTTTGCATGAAAGGAGGACTAGCAGCTGCGTTGCACGGTAGAATGTGAAAAGGGTTCATATTTAGTAAAAACCTGAGAAATCCTTCCGTTTTCGTCGTTTGTTATAGAATCGACTTAAAGCCAGATCGTCACATTCTCCGATTTTCTCTCAGAGACTGTTATATTTATCGTCTGCAAAGCTATGTCGCGTGCTGCGGTATGCGGAGACACTAAAAGCACCTTAGTAGAACACAGAAGAAGCTTCTAAGTTGAAGCAATGGCCAGTAAGAAGTAGTACAATTCAAGTTTTGGTTATCGATTATTGATTTTTAGCCGGCTTTGGTGCCTTGGACATGAGGTGGAACCTTAAGATTTTGCATGAAAGGAGGACTAGCAGCTGCGTTGCACGGGAGAATGTGAAAAGGTTTCATATGTAGTAAAAACGTGAGAAATCCGTCCGTTTTTGTCATTTGTTATCGAATCGACTTAAAGCCAGATCGTCACATTGGCCGCTTTTCTCTCTGAAACGGTTACGTTTATTGTCTGCAATGCTATGTAACGTGCTGCGGTATGCGGAGACACTAAAAGCACCATAGTAGAACACAGAAGAAGCTTCTAAGTTGAAGCAATAGCCAGTAAGAAGTAGTACAATTCAAGTTTTAGTTGTGGATTATTCACATTTTAGCCGGCTTTGGTGGCTTGGACATGACCTAGGACCTTAATATTTTGCATGAAAGGAGGACTAGCAGCCGCGGTGCACGGGAGAATGTGAAAAGTGTTCATATGTAGTAAAAACCTGAGAAATCCGTCCGTTTTCGTAATTTCTTATCGAATCGACTTAAAGCCAGATCGTCACATTGGCCGCTTTTCTCTCTGAGACGGTTACATTTATCGTCTGCAAAGCTATGTCGCGTGCTGCGGTATGTGGAGACACTAAAAGCACCATAGTAGAACACAGAAGAAGCTTCTAAGTTGAAGCAATAGCCATAAGAAGCAGTAGAATTCAAGTTTGGGTATCGATTATTGATTTTTAGCGGCTTTGGTGCCTTGGACAAGAGGTGGAACCTTTAGATTTTGCATGAAAGGAGGACTAGCTGCCGCGTGGTACGGGAGAATGTGAAATGTGTTCATATGTACTAAAAACCTGAGAAATCCGTCCGTTTTCGTCATTTGTTATCGAACCGACTTAAAGCCAGATAGTCACATTGGCCGCTTTTCTCTCTGAGACGGTTACATTTATCGTCTGCAAAGCTATGTCGCGTGCTGCGGTATGCGGAGACACTAAAAGCACCATAGTAGAACACAGAAGAAGCTTCTAAGTTGAAGCAATAGCCGTAAGAAGCAGTACAATTCAAGTTTTGGTTATCGATTATTGATTTTTTGCGGCTTTGGTGCCTTGGACAAGAGGTGGAACCTTAAGATTTTGCATGAAAGGAGGACTAGCAGCCGCGTTGCACGGGAGAATGTGAGAGGTGTTCATATGCAGTAAGAACCTGAGAAATCCGTCCGTTTTCGTCATTTGTTATCGAATCGACTTAAAGCCAGATCGTCACATTGGCCGCTTTTCTCTCTGAGACGGTTACATTTATCTTCTGCAAAGCTATGTCGCGTTCTGCGGTATGCAGAGACAAAGCACCATAGTACAACACAGAAGAAGCTTCTAAGTTGAAGTAATAGGCAGTAAGAAGTAGTACAATTCAAGTTTTAGTTGTCGATAATTCGCTTTTTATCCGGCTTTGGTGACTTGGACATGACCTAGGACCTTAAGACTTTGCATGAAAGGAGGACTAGCAGCTGCGTTGCACGGGAGAATGTGAAAAGTGTTCATATGTAGTAAAAACCTGAGAAATCCGTTCGTTTTCGTCATTTGTTATCGAATCGACTTAAAGCCAGATCGTCACATTGGCCGCTTTTCTCTCTGACACGGTTACATTTATCATCTGCAAACCTATGTCCCGTGCTGCGGTATGCAGAGACACTAAAAGCACCATAGTAGATCACAGAAGAAGCTTCTAAGTTGAAGCAATAGCCAGTAAGAAGGAGTACAATTCAAGCTTGGTTGTCGATTATTCACTTTTTAGACGGCTTTGGTGGCTTGGAAATGACCTAGGACCTTAAGATATTGCATGAGAGGAGGACTAGCAGCCCCGTTGCACGGGAGAATGTGAAAAGTGTTCACATGTAGTAAAAACCTGAGAAATCCGTCCGTTTTCGTCATTTGTTATCGAATCGACTTAAAGCCAGATCGTCACATTCTCCGCTTTTCTCTCTGAGACGGTTACATTTATCGTTTTCAACGCTATGTCGCGTGCTGCGGTATGCGGAGACACTAAAAGCACCAAAGTAGAACACAGAAGAAGCTTCCAAGTTGAAGCAATAGTCAGTAAAATGTAGTACAATTCAAGATTTAGTTGTCGATTATTCACTTTTTAGCCGGCTTTGGTGGCTTGGACATGACCTAGGACCTTAAGACTTTGCATGAAAGGAGGACTAACAGCCGCGTTGTACGGGAGAATGTGAAATGTGTTCATATGTAGTAAAAACCTGAGAAATCCGTCCGTTTTCGTCATTTGTTATCGAATCGACTTAAAGCCAGATCGTCACATTGGCCGCTCTTCTCTCTGAATCGGTTACATTTATCGTCTGCAAAGCTATGTCGCGTGCTGCGGTATGCGGAGACACTAAAAGCACCATAGTAGAACACAGAAGAAGCTTCTAAGTTGAAGCAATAGCCAGTAAGAAGTAGTACAATTCAAGTTTTAGTTGTCGATAATTCACATTTTAGCCGGCTTTGGTGGCTTGGACATGACCTAGGACCTTAATATTTTGCATGAAAGGATGACTAGCAGCCGCGGTGCACGGTAGAATGTGAAAAATGTTCATATGTAGTAAAAACCTGAGAAATCCGTCCGTTTTCGTCATTTGTTATCGAATCGACTTAAAGCCAGATCGTCACATTGGCCGCTTTTCTCTCTGAAACGGTTACGTTTATTGTCTGCAAAGCTATGTCACGTGCCGCGGTATGCGGAGACACTAAAAGCACCATAGTAGAACACAGAAGAAGCTTCTAAGTTGAAACAATAACCAGTACGAAGTAGTACAATTCAAGTTTTAGTTGTCGATTATTCACTTTTTAGCCGGCTTTATTGGCTTGCACATGACCTAATACCTTAAGATTTTGCTTGAAAAGAGGACTAGCAGCCGCGTTGCACGGGAGAATGTGAAGTGTTCATATGTACTAAAAACTTGAGAAATCCGTCCGTTTTTGTCATTTGTAATCGAATCGACTTAAAGCCAGATCGTCACATTGGCCGCTTTTCTCTCTGAGACGGTTACATTTATCGTCTGTAAAGCTATGTCGCGTGCTGCGGTATACGGAGACACTAAAAGCACCATAGTAGAACACAGAATAAGCTTCTAAGTTGAAGTAATAGCCAGTAAGAAGTAGTACAATTCAAGTTTTAGGCGTCTATTATTCTCTTTTTAGCCGGCTTTGGTGGCTTGGAAATGACCTAGGACCTTAAGATCTTGCATGAAAGGAGGACTAGCAGCCGCGTTGCACGGGAGAATGTGAAAAGTGTTCATATGTAGTAAAAACCTGAGAAATCCGTCCGTTTTCGTCATTTGTTATCGAATCGACTTAAAGCCAGATCGTAACATTGGCCGCTTTTCTCTCTGAGACGGTTACATTTATCGTCTGCAAAGCTATGTCGCGTGCTGCGGTATGCGGAGACACTAAAAGCACCATAGTAGAACACAGAAGAAGCTTCTAAGTTGAAGCAATGGCCAGTAAGAAGTAGTACAATTCAAGTTTTGGTTATCGATTATTGATTTTTAGCCGGCTTTGGTGCCTTGGACATGAGGTGGAACCTTAAGATTTTGCATGAAAGGAGGACTAGCAGCTGCGTTGCACGGGAGAATGTGAAAAGGTTTCATATGTAGTAAAAACGTGAGAAATCCGTCCGTTTTTGTCATTTGTTATCGAATCGACTTAAAGCCAGATCGTCACATTGGCCGCTTTTCTCTCTGAAACGGTTACGTTTATTGTCTGCAATGCTATGTAACGTGCTGCGGTATGCGGAGACACTAAAAGCACCATAGTAGAACACAGAAGAAGCTTCTAAGTTGAAGCAATAGCCAGTAAGAAGTAGTACAATTCAAGTTTTAGTTGTGGATTATTCACATTTTAGCCGGCTTTGGTGGCTTGGACATGACCTAGGACCTTAATATTTTGCATGAAAGGAGGACTAGCAGCCGCGGTGCACGGGAGAATGTGAAAAGTGTTCATATGTAGTAAAAACCTGAGAAATCCGTCCGTTTTCGTAATTTCTTATCGAATCGACTTAAAGCCAGATCGTCACATTGGCCGCTTTTCTCTCTGAGACGGTTACATTTATCGTCTGCAAAGCTATGTCGCGTGCTGCGGTATGTGGAGACACTAAAAGCACCATAGTAGAACACAGAAGAAGCTTCTAAGTTGAAGCAATAGCCATAAGAAGCAGTAGAATTCAAGTTTGGGTATCGATTATTGATTTTTAGCGGCTTTGGTGCCTTGGACAAGAGGTGGAACCTTTAGATTTTGCATGAAAGGAGGACTAGCTGCCGCGTGGCACGGGAGAATGTGAAATGTGTTCATATGTACTAAAAACCTGAGAAATCCGTCCGTTTTCGTCATTTGTTATCGAACCGACTTAAAGCCAGATAGTCACATTGGCCGCTTTTCTCTCTGAGACGGTTACATTTATCGTCTGCAAAGCTATGTCGCGTGCTGCGGTATGCGGAGACACTAAAAGCACCATAGTAGAACACAGAAGAAGCTTCTAAGTTGAAGCAATAGCCGTAAGAAGCAGTACAATTCAAGTTTTGGTTATCGATTATTGATTTTTTGCGGCTTTGGTGCCTTGGACAAGAGGTGGAACCTTAAGATTTTGCATGAAAGGAGGACTAGCAGCCGCGTTGCACGGGAGAATGTGAAAAGGGTTCATATGTAGTAAAAACCTGAGAAATCCGTCCGTTTTCGTCATTTGTTATCAAATCGACTTAAAGCCAGATCGTCACATTGGCCGCTTTTCTCTCTGAAACGGTTACGTTTATCGTCTGCAAAGCTATGTCGCGTGCTGCGGTATGCGGAGACACTAAAAGCACCAAAGTAGAACACAGAAGAAGCTCCTAAGTTGAAGCAATAGTGAGTAAGATGTAGTACAATTCAAGATTTAGTTGTCGATTATTCACTTTTTAGCCGGCTTTGGTGGCTTGGACATGACCTAGGACCTTAAGACTTTGCATGAAAGGAGGACTAGCAGCTGCGTTGCACGGGAGAATGTGAAAAGTGTTCATATGTAGTACAAACCTGAGAAATCCTTTCGTTTTCGTCATTTATTATAGAATCGACTTAAAGCCAGATCGTCACATTGGCCGCTTTTCTCTCTGAAACGGTTACATTTATGGTCTGCAAAGCTATGTCGCGTGCTGCGTTATGCGGAGACACTAAAAGCACCATAGTAGAACACAGAAGAAGCTTCTAAGTTGAAGCAATAGCCATAAGAAGCAGTACAATTCAAGGTTTGGTTATCGATTATTGATTTTTAGCCGGCTTTGGTGCCTTGGACATGAGGTGGAACCTTAACATTTTGCATGAAAGGAGGACTAGCAGCTGCGTTGCACGGGAGAATGTGAAAAGGGTTCATATGTAGCAAAAACCTGAGAAATCCGCCCGTTTTCGTCATTTGTTATCCAATCAACTTAAAGCCAGATCGTTACAATGGCCGCTCTTCTCTCTGAATCGGTTACATTTATCGTCTGCAAAGCTATGTCGCGTGCTGCGGTATGCGGAGACACTAAAAGCACCATAGTAGAACACAGAAGAAGCTTCTAAGTTGAAGCAATAGCCAGTAAGAAGTAGTACAATTCAAGTTTTAGTTGTCGAGTATTCACATTTTAGCCGGCTTTGGTGCCTTGGACATGAGGTGGAACCTTATGATTTTGCATGAAAGGAGGACTAGCAGCTGCGTTGCACGGTAGAATGTGAAAAGGGTTCATATTTAGTAAAAACCTGAGAAATCCTTCCGTTTTCGTCGTTTGTTATAGAATCGACTTAAAGCCAGATCGTCACATTCTCCGATTTTCTCTCAGAGACTGTTACATTTATCGTCTGCAAAGCTATGTCGCGTGCTGCGGTATGCGGAGACACTAAAAGCACCTCAGTAGAACACAGAAGAAGCTTCTAAGTTGAAGCAATGGCCAGTAAGAAGTAGTACAATTCAAGTTTTGGTTATCGATTATTGATTTTTAGCCGGCTTTGGTGCCTTGGACATGAGGTGGAACCTTAAGATTTTGCATGAAAGGAGGACTAGCAGCTGCGTTGCACGGGAGAATGTGAAAAGGTTTCATATGTAGTAAAAACGTGAGAAATCCGTCCGTTTTTGTCATTTGTTATCGAATCGACTTAAAGCCAGATCGTCACATTGGCCGCTTTTCTCTCTGAAACGGTTACGTTTATTGTCTGCAATGCTATGTAACGTGCTGCGGTATGCGGAGACACTAAAAGCACCATAGTAGAACACAGAAGAAGCTTCTAAGTTGAAGCAATAGCCAGTAAGAAGTAGTACAATTCAAGTTTTAGTTGTGGATTATTCACATTTTAGCCGGCTTTGGTGGCTTGGACATGACCTAGGACCTTAATATTTTGCATGAAAGGAGGACTAGCAGCCGCGGTGCACGGGAGAATGTGAAAAGTGTTCATATGTAGTAAAAACCTGAGAAATCCGTCCGTTTTCGTAATTTCTTATCGAATCGACTTAAAGCCAGATCGTCACATTGGCCGCTTTTCTCTCTGAGACGGTTACATTTATCGTCTGCAAAGCTATGTCGCGTGCTGCGGTATGTGGAGACACTAAAAGCACCATAGTAGAACACAGAAGAAGCTTCTAAGTTGAAGCAATAGCCATAAGAAGCAGTACAATTCAAGTTTTGGTTATCGATTATTGATTTTTAGCGGCTTTGGTGCCTTGGACAAGAGGTGGAACCTTTAGATTTTGCATGAAAGGAGGACTAACAGCCGCGTTGCACGGGAGAATGTGAAAAGTGTTCATATGTACTAAAAACCTGAGAAATCCGTCCGTTTTCGTCATTTGTTATCGAACCGACTTAAAGCCAGATCGTCACATTGGCCGCTTTTCTCTCTGAGACGGTTACATTTATCGTCTGCAAAGCTATGTCGCGTGCTGCGGTATGCGGAGACACTAAAAGCACCATAGTAGGACACAGAAGAAGCTTCTAAGTTGAAGCAATAGCCGTAAGAAGCAGTACAATTCAAGTTTTGGTTATCGATTATTGATTTTTTGCGGCTTTGGTGCCTTGGACAAGAGGTGGAACCTTAAGATTTTGCATGAAAGGAGGACTAGCAGCCGCGTTGCACGGGAGAATGTGAAAAGTGTTCATATGTAGTAAAAACCTGAGAAATCCGTCGGTTTTCGTCATTTGTTATCGAATCGACTTAAAGCCAGATCGTCACATTGGCCGCTTTTCTCTCTGAAACGGTAACGTTTATCGTCTGCAAAGCTATGTCACGTGCTGCGGTATGCGGAGACACTAAAAGCACCATAGTAGAACACAGAAGAAGCTTCTAAGTTGAAGCAATAGCCTTAACAAGCAGTACAATTCAAGTTTTGGTTATCGATTATTGATTTTTAGCCGGATTTGTTGCCTTGGACATGAGGTGGAGCCTTAAGATTTTGCATGAAAGGAGGACTAGCAGCTGCGTTCACGGGAGTATGTGAAAAGGGTTCATATGTAGTAAAAACCTGAGAAATCCGCCCGTTTTCGTCATTTGTTATCGAATCGACTTAAAGCCAGATCGTCACATTGGCCGCTCTTCTCTCTGAATTGGTTACATTTATCGTCTGCAAAGCTATGTCGCGTGCTGCGCTATGCGGAGACACTAAAAGCTCCATAGTAGAACACAGAAGAAGCTTCTAAGTTGAAGCAATAGCCAGTAAGAAGTAGTAGAATTCAAGTTTTAGTTGTCGATTATTCACATTTTAGCCAGCTTTGGTGGCTTGGACATGACCTAGGACCTTAATATTTTGCATGAAAGGAGGACTAGCAGCCGCGGTGCACGGGAGAATGTGAAAAGTGTTCATATGTATTAAAAACCTGAGAAATCAATCCGTTTTCGTCATTTGTTATCGAATCGACTTAAAGCCAGATCGTCACATTGGCCGCTTTTCTCTCTGAGACGGTTACATTTATCGTCTGCAAAGCTATGTCGCGTGCTGCGGTATGCGGAGACACTAAAAGCACCATAGTAGAACACAGAAGAAGCTTCTAAGTTGAAGCAATAGCCATAAGAAGCAGTACAATTCAAGTTTTATTTTTCGATTATTGATTTTTAGCGGCTTTGGTGCCTTGGACAAGAGGTGGAACTTTTAGATTTTGCATGAAAGGAGGACTAACAGCCGCGTTGCACGGGAGAATGTGAAAAGTGTTCATATGTAGTAAAAACCTGAGAAATCCGTCCGTTTTCGTCATTTGTTATCGAACCGACTTAAAGCCAGATCGTCACATTGGCCGCTTTTCTCTCTGAGACGGTTACATTTATCGTCTGCAAAGCTATGTCGCGTGCTGCGGTATGCGGAGACACGAAAAGCACCATAGTAGAACACAGAAGAAGCTTCTAAGTTGAAGCAATAGCCGTAAGAAGCAGTACAATTCAAGTTTTGGTTATCGATTATTGATTTTTTGCGGCTTTGGTGCCTTGGACAAGAGGTGGAACCTTAAGATTTTGCATGAATGGAGGACTAGCAGCCGCGTTGCACGGGAGAATGTGAAAAGTGTTCATATGTAGTAAAAACCTGAGAAATCCGTCGGTTTTCGTCATTTGTTATCGAATCGACTTAAAGCCAGATCGTCACATTGGCCGCTTTTCTCTCTGAAACGGTTACATTTATCGTCTGCAAAGCTATGTCACGTGCTGTGGTATGCGGAGACACTAAAAGCAGCATAGTAGAACACAGAAGAAGCTTCTAAGTTGAAGCAATAGCCTTAACAAGCAGTACAATTCAAGTTTTGGTTATCGATTATTGATTTTTAGCCGGATTTGGTGCCTTGGACATGAGGTGGAGCCTTAAGATTTTGCATGAAAGGAGGACTAGCAGCTGCGTTCACGGGAGTATGTGAAAAGGGTTCAAATGTAGTAAAAACCTGAGAAATCCGTCCGTTTTCGTCATTTGTTATCGAATCTACTTAAAGCCAGATCGTCACATTGGCCGCTTTTCTCTCTGAAACGGTTACGTTTATCGTCTGCAAAGCTATGTCGCGTGCTGCGGTATGCGGAGATACTAAAAGCACCATAGTAGAACACAGAAGAAGCTTCTAAGATGAAGTAATAGCCAGTAAGAAGTAGTACAATTCAAGTTTTAGGCGTCGATTATTCACTTTTTAGAGGGCTTTGGTGGCTTGGACATGACCTAGGACTTTAAGATTTTGCATGAAAGGAATACTAGCAGCCGCGTTGCACGGGAGAATGTGAAAAGTGTTCATATGTAGTAAAATCCTGAGAAATCCGTCTGTTTTCGTCATTTATTATCGAATCGACTTAAAGCCAGATCGTCACATTGGCCGTTTTTCTCTCTGAGACGCTTTCATTTATCGTCTTCAAAGCTATGTCGCGTGCTGCGGTATGCGGAGACACTAAAAGCACCATAGTAGAACACAGAAGAAGCTTCTAAGTTGAAGCAATAGCCAGTAAGAAGTAGTACAATTCAAGTTTTAGTTGTCGAGTATTCACATTTTAGCCGGCTTTGGTGCCTTGGACATGAGGTGGAACCTTATGATTTTGCATGAAAGGAGGACTAGCAGCTGCGTTGCACGGTAGAATGTGAAAAGGGTTCATATTTAGTAAAAACCTGAGAAATCCTTCCGTTTTCGTCGTTTGTTATAGAATCGACTTAAAGCCAGATCGTCACATTCTCCGATTTTCTCTCAGAGACTGTTACATTTATCGTCTGCAAAGCTATGTCGCGTGCTGCGGTATGCGGAGACACTAAAAGCACCTCAGTAGAACACAGAAGAAGCTTCTAAGTTGAAGCAATGGCCAGTAAGAAGTAGTACAATTCAAGTTTTGGTTATCGATTATTGATTTTTAGCCGGCTTTGGTGCCTTGGACATGAGGTGGAACCTTAAGATTTTGCATGAAAGGAGGACTAGCAGCTGCGTTGCACGGGAGAATGTGAAAAGGTTTCATATGTAGTAAAAACGTGAGAAATCCGTCCGTTTTTGTCATTTGTTATCGAATCGACTTAAAGCCAGATCGTCACATTGGCCGCTTTTCTCTCTGAAACGGTTACGTTTATTGTCTGCAATGCTATGTAACGTGCTGCGGTATGCGGAGACACTAAAAGCACCATAGTAGAACACAGAAGAAGCTTCTAAGTTGAAGCAATAGCCAGTAAGAAGTAGTACAATTCAAGTTTTAGTTGTGGATTATTCACATTTTAGCCGGCTTTGGTGGCTTGGACATGACCTAGGACCTTAATATTTTGCATGAAAGGAGGACTAGCAGCCGCGGTGCACGGGAGAATGTGAAAAGTGTTCATATGTAGTAAAAACCTGAGAAATCCGTCCGTTTTCGTAATTTCTTATCGAATCGACTTAAAGCCAGATCGTCACATTGGCCGCTTTTCTCTCTGAGACGGTTACATTTATCGTCTGCAAAGCTATGTCGCGTGCTGCGGTATGTGGAGACACTAAAAGCACCATAGTAGAACACAGAAGAAGCTTCTAAGTTGAAGCAATAGCCATAAGAAGCAGTACAATTCAAGTTTTGGTTATCGATTATTGATTTTTAGCGGCTTTGGTGCCTTGGACAAGAGGTGGAACCTTTAGATTTTGCATGAAAGGAGGACTAACAGCCGCGTTGCACGGGAGAATGTGAAAAGTGTTCATATGTACTAAAAACCTGAGAAATCCGTCCGTTTTCGTCATTTGTTATCGAACCGACTTAAAGCCAGATCGTCACATTGGCCGCTTTTCTCTCTGAGACGGTTACATTTATCGTCTGCAAAGCTATGTCGCGTGCTGCGGTATGCGGAGACACTAAAAGCACCATAGTAGGACACAGAAGAAGCTTCTAAGTTGAAGCAATAGCCGTAAGAAGCAGTACAATTCAAGTTTTGGTTATCGATTATTGATTTTTTGCGGCTTTGGTGCCTTGGACAAGAGGTGGAACCTTAAGATTTTGCATGAAAGGAGGACTAGCAGCCGCGTTGCACGGGAGAATGTGAAAAGTGTTCATATGTAGTAAAAACCTGAGAAATCCGTCGGTTTTCGTCATTTGTTATCGAATCGACTTAAAGCCAGATCGTCACATTGGCCGCTTTTCTCTCTGAAACGGTAACGTTTATCGTCTGCAAAGCTATGTCACGTGCTGCGGTATGCGGAGACACTAAAAGCACCATAGTAGAACACAGAAGAAGCTTCTAAGTTGAAGCAATAGCCTTAACAAGCAGTACAATTCAAGTTTTGGTTATCGATTATTGATTTTTAGCCGGATTTGTTGCCTTGGACATGAGGTGGAGCCTTAAGATTTTGCATGAAAGGAGGACTAGCAGCTGCGTTCACGGGAGAATGTGAAAAGGGTTCATATGTAGTAAAAACCTGAGAAATCCGCCCGTTTTCGTCATTTGTTATCGAATCGACTTAAAGCCAGATCGTCACATTGGCCGCTCTTCTCTCTGAATTGGTTACATTTATCGTCTGCAAAGCTATGTCGCGTGCTGCGCTATGCGGAGACACTAAAAGCTCCATAGTAGAACACAGAAGAAGCTTCTAAGTTGAAGCAATAGCCAGTAAGAAGTAGTAGAATTCAAGTTTTAGTTGTCGATTATTCACATTTTAGCCAGCTTTGGTGGCTTGGACATGACCTAGGACCTTAATATTTTGCATGAAAGGAGGACTAGCAGCCGCGGTGCACGGGAGAATGTGAAAAGTGTTCATATGTATTAAAAACCTGAGAAATCAATCCGTTTTCGTCATTTGTTATCGAATCGACTTAAAGCCAGATCGTCACATTGGCCGCTTTTCTCTCTGAGACGGTTACATTTATCGTCTGCAAAGCTATGTCGCGTGCTGCGGTATGCGGAGACACTAAAAGCACCATAGTAGAACACAGAAGAAGCTTCTAAGTTGAAGCAATAGCCATAAGAAGCAGTACAATTCAAGTTTTATTTTTCGATTATTGATTTTTAGCGGCTTTGGTGCCTTGGACAAGAGGTGGAACTTTTAGATTTTGCATGAAAGGAGGACTAACAGCCGCGTTGCACGGGAGAATGTGAAAAGTGTTCATATGTAGTAAAAACCTGAGAAATCCGTCCGTTTTCGTCATTTGTTATCGAACCGACTTAAAGCCAGATCGTCACATTGGCCGCTTTTCTCTCTGAGACGGTTACATTTATCGTCTGCAAAGCTATGTCGCGTGCTGCGGTATGCGGAGACACGAAAAGCACCATAGTAGAACACAGAAGAAGCTTCTAAGTTGAAGCAATAGCCGTAAGAAGCAGTACAATTCAAGTTTTGGTTATCGATTATTGATTTTTTGCGGCTTTGGTGCCTTGGACAAGAGGTGGAACCTTAAGATTTTGCATGAATGGAGGACTAGCAGCCGCGTTGCACGGGAGAATGTGAAAAGTGTTCATATGTAGTAAAAACCTGAGAAATCCGTCGGTTTTCGTCATTTGTTATCGAATCGACTTAAAGCCAGATCGTCACATTGGCCGCTTTTCTCTCTGAAACGGTTACATTTATCGTCTGCAAAGCTATGTCACGTGCTGCGGTATGCGGAGACACTAAAAGCAGCATAGTAGAACACAGAAGAAGCTTCTAAGTTGAAGCAATAGCCTTAACAAGCAGTACAATTCAAGTTTTGGTTATCGATTATTGATTTTTAGCCGGATTTGGTGCCTTGGACATGAGGTGGAGCCTTAAGATTTTGCATGAAAGGAGGACTAGCAGCTGCGTTCACGGGAGTATGTGAAAAGGGTTCAAATGTAGTAAAAACCTGAGAAATCCGTCCGTTTTCGTCATTTGTTATCGAATCTACTTAAAGCCAGATCGTCACATTGGCCGCTTTTCTCTCTGAAACGGTTACGTTTATCGTCTGCAAAGCTATGTCGCGTGCTGCGGTATGCGGAGATACTAAAAGCACCATAGTAGAACACAGAAGAAGCTTCTAAGATGAAGTAATAGCCAGTAAGAAGTAGTACAATTCAAGTTTTAGGCGTCGATTATTCACTTTTTAGAGGGCTTTGGTGGCTTGGACATGACCTAGGACTTTAAGATTTTGCATGAAAGGAATACTAGCAGCCGCGTTGCACGGGAGAATGTGAAAAGTGTTCATATGTAGTAAAATCCTGAGAAATCCGTCTGTTTTCGTCATTTATTATCGAATCGACTTAAAGCCAGATCGTCACATTGGCCGTTTTTCTCTCTGAGACGCTTTCATTTATCGTCTTCAAAGCTATGTCGCGTGCTGCGGTATGCGGAGACACTAAAAGCACCATAGTAGAACACAGAAGAAGCTTCTAAGTTGAAGCAATAGCCATAAGAAGCAGTACAATTCAAGTTTTGTTTATCGTTTATTGATTTTTAGCGGCTTTGGTGAATTGGGCAAGAGGTGGAACCTTAAGATTTTGCATGAAAGGAGGACTAGCAGCTGCGTTGCACGGGAGAATGTGAAAAGGGTTCATATGTAGTAAAAACCTGAGAAATCCGCCCGTTTTCGTCATTTGTTATCGAATCGACTTAAAGCCAGATCGTCACATTGGCCGCTCTTCTCTCTGAATTGGTTACATTTATCGTCTGCAAAGCTATGTCGCGTGCTGCGCTATGCGGAGACACTAAAAGCTCCATAGTAGAACACAGAAGAAGCTTCTAAGTTGAAGCAATAGCCAGTAAGAAGTAGTACAATTCAAGTTTTAGTTGTCGATTATTCACATTTTAGCCAGCTTTGGTGGCTTGGACATGACCTAGGACCTTAATATTTTGCATGAAAGGAGGACTAGCAGCCGCGGTGCACGGGAGAATGTGAAAAGTGTTCATATGTAGTAAAAACCTGAGAAATCAATCCGTTTTCGTCATTTGTTATCGAATCGACTTAAAGCCAGATCGTCACATTGGCCGCTTTTCTCTCTGAGACGGTTACATTTATCGTCTGCAAAGCTATGTCGCGTGCTGCGGTATGCGGAGACACTAAAAGCACCATAGTAGAACACAGAATAAGCTTCTAAGTTGAAGCAATGGCCAGTAAGAAGTAGTACAATTCAAGTTTTGGTTATCGATTATTGAGTTTTAGCCGGCTTTGGTGCCTTGGGCATGAGGTGGAACCTCAAGATTTTGCATGAAAGGAGGACTAGCAGCTGCGTTGCACGGGAGAATGTGTAAAGGGTTCATATGTAGTAAAAACCTGAGAAATCCGTCCGTTTTCGTCATTTGTTATCGAATCGACTTAAAGCCAGATCGTCACATTGGCCGCTTTTCTCTCTGAAACGGTTACGTTTATCGTCTGCAAAGCAATGTCACGTGCTGCGGTATGCGGAGACACTAAAAGCACCATAGTAGAACACAGAAGAAGCTTCAAAGTTGAAGCAATAACCAGTACGAAGTAGTACAATTCAAGTTTTAGGCGTCGATTTTTCACTTTTTAGCCGGCTTTGGTGGCTTGGACATGACCTAGGACCTTAAGATTTTGCATGAAAGGAGGACTAGCAGCCGCGTTGCACGGGAGAATGTGAAAAGTGTTCATATGTAGTAAAAACCTGAGAAATCCGTCCGTTTTCGTCTTTTGTTATCGAATCGACTTAAAGCCAGATCGTCACATTGGCCGCTTTTCTCTCTGAGACGGTTACATTTATCGTCTGCAAAGCTATGTCGCGTGCTGCGGTATGCGGAGACACGAAAAGCACCATAGTAGAACACAGAAGAAGCTTCTAAGTTGAAGCAATAGCCGTAAGAAGCAGTACAATTCAAGTTTTGGTTATCGATTATTGATTTTTAGCGGCTTTGGTGCCTTGGACAAGAGGTGGAACCTTTAGATTTTGCATGAAAGGAGGACTAACAGCCGCGTTGCACGGGAGAATGTGAAAAGTGTTCATATGTACTAAAAACCTGAGAAATCCGTCCGTTTTTGTCATTTGTTATCGAATCTACTTAAAGCCAGATCGTCACATTGGCCGCTTTTCTCTCTGAGACGGTTACATTTATCGTCTGCAAAGCTATGTCGCGTGCTGCCGTATGCGGAGACACTAAAAGCACCATAGTGGAACACAGAATAAGCTTCTAAGTTGAAGCAATGGCCAGTAAGAAATAGTACAATTCAAGTCTTGGCTATCGATTATTGATCTTTAGCCGGCTTTGGTGCCTTGGACATGAGGTCGATCCTTAAGATTTTGCTTGAAAGGAGGACTAGAAGCTGCGTTGCACGGGAGAATGTAAAAAGGGTTCATATGTAGTAAAAACCTGAGAAATCCGTCCGTTTTCGTCATTTGTTATCGAATCGACTTAAAGCCAGATCGTCACTTTGGCCGCTATTCTACCTGAAATGGTTACGTTTATCGTCTGCAAGGCTATGTCACGTGCTGCGGTATGCGGAGACACTAAAAGCACCATAGTAGAACACAGAAGTGGCTTCTAAGTTGAAGCAATAAAAAGTAACGAGTAGTACAATTCAAGTATTAGTTGTCGTTTATTCACTTTTTAGCCGCCTTTATTGGCTTGGACATGACCTAGTACCTTAAGATTTTGCATGAAAGGAGCATTAGCAGCCGCGTTGCACGGGAGAATGTGAAAAGTGTTCATATGTACTAAAAACCTGAGAAATCCGTCCGTTTTCGTCATTTGTTATCGAATCGACTTAAAGCCAGATCACCATATTGGCCGCTTTTCTCTCTGAGACGGTTACGTTTATCGTCTGCAAAGCTATGTCGCGTGCTGCGGTATGCGGAGACACTAAAAGCACCATAGTAGAACACAGAAGAAGCTTCTAAGTTGAAGCAATAACCAGTACGAAGTAGTACAATTCAAGTTTTAGTTGTCGATTATTCACTTTTTAGCCGGCTTTATTGACTTGGACATGACCTAGTACCTTAAGATTTTGCTTGAAAGGAGGACTAGCAGCCGCGTTGCACGGGAGAATGTGAAAAGTGTTCATATGTACTAAAAACCTGAGAAATCCGTCCGTTTTCGTCATTTGTTATCGAATCGACTTAAAGCCAGATCGTCACATAAGCCGCTTTTCTCTCTGAGACGGTTACATTTATCGTCTGCAAAGCTATGTCGCGTGCTGCGGTATGCGGAGACACTAAAATCACCATAGTAGAACACACAAGAAGCTTCTAAGTTGAAGCAATAACCAGTACGAAGTAGTACAAATCAAGTTTTAGTTGCCGATTATTCACTTTTTAGCCGGCTTTATTGGCTTGGACATGACCTAGTACCTTAAGATTTTGCATGAAAGGAGGATTAGCAGCCGCGTTGCACGGGAGAATGTGAAAGGTGTTCATATGTAGTAAAAACCTGAGAAATCCGTCCGTTTTCGTAATTTCTTATCGAATCGACTTAAAGCCAGATCGTCACATTGGCCGCTTTTCTCTCTGAGACGGTTACATTTATCGTCTGCAAAGCTATGTCGCGTGCTGCGGTATGTGGAGACACTAAAAGCACCATAGTAGAACACAGAAGAAGCTTCTAAGTTGAAGCAATAGCCATAAGAAGCAGTACAATTCAAGTTTTGGTTATCGATTATTGATTTTTAGCGGCTTTGGTGCCTTGGACAAGAGGTGGAACCTTTAGATTTTGCATGAAAGGAGGACTAACAGCCGCGTTGCACGGGAGAATGTGAAAAGTGTTCATATGTACTAAAAACCTGAGAAATCCGTCCGTTTTCGTCATTTGTTATCGAACCGACTTAAAGCCAGATCGTCACATTGGCCGCTTTTCTCTCTGAGACGGTTACATTTATCGTCTGCAAAGCTATGTCGCGTGCTGCGGTATGCGGAGACACTAAAAGCACCATAGTAGGACACAGAAGAAGCTTCTAAGTTGAAGCAATAGCCGTAAGAAGCAGTACAATTCAAGTTTTGGTTATCGATTATTGATTTTTTGCGGCTTTGGTGCCTTGGACAAGAGGTGGAACCTTAAGATTTTGCATGAAAGGAGGACTAGCAGCCGCGTTGCACGGGAGAATGTGAAAAGTGTTCATATGTAGTAAAAACCTGAGAAATCCGTCGGTTTTCGTCATTTGTTATCGAATCGACTTAAAGCCAGATCGTCACATTGGCCGCTTTTCTCTCTGAAACGGTAACGTTTATCGTCTGCAAAGCTATGTCACGTGCTGCGGTATGCGGAGACACTAAAAGCACCATAGTAGAACACAGAAGAAGCTTCTAAGTTGAAGCAATAGCCTTAACAAGCAGTACAATTCAAGTTTTGGTTATCGATTATTGATTTTTAGCCGGATTTGTTGCCTTGGACATGAGGTGGAGCCTTAAGATTTTGCATGAAAGGAGGACTAGCAGCTGCGTTCACGGGAGTATGTGAAAAGGGTTCATATGTAGTAAAAACCTGAGAAATCCGCCCGTTTTCGTCATTTGTTATCGAATCGACTTAAAGCCAGATCGTCACATTGGCCGCTCTTCTCTCTGAATTGGTTACATTTATCGTCTGCAAAGCTATGTCGCGTGCTGCGCTATGCGGAGACACTAAAAGCTCCATAGTAGAACACAGAAGAAGCTTCTAAGTTGAAGCAATAGCCAGTAAGAAGTAGTAGAATTCAAGTTTTAGTTGTCGATTATTCACATTTTAGCCAGCTTTGGTGGCTTGGACATGACCTAGGACCTTAATATTTTGCATGAAAGGAGGACTAGCAGCCGCGGTGCACGGGAGAATGTGAAAAGTGTTCATATGTATTAAAAACCTGAGAAATCAATCCGTTTTCGTCATTTGTTATCGAATCGACTTAAAGCCAGATCGTCACATTGGCCGCTTTTCTCTCTGAGACGGTTACATTTATCGTCTGCAAAGCTATGTCGCGTGCTGCGGTATGCGGAGACACTAAAAGCACCATAGTAGAACACAGAAGAAGCTTCTAAGTTGAAGCAATAGCCATAAGAAGCAGTACAATTCAAGTTTTATTTTTCGATTATTGATTTTTAGCGGCTTTGGTGCCTTGGACAAGAGGTGGAACTTTTAGATTTTGCATGAAAGGAGGACTAACAGCCGCGTTGCACGGGAGAATGTGAAAAGTGTTCATATGTAGTAAAAACCTGAGAAATCCGTCCGTTTTCGTCATTTGTTATCGAACCGACTTAAAGCCAGATCGTCACATTGGCCGCTTTTCTCTCTGAGACGGTTACATTTATCGTCTGCAAAGCTATGTCGCGTGCTGCGGTATGCGGAGACACGAAAAGCACCATAGTAGAACACAGAAGAAGCTTCTAAGTTGAAGCAATAGCCGTAAGAAGCAGTACAATTCAAGTTTTGGTTATCGATTATTGATTTTTTGCGGCTTTGGTGCCTTGGACAAGAGGTGGAACCTTAAGATTTTGCATGAATGGAGGACTAGCAGCCGCGTTGCACGGGAGAATGTGAAAAGTGTTCATATGTAGTAAAAACCTGAGAAATCCGTCGGTTTTCGTCATTTGTTATCGAATCGACTTAAAGCCAGATCGTCACATTGGCCGCTTTTCTCTCTGAAACGGTTACGTTTATCGTCTGCAAAGCTATGTCACGTGCTGCGGTATGCGGAGACACTAAAAGCAGCATAGTAGAACACAGAAGAAGCTTCTAAGTTGAAGCAATAGCCTTAACAAGCAGTACAATTCAAGTTTTGGTTATCGATTATTGATTTTTAGCCGGATTTGGTGCCTTGGACATGAGGTGGAGCCTTAAGATTTTGCATGAAAGGAGGACTAGCAGCTGCGTTCACGGGAGTATGTGAAAAGGGTTCAAATGTAGTAAAAACCTGAGAAATCCGTCCGTTTTCGTCATTTGTTATCGAATCTACTTAAAGCCAGATCGTCACATTGGCCGCTTTTCTCTCTGAAACGGTTACGTTTATCGTCTGCAAAGCTATGTCGCGTGCTGCGGTATGCGGAGATACTAAAAGCACCATAGTAGAACACAGAAGAAGCTTCTAAGATGAAGTAATAGCCAGTAAGAAGTAGTACAATTCAAGTTTTAGGCGTCGATTATTCACTTTTTAGAGGGCTTTGGTGGCTTGGACATGACCTAGGACTTTAAGATTTTGCATGAAAGGAATACTAGCAGCCGCGTTGCACGGGAGAATGTGAAAAGTGTTCATATGTAGTAAAATCCTGAGAAATCCGTCTGTTTTCGTCATTTATTATCGAATCGACTTAAAGCCAGATCGTCACATTGGCCGTTTTTCTCTCTGAGACGCTTTCATTTATCGTCTTCAAAGCTATGTCGCGTGCTGCGGTATGCGGAGACACTAAAAGCACCATAGTAGAACACAGAAGAAGCTTCTAAGTTGAAGCAATAGCCATAAGAAGCAGTACAATTCAAGTTTTGTTTATCGTTTATTGATTTTTAGCGGCTTTGGTGAATTGGGCAAGAGGTGGAACCTTAAGATTTTGCATGAAAGGAGGACTAGCAGCTGCGTTGCACGGGAGAATGTGAAAAGGGTTCATATGTAGTAAAAACCTGAGAAATCCGCCCGTTTTCGTCATTTGTTATCGAATCGACTTAAAGCCAGATCGTCACATTGGCCGCTCTTCTCTCTGAATTGGTTACATTTATCGTCTGCAAAGCTATGTCGCGTGCTGCGCTATGCGGAGACACTAAAAGCTCCATAGTAGAACACAGAAGAAGCTTCTAAGTTGAAGCAATAGCCAGTAAGAAGTAGTACAATTCAAGTTTTAGTTGTCGATTATTCACATTTTAGCCAGCTTTGGTGGCTTGGACATGACCTAGGACCTTAATATTTTGCATGAAAGGAGGACTAGCAGCCGCGGTGCACGGGAGAATGTGAAAAGTGTTCATATGTAGTAAAAACCTGAGAAATCAATCCGTTTTCGTCATTTGTTATCGAATCGACTTAAAGCCAGATCGTCACATTGGCCGCTTTTCTCTCTGAGACGGTTACATTTATCGTCTGCAAAGCTATGTCGCGTGCTGCGGTATGCGGAGACACTAAAAGCACCATAGTAGAACACAGAATAAGCTTCTAAGTTGAAGCAATGGCCAGTAAGAAGTAGTACAATTCAAGTTTTGGTTATCGATTATTGAGTTTTAGCCGGCTTTGGTGCCTTGGGCATGAGGTGGAACCTCAAGATTTTGCATGAAAGGAGGACTAGCAGCTGCGTTGCACGGGAGAATGTGTAAAGGGTTCATATGTAGTAAAAACCTGAGAAATCCGTCCGTTTTCGTCATTTGTTATCGAATCGACTTAAAGCCAGATCGTCACATTGGCCGCTTTTCTCTCTGAAACGGTTACGTTTATCGTCTGCAAAGCAATGTCACGTGCTGCGGTATGCGGAGACACTAAAAGCACCATAGTAGAACACAGAAGAAGCTTCAAAGTTGAAGCAATAACCAGTACGAAGTAGTACAATTCAAGTTTTAGGCGTCGATTTTTCACTTTTTAGCCGGCTTTGGTGGCTTGGACATGACCTAGGACCTTAAGATTTTGCATGAAAGGAGGACTAGCAGCCGCGTTGCACGGGAGAATGTGAAAAGTGTTCATATGTAGTAAAAACCTGAGAAATCCGTCCGTTTTCGTCTTTTGTTATCGAATCGACTTAAAGCCAGATCGTCACATTGGCCGCTTTTCTCTCTGAGACGGTTACATTTATCGTCTGCAAAGCTATGTCGCGTGCTGCGGTATGCGGAGACACGAAAAGCACCATAGTAGAACACAGAAGAAGCTTCTAAGTTGAAGCAATAGCCATAAGAAGCAGTACAATTCAAGTTTTGGTTATCGATTATTGATTTTTAGCGGCTTTGGTGCCTTGGACAAGAGGTGGAACCTTTAGATTTTGCATGAAAGGAGGACTAACAGCCGCGTTGCACGGGAGAATGTGAAAAGTGTTCATATGTACTAAAAACCTGAGAAATCCGTCCGTTTTTGTCATTTGTTATCGAATCTACTTAAAGCCAGATCGTCACATTGGCCGCTTTTCTCTCTGAGACGGTTACATTTATCGTCTGCAAAGCTATGTCGCGTGCTGCCGTATGCGGAGACACTAAAAGCACCATAGTGGAACACAGAATAAGCTTCTAAGTTGAAGCAATGGCCAGTAAGAAATAGTACAATTCAAGTCTTGGCTATCGATTATTGATCTTTAGCCGGCTTTGGTGCCGTGGACATGAGGTCGATCCTTAAGATTTTGCTTGAAAGGAGGACTAGAAGCTGCGTTGCACGGGAGAATGTAAAAAGGGTTCATATGTAGTAAAAACCTGAGAAATCCGTCCGTTTTCGTCATTTGTTATCGAATCGACTTAAAGCCAGATCGTCACTTTGGCCGCTATTCTCTCTGAAATGGTTACGTTTATCGTCTGCAAGGCTATGTCACGTGCTGCGGTATGCGGAGACACTAAAAGCACCATAGTAGAACACAGAAGTGGCTTCTAAGTTGAAGCAATAAAAAGTAACGAGTAGTACAATTCAAGTATTAGTTGTCGATTATTCACTTTTTAGCCGCCTTTATTGGCTTGGACATGACCTAGTACCTTAAGATTTTGCATGAAAGGAGCATTAGCAGCCGCGTTGCACGGGAGAATGTGAAAAGTGTTCATATGTACTAAAAACCTGAGAAATCCGTCCGTTTTCGTCATTTGTTATCGAATCGACTTAAAGCCAGATCACCATATTGGCCGCTTTTCTCTCTGAGACGGTTACGTTTATCGTCTGCAAAGCTATGTCGCGTGCTGCGGTATGCGGAGACACTAAAAGCACCATAGTAGAACACAGAAGAAGCTTCTAAGTTGAAGCAATAACCAGTACGAAGTAGTACAATTCAAGTTTTAGTTGTCGATTATTCACTTTTTAGCCGGCTTTATTGACTTGGACATGACCTAGTACCTTAAGATTTTGCTTGAAAGGAGGACTAGCAGCCGCGTTGCACGGGAGAATGTGAAAAGTGTTCATATGTACTAAAAACCTGAGAAATCCGTCCGTTTTCGTCATTTGTTATCGAATCGACTTAAAGCCAGATCGTCACATAAGCCGCTTTTCTCTCTGAGACGGTTACATTTATCGTCTGCAAAGCTATGTCGCGTGCTGCGGTATGCGGAGACACTAAAATCACCATAGTAGAACACACAAGAAGCTTCTAAGTTGAAGCAATAACCAGTACGAAGTAGTACAAATCAAGTTTTAGTTGCCGATTATTCACTTTTTAGCCGGCTTTATTGGCTTGGACATGACCTAGTACCTTAAGATTTTGCATGAAAGGAGGATTAGCAGCCGCGTTGCACGGGAGAATGTGAAAGGTGTTCATATGTAGTAAAAACCTGAGATATCCGTCCGTTTTCGTCATTTGTTATCGAATCGACTTAAAGCCAGATCGTCACATTGGCCGCTTTTCTCTCTGAGACGGTTACATTTATCGTCTGCAAAGCTATGTCGCGTGCTGTGGTATGCGGAGACACTAAAAGCACCATAGTAGAACACAGAAGAAGCTTCTAAAATGAAGTAATAGCCAGTAAGAAGTAGTACAATTCAAGTTTTAGGCGTCGATTATTCACTTTGTAGCCGGCTTTGGTGGCTTGGACATGACCTAGGACTTTAAGATTTTGCATGAAAGTAGGACTAGCAGCCGCGTTGCACGGGAGAATGTGAAAAGTGTTCATATGTAGTAAAAAGCTGAGAAATCCGTCCGTTTTCGTCATTTGTTATCGAATCGACTTAAAGCCAGATCGTCACATGGGCCGCTTTTCTCTCTGAGACGGTTACATTTATCGTCTGCAAAGCTATGTCGCGTGCTGCGGTATGCGGAGACACTATAAGCACCATAGTGGAACAATGAATAAGCTTCTAAGTTGAAGCAATGGCCAGTAAGAAGTAGTACTATTCAAGTTTTGGCTATAGATTATTGATCTTTAGCTGGCTTTGGTGCCTTGGTCATGAGGTCGAACCTTAAGATTTTGCTTGAAAGAAGGACTAGCAGCTGCGTTGCACGGGAGTATGTGAAAAGGGTTCATATGTAGTAAAAACCTGAGAAATCCGTCCGTCTTCGTCATTTGTTATCGAATCGACTTAGAGCCAGATCGTCACTATGGCCGCTTTTCTCTCTGAAATGGTTACGTTTATCGTCTGCAAAGCTATGTCACATGCTGCGGTATGCGGAGACACTAAAAGCACCATAGTAGAACACAGAAGAAGCTTCTAAATTGAAGCAATAAAAAGTAACAAGTAGTACAATTCAAGTATTAGTTGTCGATTATGCACTTTTTAGCCGGCTTTATTGGCTTGGACATGACCTAGTACCTAAAGATTTTGCATGAAAGGAGGACTTGCAGTCGCGTTGCACGGGAGAATGTGAAAAGTGTTCATATGTACTAAAAACCTGAGAAATCCGTCCGTTTTCGTCATTTGTTGTCGAATCGACTTAAAGCCAGATCGTCACATTGGCCGCTTTTCTCTCTGAGACGGTTACATTTATCGTCTGCATAGCTATGTCGCGTGCTGCGGTACGCGGAGACACTAAAAGCACCATAGTAGAACACAGAAGAAGCTTCTAAGTTGAAGCAATAGCCATAAGAAGCAGTACAATTCAAGTTTTGGTTATCGATTATTGATTTTTAGCGGCTTTGGTGCCTTGGACAAGAGTTGGAACCTTTAGATTTTGCAAGAAAGGAGGACTAACAGCCGCGTTGCACGGGAGAATGTGAAAAGTGTTCATATGTACTAAAAACCTGAGAAATCCGTCCGTTTTCGTCATTTGTTATCGAACCGACTTAAAGCCAGATCGTCACATTGGCCGCTTTTCTCTCTGAGACGGTTACATTTATCGTCTGCAAAGCTATGTCGCGTGCTGCGGTATGCGGAGACACTAAAAGCACCATAGTGGAACACAGAAGAGGCTTCTAAGTTGAAGCAATAAAAAGTAACGAGTGGTACAATTCAAGTATTAGTTGTCGATTATTCACTTTTTAGCCGGCTTTATTGGCTTGGACATGACCTAGTACCTTAAGATTTTGCATGAAAGGAGGACTTGCAGCCGCGTTGCACGGGAGAATGTGAAAAGTGTTCATATGTACTAAAAACCTGAGAAATCCGTCCGTTTTCGTCATTTGTTATCGAATCGACTTAAAGCCAGATCGCCACATTGGCCGCTTTTCTCTCTGAGACGGTTACATTTATCGTCTGCAAAGCTATGTCGCGTGCTGCGGTATGCGGAGACACTAAAAGCACCATAGTAGAACACAGAAGAATTTTCTAAGTTGAAGCAATAACCAGTACGAAGTAGTACAATTCAAGTTTTAGGCGTCGATTATTCACTTTTTAGCCAGTTTTGGTGGCTTGGACATGACCTAGGACTTTAAGATTTTGCATGAAAGTAGGACTAGCAGCCGCGTTGCACGGGAGAATGTGAAAAGTGTTCATATGTAGTAAAAAGCTGAGAAATCCGTCCGTTTTCGTCATTTGTTATCGAATCGACTTAAAGCCAGATCGTCACATTGGCCGCTTTTCTCTCTGAGACGGTTACATTTATCGTCTGCAAAGCTATGTCGCGTGCTGCCGTATGCGGAGACACTAAAAGCACCATAGTGGAACACAGAATAAGCTTCTAAGTTGAAGCAATAAAAAGTAACAAGTAGTACAATTCAAGTATTAGTTGTCGATTATTCACTTTTTAGCCAGTTATGGTGGCTTGGACATGACCTAGGACCTTAAGATTTTGCATGAAAGGAGGACTGGTAGCCGCGTTGCACGGGAGAATGTGAAAGGTGTTCAAATGTACTAAAAACCTGAGAAATCCTTCCGTTTTCGTCATTTGTTATTGAATCGACTTAAAGCCATATCGTCAATATGGCCGCTTTTCTCTCTGAAACGGTTACGTTTATCGTCTGCAAAGCTATGTCACGTGCTGCGGTATGCGGAGACACTAAAAGCACCATAGTAGAACACAGAAGAAGCTTCTAAGTTGAAGCAATAAAAAGTAACAAGTAGTACAATTCATGTAAGAGTTGTCGATTATTCACTTTTTAGCTGGCTTTATTGGCTTGGACATGACCTAGTACCTTAAGATTTTGCATGAAAGGAGGATTAGCAGCCGCGTTGCACGGGAAAATGTGAAAAGTGTTCATATGTACTAAAAACCTGAGAAATCCGTCCGTTTTTGTCATTTGTTATCGAATCGACTTAAAGCCAGATCGTCACATTGGCCGCTTTTCTCTCTGAGACGGTTACATTTATCGTCTGCAAAGCTATGTCGCGTGCTGCGGTAGGCGGAGACACTAAAAGCACCATAGTAGAACACAGAAGAAGCTTCTAAGTTGTAGCAATAGCCATAAGAAGCAGTACAATTCAAGTTTTGGTTATCGATTATTGATTTTTAGCGGCTTTGGTGCCTTGGACAAGAGTTGGAACCTTTAGATTTTGCATGAAAGGAGGACTAACAGCCGCGTTGCACGGGAGAATGTGAAAAGTGTTCATATGTACTAAAAACCTGAGAAATCCGTCCGTTTTCGTCATTTGTTATCGAACCGACTTAAAGCCAGATCGTCACATTGGCCGCTTTTCTCTCTGACACGGTTACATTTATCGTCTGCAAAGCTATGTCGCGTGCTGCCGTATGCGGAGACACTAAAAGCACCATAGTGGAACACAGAATAAGCTTCTAAGTTGAAGCAATAGCCAGTAAGAAGTAGTACAATTCAAGTCTTGGCTATCGATTATTGATCTTTAGCCGGCTTTGGTGCCTTGGACATGAGGTCGATCCTTAAGATTTTGCTTGAAAGGAGGACTAGAAGCTGCGTTGCACGGGAGAATGTGAAAAGGGTTCATATGTAGTAAAAACCTGAGAAATCCGTCCGTTTTCGTCATTTGTTTTCGAATCGACTTAAAGCCAGATCGTCACTTTGGCCGCTTTTCTCTCTGAAATGGTTACGTTTATCGTCTGCAAGGCTATGTCGCGTGCTGCGGTATGCGGAGACACTAAAAGCACCATAGTAGAACACAGAAGAGGCTTCTAAGTTGAAGCAATAAAAAGTAACGAGTAGTACAATTCAAGTATTAGTTGTCGATTATTCACTTTTTAGCCGGCTTTATTGGCTTGGACATGACCTAGTACCTTAAGATTTTGCATGAAAGGAGGATTAGCAGCCGCGTTGCACGGGAGAATGTGAAAAGTGTTCATATGTACTAAAAACCTGAGAAATCCGTCCGTTTTCGTCATTTGTTATCGAATCGACTTAAAGCCAGATCGCCACATTGGCCGCTTTTCTCTCTGAGACGGTTACATTTATCGTCTGCAAAGCTATGTCGCGTGCTGCGGTATGCGAAGACACTAAAAGCACCATAGTAGAACACAGAAGAAGCTTCTAAGTTGAAGCAATAACCAGTACGAAGTAGTACAATTCAAGTTTTAGTTGTCGATTATTCACTTTTTAGCCGGCTTTATTGACTTGGACATGACCTAGTACCTTAAGATTTTGCTTGAAAGGAGGACTAGCAGCCGCGTTGCACGGGAGAATGTGAAAAGTGTTCATAGGTACTAAAAACCTGAGAAATCCGTCCGTTTTCGTCATTTGTTATCGAATCGACTTAAAGCCAGATCGTCACATTGGCCGCTTTTCTCTCTGAGACGGTTACATTTATCGTCTGCAAAGCTATGTCGCGTGCTGTGGTATGCGGAGACACTAAAAGCACCATAGTAGAACACAGAAGAAGCTTCTAAGTTGAAGTAATAGCCAGTAAGAAGTAGTACAATTCAAGTTTTAGGCGTCGATTATTCACTTTTTAGCCAGTTTTGCTGGCTTGGACATGACATAGGACCTTAAGATTTTGCATGAAAGGAGGACTGGTAGCCGCGTTGCACGGGAGAATGTGAAAGGTGTTCATATGTAGTAAAAACCTGAGATATCCGTCCGTTTTCGTCATTTGTTATCGAATCGACTTAAAGCCAGATCGTCACATTGGCCGCTTTTCTCTCTGAGACGGTTACATTTATCGTCTGCAAAGCTATGTCGCGTGCTGTGGTATGCGGAGACACTAAAAGCACCATAGTAGAACACAGAAGAAGCTTCTAAAATGAAGTAATAGGAAGTAAGAAGTAGTACAATTCAAGTTTTAGGCGTCGATTATTCACTTTGTAGCCGGCTTTGGTGGCTTGGACATGACCTAGTACCTAAAGATTTTGCATGAAAGGAGGACTTGCAGCCGCGTTGCACGGGAGAATGTGAAAAGTGTTCATATGTACTAAAAACCTGAGAAATCCGTCCGTTTTCGTCATTTGTTATCGAATCGACTTAAAGCCAGATCGTCACATTGGCCGCTTTTCTCTCTGAGACGGTTACATTTATCGTCTGCAAAGCTATGTCGCGTGCTGCGGTATGCGGAGACACTAAAAGCACCATAGTAGAACACAGAAGAAGCTTCTAAGTTGAAGTAATAGCCAGTAAGAATTAGTACAATTCAAGTTTTAGGCGTCGATTATTCACTTTTTAGCCAGTTTGGTTGCTTGGACATGACCTAGGACCTTAATATTTTGCATGAAAGGAGGACTAACAGCCGCGGTGCACGGGAGAATGTGAAAAGTGTTCATATGTACTAAAAACCTGAGAAATACGTCCGTTTTCGTCATTTGTTATCGAATCGACTTAAAGCCAGATCGTCACTATTGTCGCTTTCCTCTCTGAAACGGTTACGTTTATCGTCTGCAAAGCTATGTCACGTGCTGCGGTATGCGGAGACACTAAAAGCACCATAGTAGAACACAGAAGAAGCTTCTAAGTTGAAGCAATAAAAAGTAACAAGTAGTACAATTCAAGTATTAGTTGTCGATTATTTACTTTTTAGCCGGCTTTATTGGCTTGGACATGACACAGTACCCTAAGATTTTGCATGAAAGGAGGTTAGCAGCCGCGTTGCACGGTAGAATGTGAAAAGAGTTCATATGTACTAAAAACCTGAGAAATCCGTCCGTTTTCGTCATTTGTTATCGAATCGACTTAAAGCCAGATCGTCACATTTTCCGCTATTCTCTCTCAGACGGTTACATTTATCGTCTGCAAAGCTATGTCGCGTGCTGCGGTATGCGGAGACACTAAAAGCACCATAGTAGAACACAGAGGAAGCTTCTAAGTTGAAGTAATAGCCAGTAAGAATTAGTACAATTCAAGATTTAGGCGTCGATTATTCACTTTTTAACCAGTTTGGTGGCTTGGACATGACCTAGGACCTTAAGATTTTGCATGAATGGAGGACTAGTAGAAGCGTTGCACGGGAGAATGTGTGAGGTGTTCATATGTAGTAAAAACCTGAGAAATCAGTCCGTTTTCGTCATTTGTTATCGAATAGACTTAAAGCCAGATCGTCACATTGGCCGCTTTTCTCTCTGAGACGGTTACATTTATCGTCTGCAAAGCTATGTCGCGTGCTGCCGTATGCGGAGACACTAAAAGCACCATAGTGGAACACAGAATAAGCTTCTAAGTTGAAGCAATGGCCAGTAAGAAGTAGTACAATTCAAGTCTTGGCTATCGATTATTGATCTTTAGCCGGCTTTGGTGCCTTGGACATGAGGTCGATCCTTAAGATTTTGCTTGAAAGGAGGACTAGAAGCTGCGTTGCACGGGAGAATGTAAAAAGGGTTCATATGTAGTAAAAACCTGAGAAATCCGTCCGTTTTCGTCATTTGTTATCGAATCGACTTAAAGCCAGATCGTCACTTTGGCCGCTATTCTCTCTGAAATGGTTACGTTTATCGTCTGCAAGGCTATGTCACGTGCTGCGGTATGCGGAGACACTAAAAGCACCATAGTAGAACACAGAAGTGGCTTCTAAGTTGAAGCAATAAAAAGTAACGAGTAGTACAATTCAAGTATTAGTTGTCGATTATTCACTTTTTAGCCGCCTTTATTGGCTTGGACATGACCTAGTACCTTAAGATTTTGCATGAAAGGAGCATTAGCAGCCGCGTTGCACGGGAGAATGTGAAAAGTGTTCATATGTACTAAAAACCTGAGAAATCCGTCCGTTTTCGTCATTTGTTATCGAATCGACTTAAAGCCAGATCACCATATTGGCCGCTTTTCTCTCTGAGACGGTTACGTTTATCGTCTGCAAAGCTATGTCGCGTGCTGCGGTATGCGGAGACACTAAAAGCACCATAGTAGAACACAGAAGAAGCTTCTAAGTTGAAGCAATAACCAGTACGAAGTAGTACAATTCAAGTTTTAGTTGTCGATTATTCACTTTTTAGCCGGCTTTATTGACTTGGACATGACCTAGTACCTTAAGATTTTGCTTGAAAGGAGGACTAGCAGCCGCGTTGCACGGGAGAATGTGAAAAGTGTTCATATGTACTAAAAACCTGAGAAATCCGTCCGTTTTCGTCATTTGTTATCGAATCGACTTAAAGCCAGATCGTCACATAAGCCGCTTTTCTCTCTGAGACGGTTACATTTATCGTCTGCAAAGCTATGTCGCGTGCTGCGGTATGCGGAGACACTAAAATCACCATAGTAGAACACACAAGAAGCTTCTAAGTTGAAGCAATAACCAGTACGAAGTAGTACAAATCAAGTTTTAGTTGCCGATTATTCACTTTTTAGCCGGCTTTATTGGCTTGGACATGACCTAGTACCTTAAGATTTTGCATGAAAGGAGGATTAGCAGCCGCGTTGCACGGGAGAATGTGAAAGGTGTTCATATGTAGTAAAAACCTGAGATATCCGTCCGTTTTCGTCATTTGTTATCGAATCGACTTAAAGCCAGATCGTCACATTGGCCGCTTTTCTCTCTGAGACGGTTACATTTATCGTCTGCAAAGCTATGTCGCGTGCTGTGGTATGCGGAGACACTAAAAGCACCATAGTAGAACACAGAAGAAGCTTCTAAAATGAAGTAATAGCCAGTAAGAAGTAGTACAATTCAAGTTTTAGGCGTCGATTATTCACTTTGTAGCCGGCTTTGGTGGCTTGGACATGACCTAGGACTTTAAGATTTTGCATGAAAGTAGGACTAGCAGCCGCGTTGCACGGGAGAATGTGAAAAGTGTTCATATGTAGTAAAAAGCTGAGAAATCCGTCCGTTTTCGTCATTTGTTATCGAATCGACTTAAAGCCAGATCGTCACATGGGCCGCTTTTCTCTCTGAGACGGTTACATTTATCGTCTGCAAAGCTATGTC